>NW_028257131.1:0-600000 GCF_035046125.1 Drosophila serrata | reverse complement strand
TATTTCCAAATTCTTGCATTTTTACTAACATAACTAATAGACTTTCCAACTAACTGAAAACTGAGAGAAGGCGATCTCATAATCCAGCAGTCCCACTCACACAACGACTCCCCAAATCCGCCCAAACAATTCACTTTACATATGAGCAAATGTGGCCAAAAAGAGCCCAAAAAAACAGAAAGGATAGAAGGAATATAATGGGAGCCAAGCTGCATTCACAAAAATCAAGAGGCAAAAAGCCAAAAGCAACCAACCAAAGTGCTCGTTGTCTGCCAAAACCTGCGGAGGCCCAAGTCTGGGGGCAGGCAATTTTTATAATTTCGCTACAATTTTGAGGCATTTTATGAAATGAATTGAAATATATTTTTTCGCTCTGCTCTTTTTTCGGGCACATTTCCTCCTTCGGCGAAGAAAAGCCATCATCAAATCCATTCATGCGCTTAAATAAAATGCTCAAGCACTTGACTGCATCCATACAAAAATGTTGTGGAGAGCATTTCGAGGCTGAGGCTGGGGAGAGAACCGAATAAAAGGTTGCCTAATTTGTTCAGTTGGCTTTGGACAAAAAGTGCTGAAAACATTGGGGAGAAATTCGAAGGCTGAAACCCCTTTTTTTGCTTTTAACAATGCTTATCTTTGTCATTGTGGGGAAAGTCCCCATTTTAGGGGACGAAATGGAAAATGAATTTGACAATTGTTGGCCAGTCTAATTCTTGAGATCCGATTCGAATTGATTACAAGACTCTTCCTAGCAGCCAGCAATCCTTAAATCCAGCCTTCGGCCAGTGATTTATCAACGGAATGAAATCCAAGCCAATAAACAAACGATTTGCGTCAAACAAGCGCATCAACCAGGCGTTAAAATGTACATATGTATATATATAAATATATATAGTACATTTATTTGTACAATAAAAACAAATCGATTTTAACGCCCGCCATTTATGCGCAGTCGTGTGAACTGCAACACTCCACACAATCGCCTATAATTATGCCTCTATATACAGAGGCAGATATCTGCTGAATCACAGTTATGCCTCCATGCGTTTGGTAATTCAAACTTGCCGGCAATGCCGCCGCTTGTTAGGCATGGCGAAAAAACATTTTATGCATTTTTATTGCCATTTATTTGCAGCGCACACAATTCGCAATTTATTTTGCAATTTAACACGCGATGCGAGGCGAGGCGAAGAGTGAAAGCGAAACCCAATGCGGCCCAAAGGACCCAAAGCGGCGGCAGGAAATGGAGGCTCGACGCGACTAAATTGCAACAAACTGCACAATAAATGGCAACTTAAAACGCCTGCGATGCAAATAAAAACAAAAAGCACCAACATGCATTGCAGCAATTGTGGCAAGAGCTGTTCGCAGAGGCATTGTTATTGTCTGTGTACGGCTATTATGTACAAATACACCGGAAAAAAACAAATTTTAAATATAAAATCATTTGTATTTTATTGCTAAAGATGTATACTTCATGTATGAAAAATTATTCAAGAGAGAAACCTTCTCTGTAAGTCTTCTCTTGGCGATATATATCAATCTTATTCTGTGCTCTGTTAAAGTAACTATGTATGTAAGTTTTACTTTAAACTACTTTAAAGTTAATAAATAATATATTTAAAATGGGAAAATCATTAAAAAGTTATTATTGGTAAACTTTGCTAAGTAATTTTTTGTTACTGTATGAATGCGACCGCGTTTATTTGCGTTGGCAATTAAACGTAAATAAGCGCTTGCCATCGCTTTCAGGCAAAATGGCCGGAATATATCCGTGGAAAAACATTTATTTCAAATGCCAGCAAATTGCCACACAACGCCAGGATGCAATCACAGATAGAAGGATGAGTCCTGGGCAAGATTCGATGCAGAGACAATATATTTTGTGGACAGATGCTTGAAAGGGTCGACTGGGCTCACACAAAAAGGGTTAGGATTTCAAACTAAGAGAGAAACATTTTAATTATACATATATTTTAAAGGATACAGAAAGTATAGACTCAGTACCTAATACTTTGGCTATTTCATTTATTTATTTGTTCTCCCTCTATATTTGTACTTTTTTCAGTATAAAAGTTTCTTAAAGTTCAACCTCTAACGTTAAGAAGTTAAATACTTACTCCCACAAATACACATTGTAAAGACCCAACGGCAAAGAACATTGAATTAGTTTTTGTTTTTTCTATATGTTAATATAATTTATTAATACTTTTTATATGTATAATTTGTTGTTTGTATATTTATAAGCATTTCATGTCTGTGAAAGGGTGTGTGTGTACGTTATGAGTTTTGTTTTGGTTTCAGTTGAAGTTTGGATTATGTTAACATTCGATTAAAAGTATAAATAATTTAACTAATTATTTGGTAATTGCTTGACACACGCATAGCTTTTACGAATAGCTCTAAACACTAAACATTCATTGCCAGTTTTCCCAGATTTCCCCCGGGTATTTGTTGGCTTAGCATATATCTCGAACTTAACTTACACTTGACCAGCAATTTAATTTTATCCCAAAAGCCAAACAAAAAACGTATTGAAAATTAAGCACCCACACTATATAGTTCTTAATGGTGTATTTATGTACATGGAGTGGGATATATGTATTTTTTAAAGCCTAAACTTATTGAGCAAGAGACATTGACATTTACAAGGACCTTGAGTGGCTATATACAGGGGTTAATAGGAACAAACTATTGAAAACTTGAAACCAATTTGTGTGGCCGTTAAGCGGAGTGATTGGAAATCAATATTGATTCTACTTCCGCCTAGACACTTGGTTGAATTAGGCTCAGTAGACCTTTTGGTTCATGGAATTATCCACGGCAGCGGTGACCTCCATGTGCTGGCCGGTGTTCTCTTTGCTTTCCAGGCAAAGACCGTTCTTGGCTTGAGAGGGCGTGGCCGATGGGACTGGCGATCCGGATTCCTGCTCCTCATCCGCCTCCACATCGATGGCTGCATCGTCATCGTCGTCGAGGTGGCTTCGCTCGAGTTCCTCATCAGAGTCCTGGAGCTCTCGCTCTCGGTCCCGCTCCCGGAGTTCCCGCTGCGGCAGGTGCAGGACCGACGGCCCCGTCGTATGCGACAGCGGGGTGGGCGGCTTCAGCAGCGACATGGGCGCCGCCAGGCACCCCACGCCCTATACCAGCGACGACAGCGGCGGTCGCGGTGGGCTGGTGTTGCGGGCCGCAGCCGCCGCATAGTATTGCATCGGATGGTGGTGTGGTGGCGGAGGTGGCACAAATCCGGCCGTGGTTCCATCATGGTAGAGCACCGGCACTCGC
Source organism: Drosophila serrata (assembly GCF_035046125.1). NCBI lineage: Eukaryota > Metazoa > Arthropoda > Insecta > Diptera > Drosophilidae > Drosophila > Drosophila serrata. The sequence goes on along the minus strand of NW_028257131.1, from coordinate 596,715 downwards.
ACCAATCGCTGGGCCGCATGCGCCATGTTGGCCATGTTGGCAGCCTCCAGTTCGGCGGCCAACTGTCGCTTCCACTTGTTCCTCCGGTTCTGGAACCAGATCTTCACCTGTGTCTCGGTCAAACGGAGGGAGGCCGCCAGACCCGCCCGCTCCGAGGAGCTGAGGTAGCGCTTCAGATCGAAGGTGGACTCCAGCTGGAAGACCTGAGCCCGCGAGAACACCGTGCGGGTCTTCTTCTTACGCTTCGACCCATTGCCGTCGCCGTGCGGCGATGAGCTGTCCGAGGGTCCGTCGGTGCCGTCATCCTCCTCGATGATCTCCTCACCCTCCTCGTCCGACTCGTTGGAGCTGCCGGGCAGCAAGTATCCGCCATGTGAGCCGGCCAGATGCGGATGCGAGTGCGGATGGTGGGCGCTGCCGCCGCCGCTGCTGCTGCTGCTGGTGGGCGTGGTGGGCTGGTGTGGATGCTGTTGCTGCTGTGGATGCTGTTGCGGCTGCTGCTGCTGCTGTGTTGGCTGCTGTTGCTGTTGTTGCTGTTGCTGCTGATGGTGGGGATGGTACAGGGGATGCAGGGGGTGGTGAGAGGGCGACTTGCTGGCCTGACTGGCATTGTTGTTGGCAGTGCTGCTTGTGTTGTTGTTGTTGTTGGGACTCATGGAAGTGGGCGAAGGCGGATTCTCCGTTGTGTTCGTCGAGGAACTGTCTGCAAAGCGAGAGAGATAGAGAGAAAGAGAGAGGAATTAGAGAGGGAGAAACTCAGAAAAAGAGAGAGAGAGCTTCAAAATTGTATTAGTTGATTTGTCAGTCTCAGTGGGTGGTTTTTTTTTTGGGGGGGGGCGAGGGTGTTTCTCTATGGGGGTTGCTGCCCCAAGTACGTACTTAGATACATACATATATCTGTGCAGATTTAAGCTGCAACACTTAACCTCACACTTGTCGCCCCAGCGTTTTTATCTTTTCCACTTTTCTGCTGTTGTGATTGTTGTTGTTGTTGCTATTGCCTACCCCTTACAGCGCAGACGCCGAGAGTATCCCATCGCCCATATATACATACATACACTCATATAGATATATAGATTATAGCCATATCGTGTGGGTGGACTTGTCTGCGCGTTAAATTACCATTTAAAATGGCTGTCAGTCAGCTTGGCCGATTTTCTTTTTATCGAAGCTTTTAGTTTTGATCTTATTTGAAAAGTTTAAATTGCCGTAATTTGCCTTGGATGGAAATTAATTATTTTAAGCCCTTAATAGCCATCAGCTGGATAGAAAAAAAAACTTTCTTTCTCCTCCCAAACTCTGGAGATCTGCTGTCTTCCATGATAGACGGCTAATGGAGTCGGAGCTAGCACAGGTGAAGAACTTAAGGCCAATTTACATGAACAAATGCAATTGCAACGACTCTTAATGCCCAAAGGGTCCAATTAAGTGGGGCTTAAGCGAGCGGCAGTTGCAGTTGCAATTGCAATTGCAGTTGCAGAGTAAGCATTGCAGTTGCAATTGCCTTTGCAATTGCACTCTCCACTGACTGAAGCGTGTCAAACGCTTTGTCTGTAACTCGATACTTGATTACAAATTGCAATTAATTGCAAATGGCGATTAAAGCAGCCGTCTCACTGGCTTCCTCTACGTGCGAGTGTGTGTGTGTATGTGTGCGAGCTTAAGACATTTGCATAGTCTACTTCTGGGGGCGAAATTCTTTGAGGCATTAGTCGCTGCCGTTGACTAAACAAATTAACTACAAAATCCACTACAGCGCAATGCCCGAGCACTGACAGAAATCTATTTGTGTAAATATAGTCCTTTTTAAGGAATACGAATCCTAAGGGATAGTCCTATTATTGGAATATGTAGGTTGAATTCAATGTATATAAGAATATTAAAATTGGGAATTGAAGAAATTCTTTCTTTATGATAATCTAGTCCTTCAGATCTTAAAGTGATTTAATTATCTAAATTATAAGACCTCAAATATATAAATATTTTATTAAGTTGTACTATAATTTACTTTAAAATAAAATAAAATCGGAAATTTACTAACTCTAATAGAAAATCTACTACTTTTTCAAGCAAAAATCTTATGCAAATGCTATATATATCTCAATTAAATAAATAAAACTCTAAAGTTTAAATGACCCAATTTCGTCCAGTGAACGATGAGGAATGTGCCTGGCACATCGCATTCCTCGACTAAATTAAAAGGCGGATGAAACGAATGCTAAGCCGCTGTGGCATGTGTTCAGCACAGTTCAGTTTAAGTCAGTTCAAACCAACTAATGGTTAGTTGCTTGTCTTAATTTTAGAGGAGGTGCACAAGGCTAACTCCGCTGGCTATTTTTAATGGACTTTGACTTACCATGAGTGGGACTATGGAAGGGCAGCCGCTGGGGGGCCCAGGGCCATCCGGGCGGACACAGGGCGGCATAGCGACCCGCAAGCGCTCCCCACTGCGAAATGAAGCCGAGTCTGCAAAGAATAGAAGCAAAAGGGTATTGGTTAATATTGCCATCAATTATGCATTCTAACGATTGCTACGCAAAATCAAGACGTGAAAAAAAACCTCCGGGATGCGGGCTGAACTTAAGAAGCCATTAGGCATTTACCATTTCGCCGGCGGCCAAAAGTTGTTCCAGCTAAGAAACTTCAAGCATCAAAGTTCGGTCAGGGGGGAGAGGCAGAGGGAGCAGGAAAATCAAGGGGCTAGCGACCCTTAACAACCCCATAACTGACAACAGCTGTTAAGAATTTGGCCCACTCAACCCTCTGTAAGGAGGTTATATATATAAAGTATACACAGGAGGAAAAGCAAGAGACTCTGACATTAAATAAATGGGCGTGTTTATACTTTTATTAAGATAAGGTGTGATTCTTAACCTAAAAAGCAATGAATATAAAAGGCAATAAATTAATAGCTACTCTTAATACTTCTATTTGATTTTTTGAAAAATATAAAGACATATATTAGGGTTTTCTTTGGGTAATCTCATTATATTTAATTGCGTGGTTTTGACACATATAAAATATTATTTTGAAATCTTAAAGAACCCAGAATTTCACTTTCTAAGTACTTGCTTTTCAGTGTTTAAGTATATTCTAGAGAGTGTGTGTAACCTTGTTAACTTACTGGCTTAAAAGCATCTTTATAAATACATTTTATTTATTTATGCTGGCAAGACGAAACACTTTTCGTTATAATGTGTTCTATATTCGCATCGAGGAAAGTTCCACGGGGGAGGGTTTTTCGGGGTTTCTCAGCCTGCGTCTGCCCTTCTATTTTCGGGCCATGTCACAACAGGCGGAATGTAATTGGCCAAAGTTGGTTTTGTCTCTCGACTGTGATTGATTCATTGGTTTTTTATTTGCTGCTTTTAAGCTTCCCACGCACCCACTGAACTTTGGTGTTAAATGTAAGCCGAACGAAATGCAATTCTCACCGTTCTAAAATGCCAAGCCACATAGTATCTGTATGAATGTACATATGGGCGAGTATATCCACCCCTTGAGCTCGTTTTCGCATTCCGCTTTTAACGGACTGTTGGGCTAAGCTCCCGGCCAAAACCCGGCCCTGTTTAAGCCCTCCCATTTCAGCATTGCCGCAAACTTTGACCGCTCCGGGTCACCGACTGTGATTTCTTTTCGAGGGTGCAAGTGCAGCAACTGCAACCCAAGCCCACTCAGAGACAGACAGGCTCTGGGAGTGTGTGTGTTTGAGCCGGTGTGTGACATTAACATTTAGTTGACCTCTTTTGCTGCGGCCAAGGGTGTCGTTGGTGCAGGTGTGGAAATCAATAGTCAGGTGGGGGTTCGCACCCACTCTCACTATCACTCTGAGCTTCTCTCTCTCTCCATCTCGCCTCGCTCTACCCGGCAGTAATGATTTTCAATTAAGTTTACCGGCAACCCGGACCTGGACTCGGGAAATTATGAGGACTCTTCAGGGGCTTCCCCAAGTTGGCAGCTCAAATCACTTCTAATGGGCTTCATGTTTACAGCGTCAATTGAGAGAAAGCCGCTTTGGCTTTCGGCTAGTTTCGAGGCAGCCCCGAAGCCAGACCCCAAACAGCCGCAGAAAGACCAAAATGGGAGGAACTCCTATCGGGTTACTAGTGCAAATAGAAGAAACTGGTTCTAAAAAAGGGGTTTTAAAGTTGAGTAATTGAGAAAATGAAAACGCTGGGGAATTTCACATTTTAATACAAGTTTTAGAGCACCCTTTTTGGGAATTTCAAATCCCTTAAAGGTTTTTATAATAAAAATAATCCACGGAAGAGAAAAAGTAGTATCTCAAACCTCTTTATACACTTTTACATTTCTCCAAAGAGTTTTATGAAATGAATCTAAAAGCTCGAATACTTAAGTAACAGTTTCCCTAACTGGTTTAGTACCTAGAAGCTTGCCGACTGCGTATTAATCATTTAAAAACTTAAAACGAGGAAAGGAAACAAAAGAAATTACTCCCAATTACAGGGCTAATTTTTACAAAACAACCTTTGTCGACATGAAAAATGAAAACAAAAGCTTGTAGCTATTTGCTCAACTAATTACGCAAATCAAGACCTCGTCTTGGGCTAATGAAATAAATACAAAATAAATCTGCCCGCGGCAAACCGCGGACGGTTGGGTATTCATTCCCATTTCCATTGGTGTCATCCTGCGGCGGAAGTGGACGGCCATGTTTTTAGAAGTGGGTGCGGTGCGCCTGCCCCATTTAGAAGGCTCCAAATCATCCCCCCGGCTGTCAAATGTGGGGGATGGCGATGGCTGATGATGAGGGATGCAGTTGCTGTTATTTAGCTCTTAATGAATTGTTTGCGGTTCTCGCTCTGGGCACCCATCATAACTCCCCGTCTTGGTATCCCTTTTTGTTCGAGGGATAAAAGTGTGCTATGCAATTGAGTTGTTTAACATGGCGTTCAACATTGGTTTTTCCTTGGCTCCCTTTCCCCGCCCTGGTTTTCTCGGAGTTTTTGTCAAGTCTTTGCTTTGATGTCCCCGGGCTGTGTGTGGGGCTTTCATTGTGTCGATGAGATCTAAGCAAAGTTCAAACAAATGCAGACTGACTGAGTCTGAGTTTTTTTTTTTGACAAATGATTCTGTCTGGGGTTAAGTTTAGTAAATTGCACCAATGATGGGCATTAAGCAATTGAAAAAGTATTACCCGCACATTGTCGCATTAATGAAATTGATTTAAATAAATAAATTTAGAAAGGAGAGTGAACCCAAAAACCGCTTAGGAATCGTTCATGCATAAAAGATTTGCACACTCTAATTGGCCCATCCCGACCCGTCTGTGCGGGACTCTCCCCTTACATATTTTAGCCGGGAATTATTATTTTACATTGTTGACATTTAGCGGTGCAGGTTTTCTGAGGGGTACTCGACCTGGCCGCAAAAGTAGGCAAAATATTAAACACTCGAATGGGCAGAAGTAGCGAACTTTGCTTTGTCACTAAACGGGATTATAACCAATATTGCAGTGCCTGGGGAGCGGCTTAGGTCATATCCCACAGTCCTGAGGACGAGACTAAACAAAAAAGAACCGAAAATGGTGACATTTGTGAAGAGGATGATATTAGTTTTTGCTTTCTCATTCTTTGCTTTATAGAGTTTAGTCTTTGTTGTTGCAATATTTCGACCAACGCCATGGGAAGCCCCGCCAAATGACACGCGACCCGAGGACAGAGAAAAAGGGAAAGTCAAGCCGCAGATTCAGATATAAATCCCAGATCGGATGCATCTGATGGTCCGCGAAATATGTTTTGATTAAATGCCGTTCACCGTGGACAGCCATAGAAATTCCCGTCGCACCATCGTGATAAGGAATCAAAGGCATTTCACCACTAAACACTAATCCCCTCAACACACCGAATCAGATAGAAATGGAGATAAATTTATGTATATATACGTGTATATGGGATTTGTTAAGTACTCAAGCGATTGCGATTGCAATTGGATTGTAATTACTTTTCATTGTGTGTGCGAGTGTGTGTGTAATTATAATGTCATCGTTTGCTTTTTGCGTCATCCTGGGAGAAGAGAACAAAGCCCGAGCAGGACGAAAGCAGGCACCCTTTCCGTTCGCCGTTCCATTGTTTCGCGTCCACTCACAAGCATATCGGGTTACACCTCCCAAATGCTTTTTTCCTGCCCTCCTCACTCCGCTCTCTTCTCTCCAACTCCTTGAATCGTAATTAAGTGAACGCAATTGCAGGAGCCGGAGGAGAAAGCCTCAGCCACGGCGACTAATTAAAAATTTAAGCGCAACTGTCACAACAAGCCGAGTTCGCCAGCGAAAGTCTGCTATGTCTGCTCATCCTGCTCAAAGTCTTAAACGATCACTCAGCAATATTTACTCACATATGTACATATATACCTCTGGCATTAATCATTCCGTTTGATGATCGAGTGATAAACCCGTCACATAGGCAGCCACACGTCAGCTGGGCAAGCGCCAAGCCGCAGGAGGCGACACTTTGGCCAGGACGAGAGCGAGAACGAGAACGAGGGCGAGTCCTTTAATTGGGGTAACCGTAGGAGAGGAGAGGAGGCACACTACCGACCCTTGGCCGAACCTGACTGACTGACTAACTTCCCTTATCGCCACGATCAGTGGCTCGGGCACGCGTAAATGAAATGAAAATGATCATTATTAAAAAAAAAAAAAAACGTCAGACTAAAGCGTCTGGGGGAGTCCCCTCTCATAAAATAAAAGTGCAACGTATAAATTCTCTGCGTTTTTTGTGTTGTTTTAATTCAACACATGCGTTAATCGAGCCAACTGGAAATTCGATCTCTCATTTGGTATGCAACATTCTGAAAGCCAGCTAAGTGGGGTTAAAATGCCAACTTGTATCGTATTAAATGCACCAAAAATGTATAAACACTTAGAGTTATTATTAAAAAAAAATAAATGAATACTGTGTGAGTATTGAAACATTGCAAACATTTAATTCTTGAATAGTATTTAATATGTTTTTAATTAAAACAGATGTCATTGGGTCTTTAAAGTATACGTTTAATAGTTCTTTAAATGCAAAAACATTTATATATTTAATATTTGTAAAAGGTTTCAAAATTCAAACTTTCTAATGCCTTTCAGATCTACTAATTCCAGCATTTATGTTACTTTTAATATAGTTCCATAACCTTGTTTCTGTGTTATTATTTTCAGTGCACATTTGTGTTTTATGAATAAGTTGCAGTTTCAGAAACAAACAGCTGTGGAGCAGCTCCTGTTTTGTGGATATATTTTGAGGGTCTGAGGGTTTATTCATTGGACAGCCAACGCTTTGCATACGATACTGGAGCATTGTCAGTCCGTCAATCAGTCAGTTCATTCACAAAGATACATAGCCGTGTGTAGGTAGGTCTGGCTGCATTGAATTTCAACTGGCAAATGTTGCGTAACTCGATATGCTGGCCAAATTATAGCCCCGACCGGTCAGACATATTTATCCATAAATTCGGGGTCAACTAATGTCCGATGCAACTAAAAACGGTTGCACTTTAGTTTTATCAGTCAGGAATCGTGGAAATCTACTAAGGACAATGGACTGGTACTTTAGCCATTTGCATCTTCACCCACTTAATGTCTCGTGTAACGTTTGCCCAACAATTTTCGGCCTTATCGACCATCTTTCGGCTACTTGTCCAGTCCCTCCTCAATCTCTTCTTTTTTGTGTGCCTTTCCTGCGAAGAGATTTGTGTCACCTTCCTTTGTCCTCCCCTAGGACGATTATATAAAATTGGCCCAACCTCAGGGCGAACAAGTGGAATTGCAGTGTCTTTTGGGCTCATTGAGGGAAGGCTTGACTTTTTGGTTTCAGCTTGCCAGAGAATGTCCTAATCTGGGTCGTCTACACTGAGCATAAAGAGGAATTCGAAACATATTTCCAAACCGATACAAAGGTTTATCTCTTGTGTACGTGGAATACCTCAAATTTCGTTTTTGAAACCCGATTATAAAATAAGTTTTTTAAAAAGCGAATATATATAGTCTTGGGAGTTTTAGAAATAAGTATTATATGGGATTTCAGAATAGAAAAAAGAGACTTGACTTTGCAATTAAACGTATAACCATAAATCTGAACACTTTTAAGAATTTAATATTTAATAAGGAATTTTATTGTAGGAAATTATGAAATTAGAACTCTTTATAAAATAGGGAGAAATTTTAATTTAACAGTAGACATTCGTTTAAATCTCACTTTAAGAGAACTGCCGGAAAGCAGTTGAATAAACTCTGATTTTATAAATTTTTAAGGATATAATCAAGAGAAATTCAATTTTTCTTGAGAAATTTAAAAAAAAAATACTTTCAATATACCAATCTTCATTTTCAGTTTATACCGCCTAAATAAGTTATATAATTTATAACTCACCTGGACAACATGGCTGCATCCTGTGGCCCTCCGGGTCCTGGCTGTGGCAACTGCGGTATCGGCGTTATCAGCGCCGCGGCTCCATTCTTCTTCGCCGGCTCGCTGCGACTCAGAATACTTGAGATGGAGAAGCTGGTGAAGCCGTTGGAGCCGGTGGTGGCCTTGCCACCACCCCCACCGCTGCTCCCGTTACTGTCATTGCTATTGGCGCTCAGGTTGGCCGCTGCCACCGCAGCCGCTGCAGCTGCTGCCGCCGCTGTGGCACAGGTGTTGTTGTGATTCAAAGCCTTGCTGTTGTTGTTGTTCAAGTTGATGTTGTGGCCGTGCAGCTCCTCGCCGCCGTTCCGCTCGGGACTCTTGGGCGGCGGACTCAGGCGCTCTCCGTGCTGCTGAAGCTGTTGCTGCTGTTGCGCCTGCAACTGCTGCTGCTGCAACTGTGATTGCTGCTGGCTGGTGGGCGTGAGGGCGTGCTGCAGCAGGGCGGGATGCGTGGCCCCGTGAGCGGGATGCAAGTGTCCAAAGCTGTGGAGAGCATGGTGCAGCGCCACCGGATGGCCACCCAGAGTGCTCAAGTGATGCTGCAGGTGATGGTGCAACACAGCCGGCGGCACAGCACCACCGTTGGGGCTGTGATGGAAGTGGGTGCCGCCGGAAGTTGAGGTTGAGGTGGTGGGCGTACCGGCGGCCGTGTTTGGGGTATTGGAGCGGTGCGTGGGCGTGGCCGGCGGTGAACTGCCGTCGGCGGAGCGGGCTGGCGAGCGGGCCAGCATCGGACTGTCGCGGGCGGCAGCGCCCAGAGGGCTCGGCTCTGGACTGGAGACCACGCTGATATCAACTTCGGCCTCGGAGGAAGACATGGTTATTGGGCGCTGATAAGTTGTTATTTTTATTGGCAATAGCTTGGGGCCTTTAATTTTGAAATTTAATTCAAAATATACGAATTTTTAAGGTTTAGCAATATTTGTTTATATATATTTTAGTTTTGTTCTAGTTCTTTTACAAAACTTTTGTTTTAGTTATTCACTTGTGTTTTTTTTTTAGAAATGTTGGTATCTTAATTGAACTTGGTTTTTCTTCACTCTATTTGTGGTCACGAAACTCGGAAATGGGAAAACGCCGAGCGCTACCGTTGGGAGAGAGACACGTCTGCACCGTTTGATCAACGTTTCGCATTTAAATTCAAATGCGACTGTTAACGGACGCACAAGTCCTCGACAGAGTCCTGTGTCCTTTGGGCCTGTGTGGGGTTGTGTTTGTGTGTGAGTGTGTGTGTGCGCGTGAATGTGCCTGTGTGTGTGTGGGAAAGCGATCGTTTAGTATTTTTATTGTTTCAGCCTCTGGATTTTTAACCCCCGGTCTCGTGTCCGGAGAGCGTGAAACTGAAACTGAGACTGAGGTGGTTGGTTGGCAGCTCTGCAAATTCTTTTGGTCTTTGCGCTAAATGGTTTTCCACAAACCCGCACACACTCACACACACTCGCACACACACACTTACCTGTTTTCCTACCCCTCCTGGGAGGGTGTGTCCCATTCTCTCAGCTCGCTCTCGCTATCTCTCTTTCGGCTTCTGACCTCCCTTTCTAACCTGAGCGAGACACTCGCTCTATTCCATTCCATTTGCAGTTTGAAATTTCTTTTCGTTTATTTCGACAATTGCACTGCAACCGCATCGACAGACACTTTTTTCAGGCTCTACGGTTCGTTTTTCGTTTTTATTTTTTTTTTTTGTGGTGGGGGCGAAGAGTGTCCTGTGAGTGGGTTTTCCCCCCAGAAGAGGGAAACACTTGGCATTTGGAACACACCTAAAGTGGGGGCGCACTCGGCTCGGTTCGAAAATCGAGTCGACTCGAGTCGAATCGCTCGGCTTGGGTCCATTGAAATGCCAATATAAAATCAATCAATTGCCACCTAAGAGGGGTCAAGTGTTGCTCTGTGGCGCCATTGAAATTTTCCAGCCAGCCAGATGCAAACTTTTTCGACCAGAAAAGTGTTGGCCGAATATGTACCAATTGATTGCAACTTTTGCGGCTAACTGTCTGAGCGGATGAGAAACGATTTGAAAAGGTTTGGATTGCTTTAAAAAGGCTGAAGTAAAAGGATTATCAAGGCAACTAAATTGGGTTGCGGAATTGGGTTTAGTAATTTATTTTAAAAAGTTTGTATAAAATATTTTAAGCATATTATGAGAACACACCAGACACTTAAAGTAGCTTAAGCCAAAGCTATTAAAAAAAATTGTTAAATAAATAATAATACAACTTTGTAAAAAAAAGTAACTACATTTGTAGAGTAATATACAAATTACTTTATTAAGTTAATAAAGTTATTATTAAATGAATAATGTACTGTCACCTTGCCTTGTGAAAACTTAATCTAATATGTATATAAAATTTTCGTTTGTTTTAGGTCTTAAGATATAATATAATATATATCTTATAATTCCTTTTAACCATAATTGTAATGCATATTGTAAGGGCTACTGAAACGCTTGACACAATAATTAAAAGAATGAAATGCAATTTAAAAGCTACTAAATTCAATGTAAATATATTTTGTTACAATTTAAAATTTTGCAGTCTATTTTTTGGCACATTTTTAGAGGTTTTAAAAACAGTACTTAATTCTGTAGTGTTCCGTCGAAAGCTGTAGATAATTAAATAAAGACTAGCTCGTTATAGACATATTGTTCATCAATTAAAGATTATAACATAAAATATAACCAATAATTAAACATTTATATTCCCCAGTAATTGGTAAAACATATGTCTTGTAAATCATAAAATCATTGCATACTTTTTAGAGGTCAACTTTACATCTTAAATGTTTTTTTAGATTAATGCATATTCCTTATGAAATTTAGTTTAATACAACTCAAAATAATACATTAGATTTGTAATTAAGGAATAAATATTAACTACAACCTATCTTTACAGCATCTGTGCCATGACTCCACAGGATTTCATCACTCGTTATCCTCGCTTCTCTCCTTCTTTCACGAGTTCTCAGAACTTTATGTCTTCGATTGTGTTCCATTCCACTGCGTTCCATTCGCCAAAAGAGAAAACCTCCCCTAAGCGCCAAGACAGGCGGCCATTTTTGCCAAGGAGCTCTGCAAAAACTTTGCAGACTAAGAGAGCGAGAGAGTCTGAAACACAGAGAGAGAGAGAGAGAGAGAGAGAGAGAAATGTGAGAGAGAGGGCAAATTGAATTTTTAAATGCTTTCGCTTTTTACGAGACAACCACGAGGCATTCAAAGAGTGTTGCAAACGATTTGCTCGAAACAAAACAAACATTATGCGAGTCAATTACCCGTTGAGAGAGAGATGGCGAAACCGGCGCGAGTGAGATAGGGATAGAGAGCGAGCTCTCCTTGCTGTGGGGGCGTGGCCAGAGCGGGGCCAATGGGGTGGCCGCTCCTCAGCCGCCGGAGAACGCTTTCCAGCGACGGCAAGAACCAGAGGAAGCTAGAAAGTAAAAAAAAGGAGAAAAACAAATAACGAACAAACATTTGCAGCTCAGACAGCGACGCCGAAATATGCGTAGAAATTCATGCGCAATTACATTTATCCTGTTTAGAAGATTGCTTTTGCCAAAGTGCGTCTCCAAGTGCTCTGAGGGCAACCCACTCCTGTCAAACACCCCCCTGTTCTCTGCCACCACCCCCCAACGTCCACGGGGAAGGTGGTGGCCCTCACCTGAGTCCGTAACACATTTTCCCGTAATTTCCCTCCGTGCATTGCTGGCTTTTGATTCGTTTTCGTGTAAGACTTTAGACTGGGATTGGGGACTGTAAAAATGTCCTGGGAGGTAGGAAGGGGGGTTGGGCAGAAATGTATTATTCTGAAGGCAGAACGAAGTGGGATATCTGGGGGGAAGTACAGGTTCAAAAATAGTGACACTTGGGCGCTGTCCCACATTCTTTTCGATTCCAATTCACAAATGGAAAATGCGTTTTTCCTTCAGTACCTTGAAGACCTATTTACAAATTCTTTGTAAATTGTACATTTTAAAATATTTAAAACGATTTAAGTCGCTTAATACTATGTCATTAAAGCTCCAATTAATTCAATATAATATCGCATTAAATACATGAATAAATTACCAACTTTAAAACTGAATACCTATCAGTATCCATTTTTCAATAGAATAGTACAAGAGGGTATAGGAAATGTTTCGAAGAAGGAAATGGGAACAAGCCATTAATCTCAATGCCTGAACGCTGGCCAAGGCAAGCCACAAAAATTCGAAAAAGCTCTTTTGCTGGGGAACATTTAAAAGAAATAACAAACTGTTCAACTGTCGAACAAAACGATTTCTACAACAAATTGCACTGCAATAAAAGAGCTAAGAGAGCTAAGGCTGCAATGGAAAGAGCGGGGGCCCAAAGAGAAGTAGAGAAAGCGAGACAGAGAGGGGCTGAAAGTGTGAGGGAGATGGGGAGAAGAGATGGAAAGGGGTCTAATTGACGTACGAGCAAAGTGGGAGTTGCAATTTTCATTGACTCCACTTTAGCTTGCACACACACACTCGACGAGTGAGAGAGGAAGAGGAAGAGAAAGAGAAAGAGAGGGCAATGGTCACAGAGAAAGAGAGGGAAGCTAAGCTGAGCTTGCTCGACTTAACTGCAATTAATTTGGCAATTGAAGTTACTCACACAAAAACTAACATTATTCCAGCAAAGGGTGGGGAGGCACGCACAGGGAACTGGGAGGACCAGAGGCAGAGGCATCCTTGTATATCTGCTCCATTTCAATTTCGGAATTTTCCAAATTTCGATTTTGCAACTCACACAAACTCCAGCACATTAGGCAAGTGGGCAAGGCCTTTGTTAGTTGGGCTCTTGTGTAGCATTTTGTATAATAGGCAGAAAGCATGGCAAAACAATAACTGTGGAGTGGACATGCCATGATCTGAATAGAACGAAATGGAATGGTTAAAAGCAAATGGAGTTGTAGTCCCTAGTCCATGCCACCCTATCAACACTGCATACACTCAGACAAAAGTTGACTTAGTAAGTTAAAAATTATTATTATTATTATTATAGTATTCTACAATGTGATTCCCTAACATTAAATGTAATTATTATAGTTATAATATAATGTAATTATTATAGGTATAATAAGTACATTAATTGTTAGGGAACTCGGTTCTCTTTCAAATCATTCTTTTATACAGCTTTTAAATTTACCTTAAAACAATAGATATTTCAGGGAAACTTATGAAGTCGAAGTTAAACAGATATTAATTAAAGTTATATCGGAAAATAATATAAATACTTATATTACAACTTTGAACCAGAGAATTAAAATTTAGAATTTAGTTATCTAAATTATTGTAAGGCTTCTAAAAACCATTTAAAGCGACCTATAAACTCCCAAATCTCTTTTAATAATGTTCAATTTAAAATATGGTTTTAACTATTTTTTGAAAAGGCAATAATAAAAATGAGTATAAGACCTAAGCAGTGAAAAAAACTATTTAAATATATGTATTTTATCTTCTGTGCTGCAATGCTCTGCGTTTAATAACTATTAATTTGGTTGATTATTGTACAAATAATCATGTATACCAAACAAAATTGTATATACAATTATTTATAAATTAATTCATATACAAATGTTGACGTATTTTCTATAGTGCACTATATATAGCATAGCTATGCTGACCACCCATCACATCATTATCATCCTTTTGGCTATTTGCGGCTATTAGTCAGCTAAATTTGTGTGACGCGCTTTTCCTTCGCTTTTGGGGGCTTGGCTTTTGTCTTCTTTCAGAATGCAAACAATGGCGGTATGGAAAAGCTAGGAAGAGCGCACGCAAGCCCCAAAAAAATCCATCGATCCACACTCATACACACACACCCCAAAGTACCAAAGTGGCCGCCCCAAGCCACACCAAACTCGGGCGGGAAAACAAACCCATCCAACCCCACAGTGCTCGTAAATAACGCTTTAGACTTTGATTTAAATAAATTGTATTGCAAACGGTAATATTTTATGATTTCAACAGTTGAACAGTTTCCGTTTCCGATTTCCTTACGCATTATCAACCCTCGATTTCCCGCATTTCATCAAGGACTTCTCTTACTGATGGACTCATCCTTTTCGCTCCCACTAATTGAGTGCCAAGTGTAGGTGCACCACTTTAAGGAAACTATGTGAAGAGCATTTGAAATCTACAACTTAATTATAAGTTTGAAAATAATCAGTTAGTTTCAAAGATGTATTTGTTTCACATTGAATACATATATAAGTGGGATATCGTTTCTAAATTGTTCTTCAGAGTAACACATTTGTTTACATCACACATAAACCTATTTGTCACAAATAAGGCACCATCATTTCTACATAGCGTTAATAATTTTGAGTTGTTGGTAGGGAATAATATTCAAACCCCTTTCTCATTGTAATTAAAACACCAGGGAAATTATTCGGATTTGCTCGTATTTCCTATTAAGCCGACAAGTGGAGCCCACAGGAGCTCGAAGCATTTATGGTTTAATTTTAAGCAATTATTTTGTATTATATACAATCAAGAGACCGTTATCGAGCCAACCGGACCAACCAACCGAACAACAGGCACCGCCAACCGTATAAAATTACCAATTTCCAGCGGCATCCTTGAAATTGGCAGCAAATATCCAGAGAGAGTTCAGATAAAAGGGAGCGAACAAGCCAGCTACGATTGTTGTACGAATTGAATCCTTTTCGCCATCAATCCCCGGGAAAATCAATGGCCAAGGAGCGGTCTTTGCCTGATGGACGGCACATGAATCCGATATGTCTGTGTGGGCAGCGCAGCGTTACAAAATTGACAGCTAAATTATTGGTTTAATTTGTTCAGCCCCTTTGAGCTAAGAGTGTAACAAAAGAACAACTTCAAGTGCATGAATTACAGCAAAAAAAATATTTCAATATTTAAGTTAGTGCTTCAAAGGGAATTGTAAGCATGCAAAATGAAAGACACTACACTCTTAATTATATTGATTATTTGCTCGTATTATCATTAAACAGTTCTTAGAACTTTCAATTCGTCTGAAATATTATTTCATATACACCTCGGTCGAACATCGCTTATCTGATGAGCCTCGAATAGCTATATATAAACCCCGCAGAGCTCACATTCCGTATCAGTATACGCTGGAACTTTGCAGAATGGCCCCACATTGTACACTTGCTCTTCTGGTGACTATCTCAGTTTTACTGGGAATCGGCCAAGCATCGATCACCTGCGAATCTGAAGGAAGTTTTAAGTGTGTTTCTAGAAATAAATGCAAACGCTTCCTTTACTTATCGTGGAACTGTTACGGGATGTAAACGCAACGAAGTTTGCTGTGCTGCAGAGGATGTAAGTGCAAAAATAAAACTAATTTTCATAATAGGTTAAAAAATTTGAATGAAAATTGTTTAATTTAAACAGGTACTTAATTTTGCGACTTGCGATGGGGATTACGAATGTGTCAATGGGAATCTGTGCCGAGAAGATATAGGTTTCCGCAAAGCCGGTCAATGTCCCCCTGAAAAGATATGCTGTTTAGTTGAAAATGTAAGCTAGAGTCACCTATCTGAATAATTTTTATTTATTGAAATTTATTTCATTGTAATTTTCAGATTTCTATCCTAAGCATTAAAGACCCCCTTTAGAGCTTTGCTCTCGTTTACTTATTGATGAACACCAGAGAAACTGATTTAATTATTAGTCATGTTGAAAACTATTTATATTTTATTTTGCAAATATAAGTAACACAAAGTAAAAGCCTTCAGATCCGAAAATATATAATTATTATGAACTGTTTGATCCACTGGTTTCACTATCATATCTGTTTAGGTCTTACTTGCATGTTTAGTTAACATTATGTTTACAGCTTTGCACCTTATTTTAATTGTAGTCAGAAGTCACCCTGGGAAGGTTGTGACTCTTCCGACTACAATATATAAAATATATAGCTATCAAACTTTTCTAGTTTTCAACATATTTTCATCTAATTTGAGATATAGCAATAATGTAATAAAACAATATATAATTTGTATATAATTATTAATGATCGGATTGCAATCTGCAAGCCTATATAAGCTTCGGCGTCCGTTAAGGTCGGAAAAATCTCAAGTAAAATATTATTAAATCGTATAGTCCAGCCTATGAAATTATAAATTAAAATTTATTAAATTATTACCAAGACGCAAATCTTCCAAGACGCAAATCTTCCAAGAATATAACGTATACGACATGTCTGCAATTCCATAAATTTGCATAAAACAGCCATTTTCTTCTACGTATCGAATTCACCTAATTTTAGACCGCTATGAATGGCAAACCCTCCTCAAAAACCTTTGGTAATTTCGCAATTGAATGCGTTGCCGGCAAAAGGATCGCAGAGGATCCACTTGAAAGACGATCGGGGATTAATGCGATTAACTTACAGTTGATTTCAGCACAAGAAAAACGACATAAAGCAGAGCCCGCCGAATCAATGGTCGTGAGTGAGTGAGTGAGCTGGAGAGGGAAAAGTAAAAGTTTCAAATTTAACGGGAGATCCCTGTGTCGGCACACACGGACAATGGCAGCGGCAAACATGGCGAAAATCGCGCTAAAGTCCTTAATTTCGCTAGGATGCGCACGCACAACGGACACCCGAACAACAAACACACACAAACCGCCGCGGCGACAGACAAAGGAAGGACGAATAGAGGCTAAGACTTAATTATTTTATAAGACGACGAGCGGGGCGACTCAGCGGGCGGCCGACCGCCCAGAGTGTTCCATGTGTGTCCTGGCGGCATCAGGAGTCCTGCCTCCGTTTGCGGTGACTGCCGTGCAGCTCAATTGGCCCTCAAACGCGGCGGCCAGTCAACTGCTCCACCCGTCCCCGATCGTCCCCGGTCAAGGGGAAATATCAATTTGTCGCCACATCATAAAAAGCATCGCAATAAAATTACCAACCCCACGCAAATCACCCCACAGAGGGGAGCGCCGCCCGTCTATCTCTCTGCCAAATCCCACATTCAATTTCGCACTGCTTTGTGCGCAAAATCCCCAAAGGAATCACCACGAAGTCCTCCTGCACTGAGCCAAAACACTTTCTAGTTATGCCATCTTTTTAGTTTATCAATTTGGGCCTTGATCACGGATCACGGATTGATTGCGAAATTTATTTAAATTTATTTATTTATTTACCTATGAACATCTTTATTGGTTTGCTTTATTTTTCTCCTGCTAATGAGGCTGAAAAATCAAAATTGATTGTGGCAAGAAAAAGATAATAAACAATTTTCTTCTACAACATGATTCATATTTTATTTCTAAAACAAAAGAAACATAAAGTTAAAACGTGTCCAACCCCATAATTTTTTAATATATATTATTGATGCAGCTGATATACGATAGAGTGGTCTTACATTCACTTATTAATGTTTATCGTTATACCAGAATTTTTAATTTAAAGTATATAAATACAATCCGTATAATATATAGTGAGGGCTGACTTTGATTTAGAAGGTCTTAAACTTTTCTTAAAAATTGAATATATAATAAGAATATATATAATATAAGCAGTTCATTACTTAAAATTTTGTAATGATCATATTTCTTAGAAACCAATTTTATTTAATTATGAAAATATATTATATAAGGCTTCAGCTGCTTTTAAACTTGTTGTTTATCAACAATATTTATTTATTCGTTAGAAAATAAATATTCATCGATTTGAATTCAATAAATAATGAAAATATAATACATAAAACTATACTCATTTCCAAAAAACTTTAACACACATTTTAAGTGATGAGAAAATGTGCTATAAAGTGTTTCTTGAAATTATTGAATTCATTCCTGAACTAATTAAATCGATTTCCTTTAAGCAAACTCATATATATGTTGACAGTAACTGTGATAGTTTTTCTCAGTGTACCACCCACCACAAAGCCCCATCAAAGAAGCAGAAGAACAAAGCCACGCAAAAGCAAGACAGCAGAACAAAAAAAAAGAAAAACGGGGGAAACAAAGATAAAACGGAAATCACATCGTAAATGGCAAATGCAATTCGCGTATTTTATGACGCGCCGTTTTGATGGCGCAAAAGTGCTACCCATCTAGAGCCGGAGAGCTCCGCATTCAGACCCACATCCACCTCCTGAGCCATTCTCCGCCAATTTTACCCACTGAAACCATGGCTCATAGAGCTGGCTCTGGATGATAGTGATGCCAATGGCTCTGTGTGTGTGGTGTGTGAGCTTGTGGGTTCGGGCCAAAGTAAGCTGAACAATAATAAGAGACAAGCAAAATAATAAAATAAATAACCAAGAACAATTCAATTATTTTTCGGGCGAATGCTGAAAGCCAACGCAATCACAGCACAAAGGAAGTAGCAGTCGAAGTAGCGATGACCAAAGAGTGCTCCCCGACTTGGCTAATGATGATGCATTATGACGGGATTAGTGTAGGGTTATAGCCACAAACTTATAGTACAGGGAATGGAAAGAGAAACAACTATGGGGGTAGTATCTTTAAGACAAACTCTCATTTAATTCTTTATTATTTATAATATTCCAAATGTTTACAGCTACTTTATATCAATATCTATTTGTTCCATCCCTCAAAACTCCTAATGATACTGTTTCCCATATAGGTATAGCGATTGGTCGGCGAACACCAATTATCGGGCAAATCTCAAACCGAGCACAGCTGGACGTCCCAAGGTTTCCATATCAAATATATTTATATAGAAAATATGGAAAAGTTTTAATTGAGAGTCCCCGGACAAACAAAGCCGAACCAGAGCGCAGCATGTAAATGCAATTTAATTGTAATCCAATTTGTTGCCAACACAACGGAGCAGCCAGACGGACAGACCGGAGGTAGCGAAAACGGTAGCAGTGATATACCTGGGATATCGGCATTAGATCGGCTTAAGATATACGCGATTGCTGCACCCTTCCCTTACCAACCTTCCCTTAGGTCCGACTTTTCCCAACCTTCCCCGCATTTGCATCTTCCACAAGGCAGGCAAGAATTATTATTGCCATTAAAATGGTCGAGAACGGGACTCAACTTCGATCCTGAGTCGCTCGGCGCCAGTCTGAGCCAAACTCGAGCTGATCGAGCTGAGATTCCTAGCAATTATGTGATCAACTTTAGTTAGCTGCAGATGGATATAGCCAGATATAGTCGAGCTCCCCGGCCAAGTGAACAATTTAGGGCGTGTGGCCTGTTTTCCCAACACACTGTTCACTTGGCCCGTTAGGATCGTGAAAATATAATTAAATGAATATGCCAATGCTTATGAAACGCTTATTGTTCGTTACCCTAATGGCCGCTGCCCGTGAGATTTTTATCAATCAGAAAGCATACTGGCATACGGCTTGAAATCAGGCGTAAAATTAATGGCAAACATCGAGGAAATCAAAGTGGTTTGAGTGCCTCAAAACACGTGCGCGACTTTTGAATGTCAGGGATACTCTCAGCCTAGCTACAACAGAGAGGGAAAGTAATGATAAATTATTATTCATTAAATAATTGTGCAAAAAACAATATAAAATACAAATTACAATTAAGCATTGTACAAGTAGAAGGTAAAACTTAACACAAAAGACTTTTAGGTGTCATATCCATATATTATGCAAGTTATTATTGGGTTGTATTGAGTAGTCCAAATAAAAATTAATTAATTAATTTGAAACTTGGATGAATTTCTCTCCGTGTAACCGGGGTAACTACAAAGTTGAAACAAGGTATTTACACACTTTATGGTTTCTGACAGGCCGTGATTCCCGCCTCGAATGCAAATGCTAACATGTAGCCTCCTCACCGCCATTAAAGCGAGCCCAGGCCCAAGCCCAAGCCCGATCCGGATGCCCTCGCAGAGAGTAGTAGTTTCACGTTTTCACCCCTTCCTGACCCATCCTTGTCGAGTCCCCGCCTTGTTAATAGAGTTGCTCAAGTGTAGTCGAGTGGCATATGCTCGACCGGGAGTCGTTGGCAAGAAGGGTTCTCCGGAGGAAGCTCCGGTGTGCGTGTGCGTGTCTGGCTTTTGTTACGTCACACAGGATTAGGCATAATGAAGTGTTTTAATGCGTTTAGGCACACAAACACAGGAACACGAACCTGGCCGAGCTACTTCAGAATGTAATTAAATTGTAAACATTTTACGGTTTTGATATGCTTCAATTATAATAACCGATTTTTATGGGAGTGCTGAGAGCTGGGAATGAGTTAATGAATAGGTCATTAAAGGTTCCCCCATATGTAGGAACTACTTTATTTACAAGTCAGGGCTGAAGCTGTGATAAGATGTGCAACCAATTGGGAACGAAACAGCCTTCTTATTTTAACTTTTCCAAAATATTTCCATTTCTTTTCCCAATCTTCTATTTTTGGCACCTTGATTCATTTGAAATTTGATTTTTACTCATTTTCGGATACACTCATTCTGAATTGCGGCACCAGCGAAAACGGAGAGTGTGAGTGGGGAAAAACCATTAAAGAAATTACATGTTGTTTGCCGGCAGGTCCTGTTCACAGGATGGATGGACGAGTGTCGAGGGTGTTGGGATCGAAGCTGGAGTGGCGGGAGAACGGGAACAGGAGTTCGAGGCGGATACGCAGATGGGGTAAATGCAATCGCATTGATGTTTAAAAAGCGACGACTATGGGCGCTTAAATGTCTGAAACTGGGCGTTAACATACGTACGTATCCTCGCTTATGGAGGAGAGGCGGTGGCGCGGCCTGTCTGGGCGGCAGGAAGGCCAGAACCAGGCTCTCGCTTTGTGGGTTGGAAAACATCAAAGTGATTGAATTGTTGCGATTGCTTTGAAAATCAGCAAAAGCGTGCGAAAGGGGCGGGGCTATAATTTGTATATGTAAATTAAATTACAATTTTCTATTGCAAAGTGAGGTAACTTTGATGAGAGTTTGAATTGAATCAGAGTGCCACAACTAAAATAAAAGTATAATTATGTTTTTATTAATGGAATATCACCACATAGAAAAAAGTAATTTACCAAAGAAAATTTTGATAGAAAAATGTTGCCAGGCGTATGTCGAGTAAAAAACTTTAATGTTGCAGAGGCTCTGTTCCAACCGCATTTTGAATTTCCTCATAATTCCCAAGTTTTTTAGTCAATACACGTCATTATTAGATTCCTTATTTTTAAATCACTTAAGCCTACTAATATTAGTTGTTGGCTTGGATTAGATCTTCGCATTTAAAATCAAAGTCTCAACTTTTCTAATTATTACAATTTCCCCTCACTGACTTAACTACCAAATGCATTTTAGCTGTTTTTCCACTGGCCGCATCGATGCCGCATAATTTTCCATTGCAATAAATACATATTAACCCGGTCGAAAGGCGCTCCGCCATTGGCATCCAAGTCCGGGACTTCCAGCTGTGTGCTGTGTGTTTACCAACAATTGCCATTAAAATTTAAATCACAGCAATTATTATTAATGGTCCCGGGGCCGGGTGCTTTTTATAAATGTATTCAAATTGTTGCAATAACAAAAACACTGTATAAATCCGTAGGAAGGCAGCCACAGCTACTTATAATGGCAGCAAAATCAATGGCAGTTATTTTAACGCCATTTTAATGCATGTCATTGTGGCTGTCTGGATGTGAATGGGATAGATGGTATCCTGGTTATAACCGTTTTAGTTGGATATTTAAAATTACCACTGATTTAATTCCGTTATTAATCAAGTTCATTGTGATTAAATTCAAGTAAATCAATTCCCATTTATATAAAGAATCCATTGCCATTCCTAAGCCAAAGCAGGTGTGAAGAAGTGTCTCATTTTGCCGGAACCAAACTCTCACGGCTGTAATGCAATCCCTTTGTGTCTGTTTTCTACTTTGCGCACTTTCTTAATTAACTGGCGGCAAGCATCTCGAATTTCCAAACACACAAAAGTGTTAAAAAAGAACATCAGAGCGGCAAATGGCAAGGCGATAAAGATGGCGAAGGATA
Source organism: Drosophila serrata (assembly GCF_035046125.1). Taxonomy (NCBI): domain Eukaryota; kingdom Metazoa; phylum Arthropoda; class Insecta; order Diptera; family Drosophilidae; genus Drosophila; species Drosophila serrata. The sequence continues at coordinate 574,368 of NW_028257131.1, read as the reverse complement.
TGCACAGATATAGATGTTGGAGTAAGGGAGCTGCTACCGATACGAATCACATTAGCTAGATTTGCATCAGGAGCACCAACGCTTGGCATCCTCACCTCGATGCTCCAGATCCGAGACTCAAGAGGCCCTAAGCCTCGGCATTGTGACAATTGTCACAAATCAAGATCCTCCGAATCTGGGCCAGCACTAGCACTCGAGATGGTAACAAAAACCTAAGCAGATTTGTGCTAATATGACGGCATCTGTGCGACAATGAAAGCGCGAGGAGATGGGCTCTAGGGATCTAAGGAGGAGCGGTGGGTGTGAATGTCGGCAACGCCTTCAGAGAATCCCCGAGAATCCGCACGAATCTCCTCAGCCCCGAGATCCTGCGAGTGCGGCACACGAGTGCGTGCTCCTGCCTCAAGTGCTCAAGTGTTTGTTTAAATTATGTAAATCTGCGCAAATCCTGCGGGCGGGCCGGACCAGTAGCGGATTGAAAGCGATACATTTATCCATATGTGTATGTATTTACGGCTACCGGCCGAGTCTGGACCCTAGTAGACAAAGCGACGTGCACTTTTAATTGGTAAAAGTAGTCCAACTGTCTGGGAATTAGTGCAGGGCCACGGATTTGCCAAGCGTGCGCCCAGGGAGTTCCTGGAAATCCGTGGGATACTCACATTTATACACTTTTTCGGGGTCCTCAGCGAACTGCCACCCGTAATTACTTAGCGCGCTGCCTTTTAACGCACCCCACGACCCCAGCGCCCAGGCCCCAACTCATAAACAAGTTAACGACCGAATACACATAAGAAAATCATAAAAATCTTAGAAAAAAAAATTATTCCGAATACATTAACTAGTACATAAAATAAAAATTTTAACTATAAATGCTTCATATAAATATGTAAATACTTCTATATATTTTAAAGTAAGGGCCGAAAAGTACTACTACTGTAGCGAAATCCTTTAAATCCTTTAGCTATACCCCCTTATAACGGCACAGTCTTACAGTAATTTAAAATACTTAAATTTAAATATAATTATTAACGAGAAATACTAGTGCTTGCATTCCAGCACTGAATAAGTGCATAGTGCATATTTTAAATACCTTTAATTAAAGAATTTTCTAAAAGACAATTTTAGTTTTTGTATTATTATAAGAAGAGTCATAAGATTGTCCACTTAAAACAATAATATACTTCATATTTAGAGTACAGCTAATTTGTGTACAGTGTACATTTGGGGAATGGCAATGTCCATAAGGACGAATGGGACGGGCAGCCACTTGGAGCGCAAAATTGTAAAAAGCGGGCAGGCGTGGGAGGGGCAAGGGGCATACCACCCCCGCCCGTTAGGGGGAGTGCAAAAAGTTGGGGGAGGACCGAGCGTAATTGCAAACATGGGAATTGACTAATTGCGGGAAAGTAAGAGAGTCGAGCGCCATTGGCGGACCATCAACAGAACGGAGCAAAGCCGTGGGAGGAGAAAAATCCCCTTCAACATCAGAGGGATGGGAATGGATATGGAAATGACAGCGGCAGTGGCAATGGGCGAGGGAAACTAAGTGTGTGGGCGTTCCGCCATTCGTCAGATGTTTTGCCAACATATCCCTGCAAATATGCAAAAATATTTGCCCTTGCATGCACACATATCTTGCGCCATTGTTTATTGTTCCGATTCTCGATCCGAATGCGGCGGCATCTCGCAGGGCACAAAAGTATCTAGATCGGGGCATTGTAGCTGGCAAAGGGACAAAACCTTAACCAAAACGAAACGAAATGAAACCCTCCTTGAAGAGGGCCAGGATCCCGTAGTTCAAGAGGGATCTGAGCCGCTTTCGGGCATTTAGTGGATTAACGAGCGGCGAACAAAACACATGTAGTGCAAATAGTTGGACGGGTAAGCAGCTCATTACCATTGTGTGGCGTGTGCAGTGCGTGGTAAATATTTTGCTACACTTTCCATTATCCGCGCCTGTTCTTATTCCCCCCCCCCCGGTGGACAATGGACAAAGCAGGACATCGCTCTGATCTGAAAAGAAATCGGCTTCTAAAGGATATAAGGGAGAGGTGTTTTTTTTATTATTTTATCAGAACTCGCATGTGAGCAAAGACAGATTTAATGACGATCCCTGTCATATATGTATTAAAGCAAAATTGTTGGTACAAAGTAGGAGCCTAGGCTCATAAGTTAATTAAACTTTTTTTTTTTTAATTGTTTGGTATTTACGTAATACAAGACAACTGATATCAATATATATATATTTAAGCTTTTAATTAAAACAAATCGATCAATCAATCAAAAGACAACTAATATCAATTCATATATACTTAAGCTTTTTATTAAAACAAATCAATTATCATTTGTAGAAAGAATCGCGACAATAGCAGTATTATTTTCAAATTTTACCCGCCCTTAACTTATCGATAACTAGCTACGTAAGGAAAAACGTAAGAAACACCTTTTAATAACAACTTAGCTATTTCCTGGCTAGATCTGGGTATTATGCACGACAAAATGGAAGCTCCAGGACACTTAAAAATCTTTTATGTGGCTATATACATGTGGTGCCTGAATTATGGTAAAAATGTTTAAGTTAATTAAATTTATAGATTTAACGGTAACGAAATCTAGCTGTCCTGCCAAAATTTTTTAATAGATTGACTGCATCACGGAGTACTGGTCACTCGGGTTGTCGCATATTTAAAAAAAAAAACGCATTGCTGATATTTTATGCATAATAATTTTTTTGATTATAATAATGTAATAATAATATAACATATCAACTTAAAATATCGATATATCGATATATTGATAGATATTTAACAACTCTACTGGTCACACTTTCAGTTTTGTTTTTAATTTGTAGCTTGTTAAAAAATTCAGCCGGCTACTCGAATCCGGACTTAAAAAGCCCTTATCAGTACATAATAATTAAGATTGCAAAATAACAAAATGTCTTTCGTGGGACGCACACTTATTCGCAACGTAAGTTGGTCGATGAACCGCATATTTTTCGAAAACATGCCATGGCGATTACGTAATTTGTTGAAACCGCCTTCGGATCTTGAATAAATTTCGATTTAATATGCCTTACAGGTGCCGCTGCTTGGCAAGGGCATTTTAAGTCGGCAGAAACAGTTTGCCGCCCGTCTTCTTCATCAGAGTGAGTAATATCATAGATATTTGTGGCGAAGTAACGCATTTAACATCTCTTCTTCCAGCTGCTCCCCTGGCTGCAGTTCGTGTCCAGCAACCGGCACCCGATTTCAAGGGTCTGGCCGTGGTAGACAACAACTTCCAGGAGGTGAAGCTGGAGGACTACAGGGGCAAGTACCTCGTGCTCTTCTTCTACCCACTTGATTTGTAAGTCGTCAGCATCCTGTCATGTCTTGGCCACTAACTTGTGCTTTCATCCTCCATAGCACATTCGTTTGCCCCACGGAAATCGTTGCATTTAGCGAACGGATCAAGGAGTTCCATGACATCAACGCTGAAGTTTTGGGCGTATCCGTGGATTCGCATTTTAGCCACCTGACCTGGTGCAATGTGGACCGCAAGAACGGCGGCGTTGGCCAGCTCAAGTATCCGCTCCTCTCCGATTTGACCAAGAAGATCTCTGCTGACTACGATGTGCTACTGGACAAGGAGGGCATCTCGCTGCGTGGCACCTTCATCATCGATCCCAATGGCATCCTGCGCCAGTACTCCATCAACGACCTGCCCGTGGGCCGTTCCGTTGATGAGGTACTGCGCCTGATCAAGGCCTTCCAGTTTGTCGAACAGCACGGAGAGGTGTGCCCGGCCAATTGGAACCCCAAGACAAACCCGGCCACCATCAAGCCCGATGTGGAGGAGTCTAAGAAGTACTTCACCAAGCACGGCTAAGAGATCCTTTGATACCTTCTTAACACACCTGAAGAAACATTCACCACAAACAAAAGACTCCAACTAATAAAGAGACATAATATTCTAGATAGATGTTTAAAATATTAATTCTGGAAAGAGCAGAAAATATCTATTTATCGATCCTGTTTCTATGTATTTCTTAAAATTGATAAATCGATATTTTAACGTTGGGATATGTGTGTACATGTGTGCAATAGACATTCTATCTGATATTCTGGACAAATTTAAAGGGAAAATTAAACAAATTGAATACATAAATCTAAAATATTGATATTACTTTAAAATCTGGATAGACACAATTTTAAATAAACTTCCTTTATTTTTCTCCAATTTGCTTTATTAAATCCCTCATCCAGGGTCATTATTCCCATATACATATATTTACTGGTTTATTTAGATAATGAACTATTTTATTGCGTCCTTTATTTTTAAGAATCGTTACATACAAATTAGTTTTGTAGGTTTGTCTCGATTATGGTGAGAAGTAGAGAAAGCGACTATCTTGTGGTCTTGGATTAGGATTACATAATTAATTGATTGCAGGGACAGTCTCGTGCGGTCATCAGCAGCGGCTTCTTGATCTTTCCAGGCTAGTCCCAAAGCTCAAGCGGAGGGCGGTGGTGGTGGCGGTGGCTGCGACAAGCTCAAAGCTGGAGGCGGAGGTCCACATGGTGGAGGTGGAGGCGGCGCATAACCGCCGCCCCAGCCACTGTAGCCAGCACCGGCCCACGGCGGCATGGGCGGAGCACTTGTGCCCGGGGGCGGCGGTATGAGCGGTGGCAATGTGCCCGGTATGGGTGGATTCAGCGGCTCCGTCGCCGGTGGCGGCGGCTGCGGTGCGCTCATCCATGGCATCAGCGGCGGCGGCATGGGGGGTGGAGCTTGGGTGCCAGGCGCTGGTAAATAGGCCGACATCGCATGCTCCATGCCCACACTCATACCGTGATCTAGCCCTGCCAAGCCGTGGGTGTGCTGTTCCATTCCCATACTGTGCTCCATGCCCAGGCCGTGCTCGTGCCCCGTCGCACCCCATCCGCCCATGTCGCGCTGATGATCTCGCGACGAGGAGCTGCTCGGCGGTGACTGGATGGCCTGCATTTGCGAGGGCTTCTTATCAAAGATGCTGTAGCTGGCCCGGTGCAACTGGGGTCCATTGTTGGCCGGCGGATCTGGCTTCGCAGGTGCTGCTGATGGCGGCGGTCCCTCTCCGAGCTCTGCCATTAAGCTCATGTACTCCTCGTCGATTTTCGCCTGCGTATCCTCACAGGCCATCCCCGGTGCTCCGGATCCCGGGCGCTTGTTGCGACAATCCTTGGTCAGATGGCCAGTCCCGCCACACGATGTGCACACTATAGTATTTGTGATAATCGGCTTGTCCGGACACTGCCACGACTTGTGGTCCGTGGAGCCGCAGGTACAACGCTGGATGTCGTTCTCGCGCAGCGTTCCATTGAGCTGGGCCAACTCACGCAATTGCATGCGTCGGAGATCGTTGTGGCCCTCTGGCACCTCGATACCCTGCCGTATTACGTCCTTGATCTTATCTACCGCCTTGCGAACCGCCTCCGGATTTGGCGCGGTGATGAAAGCATGCAGAGGTTCATCCTCGCCCGGCAACGGTTGACCATCCTTGCGACCCACCTTGCCCTCCTTCACCGATCCCTTGCCGCGAATTATGATCTTAGCGCCCGTATCCTTCTCCATAGCTTTGAGCGTGTTGCCGCGCGGCCCAATAAGCAGGCCCACGAAGTTAATGTCCGGATGCTGCTCTTGCGGAATCAACACTTTGTCGCTGACACGGGTCACTGGCGGTCTGGATAAATTGGTGAATCAATTAATAGTTCAATGGTTACAACTCTGCACTCACTTGTAATCCGCCGGTGGCTTAAACTCCGGATTAACCGTTTGCATTTTGACGATCAACTGATGCCGCTGTTCTTCCAAGCGTCTTCGATAGCGGAACTCACGGGTGTTCAGCCGCTTGCCATCAGAACTGTAAATGGGCTCCGGAGAGGGAGACCTGCGGACGAAAAGAGTAGAGGAAAGAGGCGAATTCAGTGAAAGGGATCTTGAGCCTGGGAACGTAAAAGGGTGCTGCTCTTGGCGCTAGACTTAGTGGTCTTATCATAAAGTACTAACTAATATCGAGAATATGCTGTAAGTTGCAAATCAAATTAATTAATCAAGTGGTTTATTATTAGCGTTGGCAGAAATCGTTAATTAATCGCTGAGGAATTGAGAAAAGAAGAATTTTGATTAATTCGTTCGATTCGGTAGCTCTTTCTATTTCGTTTCTGTGTCTGTGTCGCACCGGATTGGATTTCTCTGGGAGAGAAACCCGAACTACTGGGACGCTTATTGGAAGAAAAGAAGAGTGGACATTAATGATAAATGTAGGATCTATTCCGGTTATCTCCAGGCGCTTACTTATTGGTTGCCCTTTTCGGATGGAAATCAATCAATCTTTGTTTGGATCGCTGTCTCTAGAATCCCTTGAAGAGTTGTCATTAGTTTTCATTAAAAAGTTTCGGTATCAAATTAGCTACAAGGATCAGTTTAAATTCTGTATGCATGGGACTGCTTCACACTAAACAAAAATTTAATGATTAAGTTAGATATTTCTTTAATTTTTTTCTCGGATGTCCTAGACTTATGAGAATACCGTTATGTCACTCGATGTCGTGGCTTGAATTTAAAACCATATAGAAAATTACTTTAGAAATATGTCATAGCTGCCTTTAAATACTCGATATTTATGTTCAATACAGCCAAAATGGCTTAAAATAATTGAAATTATTATGAAACAATTATATTTTAAAGTAATTAGAGAAGTGATTCATCATACTACACTCACAAAATATGTTATTATTATATTGGATACTCTATTGATATTTTTGGTATTAGTACATTTTCTAGATTGTAGAGTTTACAATCCACAGCAAATTCTGCGACACCCCTAACTATGGTTTAAAGCCAATACCCAACCGAATTCCGAGTGACACAACAAGTAGTGGATCTTAGCCTAAAAAAAAACACAAAAAAAAGAGATGTGGAACTCTGCAGTTCTATGGCATGCCACAATGAAACCTGTTCGACTTTTGACTCATAATCAGCACCAATCCCGACGATGACGACGACATCCGGGGCATCCTTCCGGACCGGACGCAGTCTTTTTGATTCTAGTAGAATATAAAGTGCTGCTTGGTGGCTGGTGTTTTCATATGGGCATTTGCAATTGCTTTGATTGAGAGACTCGTTCAGTGGAGGGGAGAGAGAACTGTTTCAAACCTTTCTTCCGGATTCTGCGTGATTCCTAGGTCGCCGGTACGCAGCTTGCGGCTGATCTCCTCGATTTGGAATTGAACTGCAAGTAGAAGGCGTTAGAGAAGAAGGAAGAAAATCGAGAGCAACCTCGACATTAGTAAACGTCTGACATGCTGATTGTCTAGAAAAAGGGGGAGGAGATATGCATTAATAAAATCTGGGGAGTGGACAAATGATATTGTGGCTATTTGAGACTTGTATCGCGTTCGTGTGTCCGCTCCTAAACTAACTGAAAATGCTGTGAGCGTTACAATTGAGTTAATTAATAATTAAGTGGGGATTAATTTGATTAGTTCGACTGCGCATTAATCTCTGTAAATATATAGGAGCAGAATAGCCACATAAATGTTCTGTTCTAGCCGTTTCAGAATGGAACAGAACTCTTGTTGGATCGTATCGTATCGAATGGTATGTGCGCCACGCCGGAATCCCTTCAAAAAGAGAACGAGAGATTATTATAGATTGCTCAGTTGCATTTTGGTTGGTTGGATGTTTTAGGTTGCATTACGATCTCTGGCCGTGCGCTGTTCATCCCCGGCGTCTCTGATTCTCACGTGCGGCTCTGTCTGTCTCTGACTCTCTGTTTTTATCCATAACTGGTTCTCATTAAACTTATAAACTAATTTTGCAGGTCTTAAGGGCTAACTTAGTTGCAGGATCGGAAGCGATCAGCTGTGGTTGGGGTTAGACTATTACCTAGGTAGGCCTCCTGCTGTGCTGGATCCAGTGTGGACGGCAGGATGGTGGGCATGCCCGGTATGAAGGTCTTGTCATTTTCATTTCCACCCCAGCGTGACTTGCGCTTCCTTTTTCGTTCCGCTGCACTGTCCACTGTAATGGATTCATTATTTATTATGTATCGATTTAGTGAAGCCCGCATTTAATGCTTACTTGCGTTATCGGTCGCGCCATTGCTAGTGGAGTCATTGCTGTTTTGGTTGTTAAAGAACGAGGCGAATCCTTTGCTGCCCGCACTGCCCATTAGCTCCTGGATTGTCTGCGTCAGATCAAATCTTGACTCTCGTGGCTCCTCCCGTATGGTATCCAATCCCTGAGGCTGCCTGTCGAACAGCGATGGGATTCGGGGATGATCTTGATCCTGGTTCAAGGAGCTTATCGAACTCCGATTGCCAGATGTGTCAAAGGGATTGACGTGGGTGCGTTCCCTACTGCTCCTTTGCGGCGGCTGATCTCGCTGATCCCGCTGTCCACCACGATCATTCCGTCGACGGTCATAGCTACGACTGCGCGAGTGGCGGCGTCGGTTCCGGTCGCCATAATCATCTCCACCACGTCCACCCCGCGAACTGCTGCGCCTGGAGCGGGAATCACGGTCCCGATCCCGCTTGCGATCACGATCCCGACTGCGTGATCGCTTCCTGCGTCTGTCGTGATCGTCGTAGTTGCGTGAACGGCTGCGATTCGAGCGGGAGTCCCTATCCCGGTCGCGATCACGATCACGATCATGATCACGATCCCGATCCCGATCACGATCCCTGTCGCGATCGTCACGGCGCCGGCTGTCTCGGTCTCTGCTGTCCCTGAAATAATTGAAAATATTTTATTAAAATAAGGAATTTAAAAGATTTAAATAATTTTCCTAAAGACATGAACCTCCTACCGCGACTGACCTGTCTTTTACACATACATATGTATGTATAAATATGTATGTACATCCATACATACAGACTTGTGTAGAAGCCCTCGCAATAAATATATTTATGCAAATGTGGTTTCCTTGTAACTAATGCCAACTCACCTCCTCTTCTTGTCCCTATCCTTGTCCTTATCCTTGTCTCTACTGCGATCCTTGGACCGCGAACGCTCCTTATCAGCGCCGCTTCTGCTGCTGCCGCCGTTCGCTGCAGCTGAGACATCTCGGGCCGCCGAGGAAAGTAAATCCGGCGGCGTTGCACTCATCGTTTCTCTACAACTTTGAAGCCACTCTTCAGGTTAACACAACCACGCACAGTTAGCAGTATTCCGACCACGTTTAAGCGTTCAACATAAAATATTTTTTTTCAGTATGCGGCGTTGCGTGTGAAAATTTCAATGGCGACCAGAGGCAAAACATCGAGTTACATGTAGATACTATCGATACATCGATTTGTAGTTTCCAACGTGTTTTCACTTCATGGCGAGATGTTAATAGCCAATTTACACTAGGCTGAAAGGCCTACGAATGAAAATTTCTAGCAGCGGGATACGTCGGATTCGTTTAATTCTGATTAAAAGTAATCACAAGCGGCGTGCTTTTTATCAGGCTACCGTCCATCGTTATCCACGAATTGTTTGTTTTTTTTTTTTTTAAATATAAATAAGAAAATAATAAAGTACTTCAATTAAATTTCAATTTTTTTTAATATGTTTTAATGTTCAAGGATGCTTATTAAATAATATACGGAGATTGGAAATATTTACCACTATTTACACAGACATGCGAAATTTTGAATAAATTATTATGCTGAACAAAGTGCACAAAGTGCTTAACTATTACAGCCAGGTGTAATATATTTTCATAATCTCTAGCTTTAAAAGATATTTTGCTTTTTGACTCTAATAGATTTATCATAAAAATAGTTTTCAAACAAATTAAATTACCAAAAATCCTATTCCAGCTATGCCCGCTTTCTACTAGACACATTTGTGCTTTTGGGCAATCAGTGCATATTCTTGTATTAAAAATTTAGGAACCTATAATTTTTTAATGTTGATTAGTATGTTGGTTTTAGTTGGTTTTTCTTGTAAAATCTTAAATAAAATGATAAACACAAAAAACACTCAAAATGATTTCCTTAATAAAAAAACATGATCTAATGGAAACGCCAATTCAGCATTTTATTTTCCATGCGATAGTAACAAATTAATTTGAAAACATCGATAGCTCGATAGTAACATCGATATCTTTGCATTTAACTTGCACGTGTGCGCTCACTTTGTTTTGCTTTTGTTCGATGAGTTTGATTAAATAAATCCTGCATAAAACATGGGGGCAAAGAACAAAAAGTCCAGCGCGGATGCGGTTTACGCCAAAAAGACGGTAAAGTCCGCTAATCCCTTCGACAACACCGCTTCTCAGTCCAGTAAACGCGGGCAGAATCCCTTTGATGTGCACGTGAACAAAGAGAAGTTTAAGATTCTGGGCAGGATCTGCAAGCATGACAGAGGAATGCCGGGCGTGTCCAGGGCAAAGGCTCTGCAGAAGAGAGCCCAGACCTTGGGGCAGCAGTTTGCGGTAAAGCACAAGACCAACAGGTTCAAGGATAACCGTATTGGGAAGCACCTTAGCGGTGACCAGCTGACCGAATCTGTGATGAACGCCCGTTACCTGGCCGAAAAAATGTCGCAGGTGCGACAGTCCCATAAAGCGGAGACGTTCAATCTGAACGATGACGAGCTGCTAACGCACAGAGGCCAGACTCTAGAGGAAATTGAGCAGTACAGAGACGAAAGATCCGACGACGAAGAACTGGATGATGAGGGTTTGGATGGTGAGTAAACGTAGTACATATCTGATGAATAAAACTGACGGATTCCATTTTAGCTGATTTCACATCTGCTGCCCACTTCGGAGGGGACGGAGATACCGTCCAGGATCGACAGACCGCCATCGAGGAAATGATCGCCGAGCAGAAGCGACGCAAAAATGAAATCGTCAAGGAGAAGGACGAGGTGTACGAGCTCACCGAAAAACTAGACGCCAACTACAAGCTGTTGCTGCCGCTGGTGGCCAAAGCCACTAAGGATGAGCAAGACGCCAAGCCGCCACCAGATGCCTACGACAGGCTCTTAAAGGAAATGATCTTTGAGCCGCGCGGCAGTGTTACGGATAAGCTGATCAATCCCGACGAGTTGGCCAAACAGGAGGCGGCACGTTTGGAGAAGCTAGAAGCGGAGAGATTGCGCAGAATGCGTGCGGACGGCGAAGAGGAGGAGGAGGCTTCCATTTCCCAGCCCAAGCATCGGTCAGCAGACGACCTGGATGACGGCTACGGCTACTTTGCCGGTGATGATGAGGAGGATGATACCCTGGCGTATGATTTAGATGGAAATCTGGGTACCCACCTTAATGGCAAAAAGGAAGTTGCAGTAGAGCAAGAAAAGGAGGGGGATACTGGTGACGAAGAGAGCGATGGGGAGGAGGAAGAGGACTCCGATGAGGAGAGCGATTCGGATGTGAATAATCTGAGTGACTTAAAAGAATCGGAAAGTGAAAGTGAAGCTGAAGCTGAAAGTACTTCCCAGCCGAGTAAAAAAAAACTTCAGAGGGAAAAACCATCCGTCTCCATGGACACCAATATACCCTTCACCATAAAGATGCCCAAGACCTACGAGGACTTTACGGCACTTCTCTCCAAACACGCTATTTCCCAGCAGGCGACAATTGTGGAAAGGATTATCAAGTGCAATCATCCAAAACTAGAAGGTGTTAACCGCGAGAATGTGGTCAAGTTGTACTCTTTCCTGCTGCAGTACCTCAAGGATTTGTTTGAAGATGCCAGCGATCACGATATCCGGGAGCATTTCCAACTGCTCTCACAGCTTATGCCGCACCTGTATGACTTGACCCAATTGAATCCGGAACGGATGTCCAATACCTTGCTAGAGGTAATCAAGGAGAAGTATGGGGAGTTCAGAAAAAACCACAAGACATATCCGTCACTGGACACATTGGTTTACTTAAAGCTCGTCGCCAACCTGTACTCCACCTCGGACTTTCGCCATCCAGTGGTCACTCCCTGCTTTATATTCATGCAACACATCCTCTCTAGAGCGCGCGTTCGAACGCGTCAGGAGATATCCATGGGACTGTTTCTGGTCACCGTGGTCTTGGAGTTCGCTTCCCAATCCAAGAGAATGCTCCCAGCCGTTTTTAACTTCCTACAAGGTATTTTGCACATGTCCATACCAAAGCGGGATGTTCAGCAGCTAGAGATCACACCACCGTTCGAGCGAGATGGCCCATTGAGCAAACTTCTGGCCCTTCCAGTTAAGAGTAAGGAATGTAAGGACTTGGAGAACCAACACCTGCAGTCGGTGGATCTGGTGACCCAAACAATCACTCCGGATTTCAAGGTTCGAGCATTGGATGCAGCACTCCTGCTTATCAAAGAAGCCCTTCAGTTGGTGGAGGAGCATGTTGGTGCCTGCTATCTGGCCAAACCCTTCCTTAGATTGCTCGTCCGCCTACCACTTGAACCCTATCCCGAGCATGTCCACCTCCATCACAAAGAAGCCACTGAACTGGTGAAAAAGCTGGCTGAGCAAAAAATGAAGCGTCTGGCTCCAGCGGAAAGGAAACCAAAGGCTCTTCGGCTGCTAGAACCGCGATTCGAAGCTGTGTACGATGATAAGCGGCGGCCCAAAATGTCCAAGGCCAAGGAAGAGCGGGCCAAGTTGCTGCACAAAATCAAGCGCGAGAAAAAGGGCGCCATTCGAGAGATCCGCAGGGACACAGCCTTCGTCCAGGAGCTCAAACTTAAGCAGACTTTGCAAAGGTGGGTGTTGTCATAAAAAAAAACAAGATTAATTTTCTTTATGCTAATTCAAAATATATCTACTTTTCATTTATAGCGACAAGGAACGCCACGAGAAGGTCAAACGGATCTATCAAGAGGCATCCATGCAACAGGGCGAGCTCAACGAGCTGGCTCGCGCCAAGAAGAAAAAGAAGTTCTAGTTGTTCTCTCGTTCCAGTTAGGCTGATTTCGATTTAGTTATTAGCTAGGCTAGTACTAAGCTTCTGAAAGTAAAGAGCAGCATGGTGCTGCTTCTATGTTAATATCGCAACATCGGCCTTCATATTATTGCGAATCACGCTAACCTAGATTATGGCATCAACAACGGGGTGAGTCTCGGTAGAACGACTGAAAATCATATTTTTAAACTGATTTGAAGATTGTTTAAAATAAGAAAGGTGGGGGAAGAGAACAAAGAAAGATGCGAAACCAACCCAACCTCTTATTTTTCATACTATTATTAATTTATTATAAGAATCTGTCCTAGTGTACATAATGAATCCTATGTGTCTACGATGACTTGCCCGAGATCTGTTGGCACCGCAGCGTCGCCTGCTCCACCGCTCCAGCCACCGCAGCTCGAAAACCTGCAATCGAAATCAAAGGTTGAATTGGAGGCGATAAGAGAGTGCGTCATCCACACATCATTATTTCGATTTACCTGACAGTTCGAGTTGTCTGAGGGCGGCAGCCGTCGAACCCGCCGGACTTGTGACACCGTCTTTGAGTTGTCCTGGATGCATACCGCTATCTCGCACCATATGACCAGAGCCTAGTACCGTTTGGGAGGCTAGTCGGTAAGCCAGGTCCCTTGGCATTCCCATATGGACCGCTCCATCTGCTAGCGCCTCTATCATCACGAAAACATAGGCAGGTCCACTACCACTAAGAGCGGTTACCACATCCAATTGGGACTCATCGACCACCTCACAGGTTCCCACAGATTCGAGGAGTCTCTGAGTGACCTCTGCATCTCCATCAGTTGCTTTGGATCCCCGAACATATACCGAACAGCCTGAACAGACCACGGCTGGAAGATTGGGCATCACGCGGATGACTCGAGCTTGGGGAGACAGACTGGCTTCGATACTGGGCAGGGTGATGCCCATGGCGATGGACAAGAAGAGTTTGTTGGAGCTGATGGGATGAATTTCGGCCAAAACCGTGGGCACTACTTGTGGCTTTACGGACACAAATACTACCTCGGATCGTTCCACAACTGGGGCGTTTTGAGTCACTGTCTCCACTCCCAGGGACTGGAAGGACTGCAGGGAGAGCTTATCCGCAGGATGAACGCTGGCAATCAGTGTGCTGGGCTTGGCCAAACCTTAAAGGGTTGAAGAATATGAAAGACTTCTCTACAATTGTGAAATTGTAAGGGTTTCATGCCTGATTATCTGGACCTAATTAAATATCTTACCTGCTGCCAGGAACCCCTTGGCCAAAGCCTTGGCCATATTGCCACCACCCAGGAAACCGATCTTTCCTATCGCTGTCATTGTGGCTTGGTAGAAGTAGTCTGCGAAATGAGGACTGCACTTGGTGCTGGCAGAAAGGCAACTGTTTGCCGAGTGCTGTTGGCGTTGACCAAAAACAACCCGAGTGGGCTGATAAGAAATCTGGTTGGGCCCGCTCCCCCCTCAACCCCCCGCGATGTGCGAACAACGTTCCCAGTGATCGCCGCTTATCAGGGGGAGTTCCTGTGTGTTAGTTTAAGGCACAGTCGCGGTCATAGAGTATATTTAATTGTTTGAGAATTTTACTTATAAATTGTCTAAACTATAACAAACTTATAATTGTCACTACATTTAACTTGTTCATTACTAATCGGTTTCTAAATAGATTTGAAATGAAGAAGTGCTAGTTTTATGACTACAATTGTAAAGTCTTATTATCAGCAAGAATAGCCCATAGTTCTATGGACTGGAATTCATTCACCCATTAGAAGGCATGACAAAGGCCGAATTTATGCCAGATGCCCTGTAATCCCTGTAATCCCTGTAATCGTCCGTTGCCTTCATTCTGACGTTTATTCGATTTCTTTGATAGTATAAACCAAGCGAGTCTCTTCGTCGCAAGAATGTTTACTAAGATCTGAAAAACATTCCCCACTTTAAAAGATAACGATGGTTATCACATTAAACTGTGATAATAGAAACGAGTGAGTTTGAAAAGTGTGAAAACAATTATGAGAAACAAGCTATAAAAAAACACAACATAAATGTTATGTTAATTAATTGTGTACTTCAAAATATAACATATTTTGTGGCTCGTCTAGGTATACATAACATAAATTGGAACCCAGAAATTGAAAGGTATGTTTTAAATTTAAATTTTTTTTAGATCTTATTGGCCACCTAGTAAATACGGTGTTACAACTTTTCCTAAATCTCTTGAAAAAATATGGGGTTGTATAATATTTATAGCTTTAAAGAAAACGCATTTTTTGAACTTAGCAATAACACAGCAAAGGCTACGACTTGTCTTGTTAAATAAAAACCATTAATATTGAAATGGTTCGAAACAGATAATTTATGTCTAATAATGGTTCAATAGAAAAGTATACTTTTTTTATAATACCTTATATTTAATTGGGAATAATTAATTGGGAATAAATTTTCAAAATTTGAATTTATTTCACAAAACGATGATAGACCGGAAACAAAGTAATCGATAGTATTGACTTAAAAATTTTTTTTTAGTTCTGTCGTGGCAGTGTGACCGAAGCATAATTATAGAAACACCTAATTCAACACTGGCTGCCTACGGTCACACTGCTACTCTAGAACGAAATCGGGAGAAATTTTTATCAAATTGCAATTTCACGCTCCGCACCGCCTGAAACCCGCCCACATCGTGTTCTTATACAATTAAAGACAACCGACAGCAGGGAATTTGCCGTAGTTATACCAAATTCCAGCTCTAATTAGCTGTCCCAACGAAAGTTGTGCGTGTGTGCTGGCTTCTCAGGGTGTGCGAGTGTTAGTGCGTTGTTTTCACACACAATTTCGCTGCAATTTACAAAATTAACAACAAAAGCGCAGTAACAGCACCGACAACAACAACGGCTCCAACAACAAGAAACGTAACGCATTCGCGAGGCTGATTGTTTAAACAAGGGGCAACAACAAAAGTATTAGTATTAGAGTGGAAATCGCATGCCAGGCGGACGACTGGTAAACAAACCGAAAGGCCATCGGCAGTCCCGAAATTCTGAAGGCGGAGGAGGGTAAGTATTACCCGATGGAATAATAGATAGCTACAGTCATTTAATTGATTTGCAAATTATTCTCAGGGCCACGTCGCTATCCCTTATCAACGGGAGTGCACTGCGAGAAACACGTCAGTTGTGTTCAATAGATTTCTTTAAATTTTCGTCGTGTCGTTATTTTTAATTAGCTGTCTAAAGTAATATAGGCAGAATAATGTCATCCTCGTCGGCTTCCGGCGGTCGCAAGCAGCCCACGGCCGTCTCGCGCATGAAGCAGGACTACATGCGTCTGAAGCGGGACCCGCTACCTTACATCACCGCGGAGCCGCTGCCCAACAATATCCTCGAGTGGCACTACTGCGTCAAGGGGCCGGAGGACTCGCCATACTACGGAGGCTACTATCACGGCACTCTGCTCTTCCCGCGCGAATTCCCCTTCAAGCCGCCATCTATCTACATGCTGACGCCGAACGGACGCTTCAAGACCAACACGAGGCTTTGTCTGAGCATATCAGGTAAAGCATAAGCTTGTTCATTTGGGGTAATCCAAAAAACTTGTCTAAATAACATTAGACGCATTCGGAAACATGCAGACATAATTAAATTTAACTCAATTAAGTATGTTATTTAGTTAGGGCTAGATCAATGACTCCATTTACTTTTATTTCCATTTCACAAATTCAGTAATAACTCAGAAATTAGATTTAAAATTATTTAATTTAATTATACTATAAAAAGACCTTTGATTCTATTTTTTCAATAATAGTATAGTGATCGTAAAGTAGATGTGCTAGCTCTAATATATATCTTTTTTTGAGCAAAGTTATATATTGGAAATATTTAAAATTTAATGTCAACAATGTTCCTAAAATTTGGTCGATTTACTACATAAAATTTAACATTTAAAATTTACTACGATATTTATGGTAAGGCTTAGGAACGATTTATAAATCCATATTTTAACATTCTAAATCTGCGATAAATCGAGATTCGATATATGGAACCGATATAACTAAAAGAGAAGAATAATAACTTAAATATCACTCTTTAAATATTGTTAGAGAGATATGTCGGATTTTTCATTTCGGCTTACATTTATACATACATACATTCCTATCATGATTACATTTTTATTTATTTTATTTATTTAAAACGGCAACATATAATTCAACAAGTCTGTATTTTAAGTTAATATGAGACCTGAAAGCTATTACAAAACATTTTGTAATGCATACACTGTTTCCTTGATTGAATTTGGATCGCCGAAGTACAATCTGGGCCACTTCCGATTACAAACGTATTTGAGATATGAAGTCAAATAATACAAATATGTCTTGTCTTATCTGTAATATACTAGAATTTTGAAAATGGTTTATCATTTTTTACTGTTGTTATTGGTAGCTATCTATTTTTTAATCACTAAGAAATTTAACAATCTTTATTTATGTCTACTTCATGTTAATGATATTCCCTTAGAGTAAATCATAATCAACAGTTATGTACTTTTCCTTTCCAGACTTCCATCCGGACACGTGGAACCCTACTTGGTGCGTGGGAACCATACTCACAGGCTTGCTAAGCTTCATGGTAATAATCTAATTAATATTATGCATTATTATTTATAACTAAATAACTTTTTCAGCTGGAGAGTACACCCACGCTGGGATCCATCGAGTCGTCGAACTATGACAAGCAAATGTTTGCTCAAAAATCCTTAGCATTTAACCTGCGCAACACAAATTTCTGTGAGCTGTTTCCCGAAATGGTGGATGAGATCAAGCAGCGATTGCAGGGCACCCAGGCGGCGGCGGCTGCAGCAGCGGGTGCCACTGCGTCTACTTCGAGCGGTACGAAACGGGCCAATGGCGTGGCCAATGGCGTTGCCCTGGGGGCGGTGGATGCTAACCTGGCAGCGGGTGGTGCTGGTGGCCATCCTCAGAATGGCGCAGATGGCATTGATGGTGAAGGAGCGGGACAGGCGGATCTGGCCAACGGCGTCGGAGCAGCGGCTCTACAAAACAGTGCTCGCAATTCCTATATGAATTGGCAGTCCGTGTATTCCAACCTGGTGATCATCATCTGCTTTGCGATATTTGCCCTCATTGTTAATTACGTGATCAAAAACCTGAATCAGGAATAGAAATAACTACGACAGCCTCTATATTTATATACGAATATACACATCCGTGTGCATGTGCATATTTAATCTAGTTTACTCTAAAGTAGTCTTCGTGGATTGAGTACCGCTTGAGAAGTATTTACAGACCCGCTTTCGACCCAGCCTCCGCATCTACCACCCGCCATCCCGCCATCCATTCCCCAGGTTCCCACGATCGCTATTTAGTCTGAAAGTATTGGCAATAAAAGAACTAGAAACACCACACACACAATTATAAACTCAATTTGTGAAACCTATAAATTGTTTTGTTATGTATTCATTACTATTAACGTCTAGTTTAATGCAACGTGAATGAAGCCAGGAATATGTTTGTAAATGAATAAAAAAAAGGAAAATGTGGCAACATGTAAGGTCGTGTACAAATTAGCCAAATTATTTATGTCAGTTTTCTACTTATAAAATGGATCTTCACTTTCAGCAACGTTAAATTGCCGATGTTGTTTCAACTTATATAGTAAGTTGTAATTTGTAGTTGGCTTTGCGCAGGCTAAGCGGCTTAAGTGTGAAGCAAAGTCCGCCGGCAGTCGACTATAATTTCTCCTCATGTCTGACAGTGTGGGTAAATCCAATAAACTGGAGCTGGTCCAACAATGTTTCACATTTAAACCGCTTAACACGGCCAAAAGTCTCTTTTGCGGCTACTTTGTTGGTCATCTTAAGCCAAAATTACACACATGACGCTTATTACTGGAGGGCATTGGATTGGGGGTGGCGCGAAGTTTGTGAGTTTAAGCGATTTACGGCGGCCATAATACTACCAAAGTTATATGCACGCACTTCCCTCTGAATAAAAGATACTTTTAAGAGGGTAGTTGTCTTTTTTGTATTCCAAAATTAATTTCTTTTAATAAAAGGAATAGACTAAAAAAATACGAAAAAATATCTATATCCCTTGGGAATCACAAATGGTATTAAAGAAGTCCTAGGAAAGGATAGTTTTACTTAGTCAATTTCCTTGTCAGACTTATGCAGATTTCTATAATTTACATTTAAGGAAGAGAGAAATACATAACTAGAATTCAAATATACATACATCTAACAACATCTTTAATCGACTTTGACACACTAAATTAAATTAAATTAGTAAGTTTCACTTCTAAAAAGTCCTTCTGAATATAAAAATTAAAATTGTATTTCACTTATTAATGTATACATAAAGTGCATTGGCTTTGGCGGACTTGAAAAAAAAGGGACTTCCCTGCTTACTCAGCAGACTCGAAAACTTCTTAAAATAAACGCATAAAGGATAGACTTCATTTTGGGATGAAAGTTTTTTTTTGCCAGACGCCGAAGTTGATAATTTAACTAACGTAAATTTCAAGTTCAGAAAGCATGGCAAAGTTTCCCGAGTGCGGCTGGCACTTGCAACTTTTCAAATTTCGTTGTTTGTTTTATGAACTTGCAACAGTTTAAGCCAATTTTGGTTGCACAGAGAGAACAAAAAGGAAGTACAAAACAAAAAAAAAAGACACCAGCAGACACAACACTAAATGATATCCCGGATGGCAGGGACACAGACCTCGTAACCGAGACATCCCTGCCACTGTCATCAAGTATTTTTATGGGGAGTGACGATGGGCGGGGATTTGAAAATATGAGTCCGGTAGTTGTGCTTTTTGCCCAAAATGTATTTTGAGTGGTCACCACCCTCCCAAGATGGCGACGAATGCCACTGGACTCCAAGTCCATCCAAGTTGTCTCCTGCATTTCCGCTTTATCCTCTTCGAAGCTCGGTCGGATGTGCAATTTTTGCTCATTTGTTCTTGGCATTTATAAGCTGGTGCTGCTTCCCGAAAAAGAGGTCAGTGGCGTTGAAGTCCATAGAGTTCATTGTTCGACCGGCCACAGGATAGAAAACGGAATCCCCGAATGTGGTCAGTACTGTCGGGACCTGGCTTAAATGCCCAACAAATGGGTACAAGACATTAGTTGACGGCAATAAATGTCGATGCTCCCGGGCTAAGCCGCTTAGCCAGGGAAATATGCGCGACTAAACCCACCGAAACAAAATACAAATGGAATGGTCAGCGTCCTTTTGGGTGGGCAACGAAGTCCATGGAAGTCGGTAGAGGCCGCCTGAGCCATAAAAATAATGGCGAAAACAAAGGCGAGTGCCCACGGCCAAGGCGGTCGGGCAGATAAATAAATATAAATAAATAAAAATAACAAATGCAATAATCATTAAGTTCGCCTCATTGGTGGGCATGTGCGCTCCAAGTCCGATGGCCATCTGGAACTGGCTTCATGTCCTGGGTCCTGCACAGCACAAAATTGGGAAAATAAATGTATACTTTAATTTACTTACGGGAAAATATAAATACGTAGCTTAAAAATACAAGATAATCTTTCTTTTTTCTTATAAATTACATATTCTATAATTATTACTTTCTTGTAAAAATGAGACCATTTTTTTGAGTTATTCATTGCATTTTTTCCCTGTGTGGATTTTCTTGACCAGTCCTCGGGTCATAAATGTTACACATCCGCACAGAGAAGAGCCCACCCACACACACATACAGCCAGATGCGCATATAAATGAAAATGTTTGTTAAATTATGTGGGCAATATACGTTTATGCCTGTGTCAGTGTGCGCAATAAACGATAAAACATAAACTTAATATGCAAAGGCCACGCGAAAATAGCAACAGACGAAAAGTATGCTATACATATTCGCTGAGTTCGGAGTGTTTGCTTGGGTGTGTTTGTGTTAGTATGAATGTATGAGTGTGTGGGGTGCCAAGTGAGCATTCTCTTTATCAATGCATAAACAAATGGTCATCAGCTGTGCGCAAAGGATAATGTCAGGACTGGAATGGGATGGTGGTGCCATAAAAATAGGTTTCCCGAACGAAAAGCCAAATAATTCTGACTTGTTGAAATATTTTATGAATCGCTGAATTATTTTTATAATCTTTTTTTTTTTATTTATAAATCGTATTATATAAGTCGTAAATTATAAGTCATAAGATATTACTAAGGTAAAATATATTCCATATAATTGGATGTACATGCTATTAGTATATACAAAAATATTAGTATATTGTGAAATAATATTTTACAAACCTAAAAAAAGATGTGCAAGTCTACATTTAAATAAGCTTTTTAATAAGCCGTAACTTAAATTACACCATATAAAACTTAGATTTAAATAATAATGCAATTGATGTGTTATAACCATATTACAATTTATTAACTTAAACACATTTAGTTCAATATTAAAGCTTCATTGTACAACAGATAAATTTTTTTGAGTATCAAAAATGTTTAACTAAATAAAAGCCAAGCTCTCGTCACCGTTAATAATCAAGCTAAACAATAACATTGCCAAATTATATTTTGTTTTACCGTTCTATCAACAATGCAATAATGACTCTTTCGTCAATATAAGCCAATGTAAAGATATTTATTATTGGCAAGAAATTTGCATAAATCAATAAATTGTAATGGAATTTAAGCGATGCAGTCGCCTCGCGTGTGTACACATATGAACCTATATGTACATACAAGGATGTGGGCTAAAAGGACGAGTGGTTGGTTCGTTGTCCACTGGACAGTTACTGGGGAAATGGGATGGTCAATTGGAGAGCTGGACAATCGTTAATTCAGCCTGTCAACGGTCTCGAGCTCGTTTACTCCCGGAAACCGTGCACTTGGACGCTAATGTATTGTGCTTTATGTGCTTTATCTGCTGCACTGCCCCACTTCATCATCATCATGATCGTTGCTGTAGTAGTCATTGTCATAGCCAGTTTCATTGTTGTCCCTCTGTGTTGCAATTGCATTATGCGATATTTTCTGGTCGCCCCTAATGTGAGGGGAAAAAGTTAGCACCACACCATTCAACCGCATCGCCATAAATTTCAATTAGTGCGGATGCATTTGTGTATTTGCGTGCGCAAAATTTTGAATTATGAACTCTGGATTTGGCGAAACGGCTAATTGCTGATTAGGTTCTGGGCTTTGGCTGGATCTAGTTTGCTGGATCAACCAATCAATGTTTGATTGCTCTGTTACCCAGCCGAGTTGCGAGGCAATTGGGTCACACTGTTGGCTCAAAATTGTGCGAACATCAAAATTATCAAAAGTGGAAGGGGAATCAAGGGTATATCAGACAGTGAAAAACTATAAAGCTAAAGGAAGAGTTTCCTATACCAAAGATTATAGGTATGAAAACCTTAGCTCAAAATGTGGCACATATTTTAATGAAGTTTCATATAATGTTCAAAATATATAAATATTAATATTAAATTTTCGAACCTGTTTAAAGAGCGTTAAGAATCTTCATGTTTTTCGCAGCCTGTCGGCCCAAGTGGTTGCTCTCCTAACTCCAACAAATTATGAGCACAATACAAAGTGGCAAGAGGCGACACAAACGAGTGCCACTACATGAGCGGGACAGCAACAAATGCAACACGCGACACTTACACAAGTGGCAGGCACTTCCGGCCAGCAGATGCCCCACACCCACACCCCCATCCCAATGCCAATGCCCTTGGTCCAGTTGTTCCTGTTCCTGCTCTTGCTCCTTTCACTAGTCATGTTCCTGTTCCTGCTCCTGCTCCTGCTGCTGTTACTGTCCCCCCTCTTTAAGTCTCAAGTGCTTGCTTGTTGGTTTTATGGGAATGTGTGAGACTTTCGCATTGAATTAACTTGAGTGGCCAGCGAACGAGGGCGTTCGTGTGGTCAGTGGCTGGCATTTATGGATCAGGCTGTCAGAGCTAGCACATTTGTCAAGTGTTTTCATTTACTGATGGATCAAGCTGGATAAGCAACTGTCAAGCAACCAGCAAAGGGGAGTCTTCAAGGACTCTCACTAAATAATCCACAAACGGATATAAATGTTTGTATTTATGGTAATTTTGAGAACTAATGCTAGTATTTATAAATATTAACTATATTGTTAAATATTAGCAATTGTGACAATATGTGGTTGTATTTTTAATAAGTAAACCCCACAAGCAGTGCATAGCTTAAATTGTATTATACTTATTTGTGTCTTATCATTTTCCATGGCAAGCTGCCAGACGCTAAAGTTTCGCGATGCGTCGACTTTAAAGGACACTCCGCGACCCCAGTTGCGACCCCAGGAGTCATCAAAGGGAGATACGCACGGAAAATGCGCCACTTGAATATGCAAAGCAGTCTAAGGACTATGGTGGGTTTAAGGGAAGGATATCTTTATGTCGGGTGGAGCACTTGTTGCTCCGTTTTTGCAGTGCGAGCACGAGTTGTTGAAAAGTAAAATTATTAAAACTTTTTGAATTAACAAAGCGCCAACAACGAGCTAAATGACGTCGACGATGTCCGCGCAAAAAGTGAATTAAAAGCGAATAAAAAGCGACAAAGTTAATTTATGCACAACTAGATACAAGCAAGGAATAGAGCCACAGAGTGAAAGAGAGGGAGACACACACACACACAAAAAGAGACAGAAAGATAGCGAATAGTTGAAACTGTCGCTTGAACTCTGGAAACGGAAAACTGAACGCCATATTAGATTCAAATGCATTTCCCTGTCGGCCGACACCTCCCGTTTCCGGTAGTTCTCTGCGCGGTCCATCCCCTTTCCCAGTCCCATTTTACCCTGGCCCTGGCATCCGCTTTAGCAGCCGGAAATGAACAGCAAACTTTTCAATTGAGTTTTCCGCCTCTGCAGTAGGTTCAGGCCACGATAAAGTTTTGGTATTATTTTTTGTTTATTTTCTTGTTGATCCATAAAACACAGTAGCAGAAACAGCAGCAGAGGCAGTTGTGGGTGTGGCCCATTCGGTGGATAAACTCCCTAATGGAGCCTAACATTTGGCGCGGGGCAGTTAACATAAATTGACAATGGAGAACAAGGGCAGCGAACGTTAATTAATTTGCGGAGAAATCTTTTCTAGCACAACTACAAGGCTGCTAGTCTGCTAGCAATCAAAGCTCATAAATTCCAAACAAATTAAGCAGTCGAAAGTTGGTCCCTAATCCAAGGCTCAGCTGGTGTCCAGCGGATGGTAATGATGGGTATTTACCAGGCAACCGGAAACAGGAAAACAACAGCAACAGAAACGGCACCAACCGACGACCCCCACACACATCAATGGCAATCATGAAAATTGGACAGCTAAGTTTGGACCCAGAACAAAGGAGAAACAGGAAAAGGCCGGTAGGGGGGAGAGGAAACGGAAAAAGGAAAAAAAAAATAAAAGCAAGAGAGAAAATGTATATCTATATGGGGTTTTCGGGGCCTACGGAAAGTGCCGACAAAGCGAAACAGAAAATCAACAGAGCCGAGCTGGCAATAAACTGCCTGACAAATGAAAATAAAAGCAGGGCAGCGGGCCCTCGCAATGAGCCAAAGAGCGAGCTACAAGCTACAAAATACAACCTCCGACCTACAAGATACATTCTCTGCCAAAAGGCAGAGGCGAAATGAACAAGCAGCAGTTGATGTCCTTCCGCTGGGGCGCCAGATCTCCGAGCATCGAGCTCGGCGCACATCCGCCGCTGGTCATTTCAATCAATTTACCCGTACACACACACACACAGCAGGCAACACTCTCTATGCTCCAGACGGATGAGCCTATACATGCTTGGCGTCTCATTTGCACAGAGCAAAAATGCCAAGTAGTGTTTGATTCATATCAAAAAATATCCCAACAGTACCGACATTCTTTTTTAATACTCAAAAATAATAACAAACATTTTTTCACATACAAAGCATTTCATCTTTTTTCATCACAAGTAACTTTACTTTTAACAAGAAAGGAAGCTAACTTCGGCACGCCGAAGTTTATATACCCTTGCAGATAGAAATTCTATGACTAGGAATCCATACAATATAAATTATATATATTTGTGTTAAAAAACAATGAAGTAATACCTGCTTTCATTTCATTCACCTATACATATTATATTTGCAGCTTTTCGTTCACAGATTTCCTTTTTATACCCTTGTAGGGTATTATAATTTCAGTCAGAAGTTTGCAACGCAGTGAAGGAGGCACCTCCGACTATATAAAGTATATATATTCTTGATCAGGATCAACAGCCGAGTCGATCTAGCCATGTCCGTCTGTCCGTCTGTCCGTCTGTCCTTCTGTCCGTCTGTCCGTCTGTCCGTCTGTCCGTTTCTACGCAAACTAGTCTCTCAGTTTTGAAGCTATCTGAATGAAACTTTGTAGTTAGCCTTCTATATACTCTCACTCGTATATATGTCGGAACGGGCCGGATCGGACGACTATATCATATAGCTGCCATAGGAATGATCGTAAAATTTTTACAAAAAAATTTTTAACTTTTTCAGTTTTCAATAGAATTGGATCAATTTTAAGATGTAGCCATTTTACTATACTCTACAATTTTGTGTAAAATTTTATGAAAATCGGACTAATATATCATATAGCTCCCATAGGAACGATCGAGAAATTAATACAATTAAATTTATAACTTTTTCAGTTTTCAACTGATTTTCATCAAATTTAAGGTATAGCTATTTTATATTAATCTTAAATTTTGTGGTAAATTTTATGAAAATCGGACGACTATATCTTATAGGTGCCATACAAACGATCGTTTGATGTAGAGGAAAAATGCAAATCTGTGTATGTAAAACTGCAAATATAATATATATAGGTGAATGAAATGAAAGCAGCTATTACTTCATTGTTTTTTAACACAAATATATATAATTTATATTGTATGGATTCCTATTCATAGAAGTTCTATCTGCAAGGGTATATAAACTTCGGCGTGCCGAAGTTAGCTTTCTTTCTTGTTTCTTCTACATCAAACAATAGTTTGTATGGCACCTATTTATATAGTCGTCCGATTTTCATGAAATTTGACACAAAATTTAAGACTAATATAAAATGGCTACACCTCAAATTTGATGAAAATCTGTTGAAAACTGAAAAAGTTATAATTTTTAATTGTATTAATTTCTCTATCGTTCCTATGGGAGCTATATGATATAGTAGTCCGATTTTCATAAAATTTTATACAAAATTGTAGAGTATAATAAAATGGCTATATCTCAAATTTGATCCAATTCTATTGAAAATTGAAAATGTTAAAATTTTTTTTGTAAAAATTTTCCGATCATTCCTATGGCAGCTATATGATATAGTCGTCCGATCCGGCCCGTTCCGACATATATACGAGTGAGAGTATATAGAAGGCTAACTACAAAGTTTCATTCAGATAGCTTCAAAACTGAGAGACTAGTTTGCGTAGAAACGGACAGACGGACAGACGGACAGACGGACAGAAGGACAGACGGACAGACGGACAGACGGACAGACGGACAGACGGACAGACGGACATGGCTAGATCGACTCGGCTGTTGATCCTGATCAAGAATATATATACTTTATATGGTCGGAGGTGCCTCCTTCACTGCGTTGCAAACTTCTGACTGAAATTATAATACCCTGCAAGGGTATAAAAATGAGAAAAAAGATGTTTAAACCTTACAGATTAATATTTTCGATATTAAAACTAAGCCAGTTATATATTGGATTTATATTAATTATGCTTATATAGCTTAATTTAAATCATAATCACAATTTTTTGACAGGTTTACTCGATAAAAAAACTAAATAGAAAGAACGTCTTGGTTCTCTTCTGTATTCTCTCTTTAACATCTAAAGTTTAGATGCTACTTTTAACTCTCTAGAGGACTCCTATTTTTCAGCTTAATCTTTTTTCTCCCTCACTATTTCAACCTAAGTAAAAGCCAGGCCGCATTAATAACACTAAATGGCGAACAGGATTCTATTTCGCTGCACACTCAGAAAGCCTTTCATTTAGGAATCAGAAAGAGAAATCTAACTCTCTACAAGAGAGGTCCTTCATTCAAGATTGTTTAGTTTATGGGAATGAGTGCCTTGATCATACGGGTTAAGGTGCTTTTACTATCTCGAATAATAATTATTGGTATACACATACTTTCTTCTTAAAGCCAGAACTTTTTATACTAATTGGTTAGATTCCGCTTTCTGGGAATTTATATAGATTAATTTTAAAATGCATTTAATTTCTTGTATTGTTTTTTACTACTAAAAATACACGTTTTAGATTATTTTGATTGACCAAAAAACTCTCCGATCTGATTTTCTCCTTGTGCAGGCTGGATTTGACTTATATTTTTTTTTAATAAATGTTTGGTGGGGGAACTGTGCTGAAATTCGCTAGCCGGAAATGGCAGCCATGACGGAAACGAAGACACATTGTTGTTGCGGCCCCGAGCGGGGAATGCGAGTGTGTGTGTGTGTGTGTGTGTAAATGGTTAGACGCATGTGTGTGGCAATGAGAGAGAAAGAAAGGCGGAGAAGAACTACATACATAAGCAATTATTTGTCATGTAGCAAACTCTCCAAATACTTTATTCACACACGCACACACACTAGTACCTACTGTGCCGTGCAATACAAAGCAATGTTGGCAGCTCAGCAAAACACCGGAAGTCGTAAAAAGTATTTCAATTTAGTGCAAAACGTCCTTGCCACCTCCTCCATCACCTTCTCCGTCCGCCTCACATCTCCGGCGCTGCGCTGTTGATTGAAGACATGGCCAGCACACTTTTTCCCTTCTTATTTCATTTTTTTTTTGGTTCGCCTTTTCCTGTGATGTTTTTATGTGCGCTGGGTTTCTTCAGCATAACCCGAAAACTGCGAGGCGCAGCAGCAACTATGTGGCAGCATAGCATTATTACATTAAAGCCTTACGACGGCACACGAAGTAAAGCTCAGGATGTCGAAGAATCCTGGCGTATTAAGAAAAACTCTGGTCATTTTTATGTGGTTAGTCCAGCAGGATTTGGGCTAAATTTAGTTTTGGGTAAAATAGAAGAAACATTGGCGAGGCCAGGGAACCGAGATAAAATATCCGGGAGAATTTACCTATAAACTATTCGCAAATATTTTATTGGTATAAGTAGGCGAGTATAAAGTAAACCAGGAATATTATTTTCAATCCTAAAAGAATCTATATAAATATCCATAAACGCAGGCCAGTTGCTCCTCCTAAGGTAGTAAAGGTACTTCCGAGTGCCTCCTCATTACGCTGATCAGGACGTGGTAAGAGCCAGATCTACTGCCAACCGAAGGACTACTGGCTCCAGCTGCCATTAGGTTCAATCCGTTGGATTAATCCCAGTTTACGTGTACTTGAAAAACTTTTGAGAGGAAATAAGGATAAGGAAATATATTCCGGGTTAATGTATAAAAAATGATCCGTGTCATCTCTGTCTCACCAGTAAGAAAGAGTAACTAACCATCTAACTGAAGTCCGTCCGGAAATGAAAGCAGATAAAAGTCTATAGGTGACGCCGAAGTTCGCTCAAAGGTGATCTACACCGGCAAGGAGATCCTTTTTTATTTTTATCTAACAAATGCACCCGGAGTATGCTCTGATATTCCTTGTGTTTATTCTCAGACCTATAAATAAACATTTTGTGCGACTTATTTGGAACTGATAACCTGGAGAAATCCTTGCACACTTCACTCCCCTACCGACCAAAACCCAGGATAAGGCAAAGAAGAAGAAACTGCAGAAAATTGACAATTCCGTTCCCGAATCTGCAATAAACATATGACTGATGTAATTCTGGTTTTGTATAATCACGGAGAGGGACATCTTTAAAAGGCCAGAGATGCCAGTGAATTGGCTAAAAGACAATGATTAAAATAAGTTTCAGGGTCATTCTGGCCGGGTTATTCTTGATTTATGTCCACCCGCGCATTAAGCTCCTATTATCTTTTCACCAGACTATAAAAATTCTGTATAAACCCATTAAATTGAATCCATTTATTTCTTGTTAATTCATTCTATTCTATATGGTAAGTGTGTACAACACTTTAACTTCGTTGTTTTTTGCGATTATAAGTCAATTTCATCCGTGTTAATCTGCGACTTAAAGCCTCGCCGACCTCTTTTTCAATATCTTTGTCAATCCTGTCTGGATATCTTCCATTTTGTAATCCCATCTTGCTGGCAGCCCGTTTTGCTCCGGCGATTTCTCCTTGTTTCGCCAGAGTTTTAGCCTTGGTAATATATTTTAGAGACACGTCGCCTGCTCCCGAATCCTTACCCGTGCATCCTGCCGCTGCTGGTATGCTTCGTCCTTCGTTTCGCCTCGCTGCTCCGTGACTTTTCGCGGCCGGCGATTCACACGTTTCGTCTGGGATAGTGGGGCCAATTTCAGAGTTTTCCCGGAGCCAACACGAGACACGGCAACATTTTTATTTGGACGCTCCGTTGTCATTGGTTTCGAGGCCGAGGCAACGTGACTATTAGTCCGGCATTTAACGCCTTTAATGTTTCTGTGAGCTGGTCGAAGGTGCCCGGGGCACGTAGTTAGTATTCGGCAGCTGCAATCCGTAACACAAATTAATGATTTTCGACTCGCATTGACAGAGCCAAGACAAACAGAAACGAGAGTCGGATAACAAACAACAATCTGCCATGTGTGTGTTCTCTATACTCGACAGCTTAGCAAAATATGCTGATGCCTGTTTGCAGCATCGTGTGTCTTCTCCAGGCCAAAATAAATTGAATAGCCAAGTAGCCAAGAGTAAACAGAATGCACAGGGGAGAAAAGGGTAACAAAATAAATTTAATTTAATTTCAAATTGATAATATTCTAAATGCTATAATTAATATTGTATTTTACTATTTTATAATCACAATATTAATTTTGTTAATGTTTATAATATATATATAACATAAGATTTATAAATCTTATTGTTATTTTCTTCATGATTTATTTGATTGTAAGACATTTTCCAAGTGCCTCTATTCTGTCTATGCCAGCCTGTTGCTAAAATATCAAATATGCTCAACATGGTTACTAATTTTCCATTGTGATTTATCTTCATCATGGCTTCTATCTCTTCTTGTGTTGTGATTTTGGCATCGTTCCTCCATGATTTTAATTAATGCGTTGGGATAAAATCTATTTGCAATATGACCGAACGACTGACTCGCCTCAGGCTTCAAATTAATGTCTGTGCTTGCACTGACAGAAAGAATTTCTCCTCGTTTAGTCAACTGGCTTAAACGATGGCTGGCAACGGTGCGTATGTGTGATCCGCAGCAGGTCGCTTACAATGAGCGAAACGTGCGGCTCGTTTGTCACGTGCGGAGTCAGTAAATTGCAATAAGCGCCGCAGCAAGTCGAAATAAGTGCGAGGAAAGAAAGTCAGCGGAGCGAGAGAGGTTTATTTTTCACGGCAAACCAAATAAAAGTTGCGCATATCAAACGGAAACTGCCACAAGAGTTGTCCCATCAATTGCTGGCACCTTTAGCTGTAGGGGTACGACAAACAACACAAAAAACAAAATACAATGTTATATTTGTTTTTCGTTTAAGCCGGGAAATTGCTGAGAATTTTTTGTGACTTAGAGATGACAAAGTGTTGTTGTTACCACAATATTATTTATTATAGATTTAAAACCATAGTTCTTATCAAACTAAAAACGAAAACTAATAAGTTATAATTTAATATGGCGAATATCTAAAATTTATATTTTCATTAGTCTTCGATATTGTAAAATTATCATTAAACGAATTTAGGTTTGTTTTAAATCCAACATTATCAATATTTAATTCTTTCATTCACTTTCTAAAAAAAAGTATTTCGAATAGTACTTATATCAATAAAAAAGTACATTTTGTCGACATCAAAAAATTATATTTTCGATAATAGTATATGAGGGACGCTCTAATAACACGGAACCGTATTGATTTAGTTTTCAAATATGTTTTCGTAATTTTGAAAAAATTTAAAACTAAGCTATGACTTAATTTTTTATGTCTTATGGAATTGGAATTGAAATATAATTGATAGAGTTAGTTTTTGTTTTTTGGCTACCTTCCTACTTTTTAAAATTCAAAACGATATTTTAATACTAAGTAAGTACTAAGTAAGTAGTTTTATATTCAATCACGATAGGACGATATTTAAATTAATCGAAGCTTTTCGGTCTTAATATATTGTTTCGACTTGTATAGATATTTATTTCAATTGATTCGATATCAAAAAACCACATTCGCCCTATATTTACGTAATGAATTTGTGGATATTACATTATTTTTATCTCTTTCACAAGAAAATATTGTTGAATTTGTTTCGATATCAAAGTATTAAGCCAAATTTTGATTGTTTCTATATCACAAAACCTCCTTTTCCGATATATTTACATAAGCGCTTCGCTGGTATTGCTCCCGTTCCCTAAATAATTCTTGAAGTATAATCTCAATCTTGGCAATTTCCTTTCTCTCACCCACAAAAAAAAGAGGAAAAGAAAAAAGTAAGAAAAGTTTCCTGCCAGCTCTCGTTTATCATTTCGCTCCGGCACGACATTCATTTCGGTTGCCTTGACTGTTTGCACGTTTTTTCATTTGTATCTTCGGGAGGTGTTGTTGGCTCACATAGATTTAAGTGCTTTCTTTGCTGCCACGGCTGGCAGCAGGGCTGCTGAAATAAAATTGAATTAATTTGGCATCAGGACGATACAATTTAATTATCAGCGGATACGTGATATCTGGGCACTTTCCGTCATGCCCAGTTAGCGGCTCATAGTTGCGGTTCATTCAGTTCGCATTTGTGCGCAAAATGTTTATAATTGTTATTGAACACCATTAGCGCTAGCCATGCAAATCAATTTTAAACCAAGGACGGCCATAGTATGTGTTTTTTGCGATCATCTCCGTTCGAATGGCAACAAAAATAGCAAAAATCCAATTATGCCCAAGCACGTATTTTCCATTAAGCAACCAGCAAATGGCGGGCAGCCGGCAGCAGTCAGATAGCCACAAGCACATTATGGGCACAAGGTACTCCACAGTCCCGTTCTCGATTCCCATTCTGGTAAGGTTTATTCGAAAATTCCAGACGGATTGTCGGATAGGATAGACTTGTTTTTGAGTGGCTTTCAAGCATGTCCTTCAAATGGTTAAATCGGAAGGTATAAATGCAGGGAAACAACTTTTAAACTGAGCAGATTAATGTTATATATAAAAAAGATATAAAGCTATAATTATATATATTTGAAATCTATAAAATTTAATCATCAATAAAATTCCTTTTTAATTTACTCCCAAAGACTCCGAATTAAAATCGACTTTTTCAACCGGTATCGATTACTTTTTTAAAAAAGAATTGCAAATGGGAACAGGTCTGATAGTCTCAGCCTTTTAATGAATCACAGCTCCTGCTCCTGCTCCTGCACCGGTGGTCCTTCGTTTATTTCCAACAATTAAACCCATCAATGGCAGCGTCAGCTGATGCGCTTAAGCCAGCCTCGAGACCATTAAGCCCAGTTTGAATGCCGCGAATGCTGCGGAGTCTGGGAAAAGCGGGAAAAGCAGGAGTGCCTCAGCACACATGGCAGTGCACACTTGACATTTCAATTTCCGCATGCACCCCGAGAACTCACAACAAAGGGGAGAAACAGCAACAGCAACAGCAGTAGCAGCTCGACAAAAAAAAAATAAGGAAAAAAATGAGACTGTAGCCAATTCCATGCGGGCAACGTCGCAAAGTTGCTTTCAATTACCCAGTCAGGACACGCTTGCTGCCTTTTGTTTTTTGCATGCCCGGCACGCCCCCTGAATCCACCGACCGCCACCCAACGCCCACTTAGTACTCCACCCGCCGGCGACAGTTGTACAGTTCTTCAGTCTATTCACATTTTACGCTTTGTTTCTGGCCCCGAAACCATCGCTGACTGCCTGGCAATGCAGTTTATAAAGCTGGCAGAAGATGAGGTAGTATTCCGGGTTATTTAGTTTTTCGAAAATTTTCTTGAAGAAATTTTGAATACTTATTAATTGACTCATTTTAAATGGAAGAGTTAAAAGCTCATGTTTTAGATATAATTAACCAAAATAATATAGTTAAATTTAATCATTGGATTATGTATATATTTATTAAAAAACAAGCTAAAATAATAATATATATTTAATATCCATCTAATCTCTTTTGAATATTATAATATTTAAAGAGCTTAAGCTACTGTAAAGTCAGTATCACCTTAAGTTTAAAACAAGTAAGCAAAGAGAATGCATTGCAAGGAAATATAGGGAATATAAAAAGGGATAAGAAGAAGGAGGAGGAGAAGAAGGATTGCAGGTGACCCGGCCACTTCAGCAACTTGAAGTGGACAGGGCGAAAAGCTGTCAAGTGGCATTAATAACAAAGCCATCTCCAAGGTACAGGATAAGCAGCAGTGCGCACCTGAAAGTATGCAGCACTTGTGTCCGCACCCCAGCTCGGGTCTTGCAGCCGGATAAGCTTTCGATCCGATTGGCGGGGCGAACGACGACTCTGAATTATGCTAATTTACTTTTATCGCTTCGCCGGCAAAGTCAATTTAATTGTAATTTTCCAACGCGCAACGCATTTTAGTTTCACTTCCGGCCCGCACTCGCCTTTTTCAATTTCAGAACGGCCCGGCGCGTCTTGCATTTTCATGAGAAATAATTTAATTTGCCTTTTCCACTTCGACGTCCACTTTTCAAACTTTGCTTTTGCCACTTCCTTTGCCGGGGCTTAGTGTCCGTCTCTCTATCTGTCTGTGGCTCCATTTTCATGCTTTTCCACCGCCGTGTATCATTTGGAAATTCAAAGCTCGTACTTTTTTCCCTCATTATTGAAAGGGCGAAGACTCGACTCACAAAAGGCAGGGAAAATATATAAAAAAAACCCCCCTGTTTGGGGGCGAGGGCATAAAACTGCCATGGAAAGTAGCTGGCAGCCGGGTTCTTTGCAATAATGCGATTGGGGGCGCGAACTGCCACGCTTTGCCGGATTCCGGACTCCGAACTCCGGACTCCGGCCTCCTCTCCGCCGCGCCCATCCGGTTCAGTCTGGTCCGGCCGTGTCCAGTCGCATCCGCCTGCGATGCGGCACTGTCTAAGTGGAAAAAAGGTTTTGTCACGGCTAAGCACTTTTCAAATTCACAAGGGTCGCCCCCAAACGCCAGAGGCAGCTGCTGTCCACCGTCGGGACTCCGAAGTCCAAGGGCCACAGGCCACAAACCGCGAAGAGGCTTTCGTCCTTTCGGCTTGTTTTTTTAATAGCCTATGCAGGGGTATATTCAAATTATGGAATAAGGACAGTAGAAAATTATTCATAAAAGAACAATAGTAAAAATAAATTATGATACTAATATTTATATATTTAACAATCCTTGCACCTTTTCGATGATTTGAAGAATATATAAATAATATTTTAAGTCGTCCTAAACTTCAAGTATATTTAATTATTGTAAAAAGTTATGGCTGGACAATTAAGAACTTATATCATAATTTACAATACCTAGATTTTTATTATTAACTAGTATAATTAAAAGATTGTCTTTCAATTAAGTATAAATATTAAGTAATCGGTATTCCTAGGTCGAGACTGCATAGTCTCATCCTTATTTCATTCGATTTCAATGTTTTATACACAATTTTTATGGCTAACAGCGTCGCTGTTGGCCCGGCTCTAAAGTTTTATCATTATAATTGCAACAAACTGAGTACTCTGGCAGCTATTGAAACATCTGGCCAAGGGCTAATGATAAAACAATCTAGTGCGACTTGGGGGATATCCTGCCGCCACCCTGAAGTGTTTGTGGGAAGGGCGATGGCGAAACTTGAGTAAGCCAAGTCAAGTTCTGCAAGTTTTTTGGACTAAAGACTTAAAAAACAAATAAGAAAGATTGGCTACTATTGACAGACTAATGCCTGTCTCGAAACGATAGTTAAAGCAACAATTGGGAAACTTTGCTTTGATTTGTGTTAAGTTTTGCGCAGATTATCTTGCGAAACTTTTTGTCTTGAAAGCTTTCTTTTTAGTCGACGGAAGACTTATGATGGTTGAGTTTTTAAACGATATATTAAAACAATTTCAATTCTTGGTTAATTGAAAAGGAAAGTTAATAGATATTCTTTCTGTTAAATAAAAAGCTGTTGAAAAACTGTTAGTTTATGGTGTTTCATTCACGAATGACATTTTGAAACTGAAAAAAACGCACGGATAACGCTATTTATCAATGTGTAGACTAATTTAATTATATATATAATATGGTTTATCATTTCTTTTGGTATAACAATTTTTTAAAAACCCACTAAACACTTATAATTATGCATCTCTTTAATTCCGTGCGTAATGACCTTCCGACTCCATTGTTTAGCTTAGTCGCGGATCAAAATTTGCTACAAATGCCACTTGATTTCCGAGGAGCCCTCATCCGGGGAAAACTCACTGCTGTCAGCGACAAGGAGCTCCTGCTCCCCGCCTGAGTATCCTTATCTGGTGCACCAACTCGACAAATGAAAGGGTCGCCATGACAACTCAATGAAAAAGTTAGGCATGCAAACTAAGGACCGGGATGTGGATATGGATGTGGATGTGGATGTGAATGTTGCTGTAGCTGTGGAGAGCAGTGAAAGCTGGGACATGAAGTTTGATATCATTAAAGGCCACTTATGTGTCAAATGCAAACGCAGCCGCAATGAAATTCGCCGGGAGACGGTACCAAGAAGTCGACGGCACACTTAAATGTCATTGAAATTGAAGCTCACTTGACAAGTAATGCTGGCGCAACACAGCCCTCGTCCTCGGCCTGTCTACGCCCCTGGCAGGGGGTTAACTCAAGGCAACTACACAAAGGCCTTGTCTGCAGGCACTGACAGAACCGCCCCCGAAGGCAGGCAGGCAGGCTGGCAGGCAGCCCCACTTTTTACAAAACCTGGCTCTGTGTGCTGCAAAAAGTTCCCTCCTTTTCCTCCGATTAAGCCCAGCAAGATTGACATTATCTGTGGCTCTGAGCGATTTGCCAGCAAATGAGAATAGGAGCCGGAAACAGAAGCGGGCTGCAGCTGACGATGATTGGAATATCCTGACTAGCACATGATTTAGTTGTTAAAGTTTTTTAAGTACAAATATCCTGTAAAAATTATAACGATTTTTCATAAAAATGGTCGAATGCACTGCAGATTAATATAGAAGATTTTATATTGGTAATTCATGATTTTAAATCACGCTGTAAAATTTTTTTTCTTGTTAATTTTATAATAATATAAGCTATCTTTATAGGGTATATCTTGTACTATACCAGAGTTCTTTGGAAGGAGTGCAAAAATATGTAAAGCGATGATGGGAAGCAGTGTCGCAGCGTTGACTGTCGCATAATTTTCATAATTGCATTGCCACGCATCAACGGAAATTGCGTGGCGCCAACAAGTCGATGTCAATAATTGCCAGGCAGTCAATGTGCTCAACCTTCACCTCCTCCTTCTTCTGCTCCGCCCCCATCCATTCATCCATCCTGCATCACTCACTCCTTCTCCAGATGGGGCAACGTGGCGTATGCGTAACCGAGCTGCATTCAGGCTGCGGCCGAACAATTTAAAAGCCACAAAAATGCATTAAAATCCGAGTGTGCGCATAAATTATGGCAGTTTCATTAACAAACATTTTCGTAGCTCACTCTATGCCAGGAAATGGCCAACTCCACTCGTAATTAATCCCATGCCCAACTACTTATATTAAATGTGAGCTTAAATGATTTATGGTTTAAACAATTTGCCATCGTCCGCCCAGGTAAGCGGAATGAATGACCAGACGCCATATTTTCCCAGGATCCCAATAAAAGTCAATGAAGCGTTCCAAATGAAGTGAGGCCACCTCGATTTCCCAGCTCTAAGTTGTTCGCATAGTTTTTCGGCGAAACGAGGTGCAATTTGCCAGCTGAGCGAGTTCAGAAAGTCCTGGCAAAAACCGATTAATATAGCCACACGGTGATTGTGTAGAGAGGTGGGCCTGAAAACTTGGTCTGACCTACGCAGGGAAATTATCACAAACTATATCGAGCATTTCTGAGTTTTGAATCGGTTGTAATCTGCTAACCCTTTTGAAACTTCCACAATTAACACATTTGGCTTTGCCAACGCCGCCAGCAGCAACAAGTGCCGCTCCTCTGCTTTTCACAATGAACTTTACCCGCTGACTCATTGCCTTCATACACTGCAAGAAATTTAAATAGCAAGTAATATATAAAGATCCTTTTATAATGAAGTTTTAATAAGG
Organism: Drosophila serrata; assembly: GCF_035046125.1. NCBI lineage: Eukaryota > Metazoa > Arthropoda > Insecta > Diptera > Drosophilidae > Drosophila > Drosophila serrata. The sequence goes on along the minus strand of NW_028257131.1, from coordinate 537,176 downwards.
TATAATCTCTACACAACTTGTCAATAATTTCAAAGAAATAAGTTCAAGTTCAAAGCATGATTACTCGGGAAACTATTTCATAGCTTATTTAACTTATAGTTTTTATTACATATATTCTTTTATTAAAGTAATATTTATAGTATTTATATAACTTTTATACAATTTTCACTTTCATTTTGTGGAGTGTTCCGTGACGTTGCTGAACTGTTGCTGCCGCTGTGGTTGTTGCCGCTTTTGTAATATAATAAAACGCTTATTAAATTTTGCCGCCGTTATAACAAGCTGAGCAAGCAGGGCCCACAAAATTGCTGCCTGGGTCGCCGCAGCGCCACGCTTCCGATTCGTTCTTCATCTGCCAGTTGGCTCCTGGATGCTGGATGTTGGATGCTGGCTGCTCTATTCCTTGCCTTCAGGATAATGATGCGGTTTTGTTATGGCTTTTTGTTGGCACGGCCACCGAGACTAGGGCCACCCTGCACATCACCATCATCATCATCATCATCATCATCATTATCGGCACCACACCGTGGTGGCCCCCAGATTGCGGTCTGCAGCACTCAACGGGCGGAGTACACTATCCGGCCATCAAGCCACCCGGAATCCGCCCTCTGTGGAAAGTTTTCGTGTACTGGCAAACACTTTTTCCTTGTGCTGCTGCTGCTGCTGTTATTCTTGTTGCATTTGGCGGCGGCCAGGAAAAGTTCAGAGTATCCATTCAGGGTATCCGAATCTTTAGGGCGGCGGTGGAAAGTCAGCAGGGGGGGATAAGCTGCCGGGAGGGAATATTAGCATTGTGCCAGCAATGGCTACGTAAATAATTTCCCTATTTTCGGCTCTTCTTTATTGTTGTGGTATAATTATATTTTAACGACACTTTGAGCTCAAATTATGACGGCTCACAGGCGGTGGTTTTTGTGTTGATTGTTTGGGTGGCAGAGATGAACTTGAAACGAGTTGGAAAACTTTTCCAAAAACCTCAACTGTGGATGTGTTTTGCAGTTAATTATCATTAGACCGGGCAACTTTTGGTGTGAAAGCCACATAACTACAACGGCAGAGAAAAGTGAATTACATTTTTAGGGGGTACAAGAAAATTCTTATTTAAAAGAGTGTCTAAAACGATAACTGTTGAAAGTCATTAATTTTGTAAGCAAAATCTTTTGTACCATGGTTTTATGCTAAGTGTACACTTTTACTGTATAATACCCTTAGAATACTAATTATCTTAAAAATTAAAGATTTCTTTCTTAAACGCTTTAATAGACCCTATATCGTGCCTGGAACAGGGTGATAAATAAATCGCTTTCTGGCCATAAAACTCCCGCATGCCAACTTGAGTTGTATTCATTTAAAATGCAGCCAGGCCTCTATGAGAGTTAGGTGCCGTAAATCTAAAATTAAATGCCGAGATAAGCGGAGCCTACGTAAATTATGCCATTTGCCAAGGCCCAAGCTCGCAGCAAACAATTTCCGAGCCGTTAAGGCACAAAAAGCAACGCAACCCAGCAACATGCCACATTACATTATGATATTCTCAAAGCACAAAAAGCAACAGGACTGCGGCAAAAACCTTCTCCAATAGGTTGAATCTTTAGGACCGTGTGCCGCCGAATTATAACAATTTCGGAATTTATTTGCGAGCGCCTCATAAATGGCCCAAGTCATTTGTTAAAGCACACATACATATATTTATATTTAAGGATAAGGAAACTGGTGTCCGGATCCTTGTTTACGAGTGTCAGCTAATAATTCACTTAAGCTCTGCTGCATGAAACGCTTTTAAATTTAATTACAAAGCATTTTCCACCCACTGAACGAACACGGTGCGTATACTTGATATCCCTGCTAAGCAGTAAGGAGCATAAATGGGAGACATATGTACCTCCAGCAGGCACTTGGCAGAAATATTAATAACAAGGCAAATATGTTAGCCTGGAAATAGAGTTATGCAACTTCATTTGGCACACGGTGATGATTTATCAGCTAAACCGTAAATACAGAGAGAGAAATCTCTTTTATTTGTACATTTATTAAGTGCTTTATTTTGTCAACAATTTTATTAATACAATTTTACATTTTAAAAATAATCTGGTAAACAGGCATTTTATTTAATGCTTTCCTCAAGCATTTCAATCGCGATATTATCAATTTGTTCTTAATTGTTTTGTTAATATAACCATAATTGGGATCCAATAAATAACACTTACTTCAGTAAATAATATAAAATTTAAGGATGTGTTTTATATTTATTGGAAATTCCCATATAATTCGAATGAAATGTTTTCCGAAGTTTAAATTTTAAATGTGTTAAAACTTTTTAGTTATGTTTATCTATTATATATAGGCTTCAGGAAAAGGACTTTATTATAAATTCGTTTACAGTAATATATATTCTCTTAATTTGTAAATATCTATTGGTAATCCCCATTGACTATAAGGTTGTATTTACAGAAATTGAATATATATCGGGGTGATTTTAATTAGTTAATTAACTGTTTAAGGATAAGTGACATATGTTCCAGGGATATCCTCTTATTAGATGTTTAAAACAAATGCTTAAGTAAAAAGTTTTCGAAATATTTATTGGTAAGCTCCATATAATTCTAAGGTAATGTTTACAGAAATTGTATCGCTATACATGAAATTAGTTAATCAATTATTAAGGGTTCCTAAAAGCACCTTAGTTATTTTTATTAATTATTTAAAGATTTCATAGATGAGTTTAAAAATTTGTATTGACATTTACCGACACCTTTCCTTCTGTGTAAAATCTGACCTGCCTGCGGCGGTGTTGGAAAATTGAGTTGATTCATCATTTTCCTGGGGCTGAGCGGTAACAACACAATAGCTTTCACCTTTTGACGATAATGATGTACGGCGGCGGGAAGGGCGGACTAACCGTTCGCATTTGGCATGATATATGAAAATCATAATGCGCTTTGACAGGCCGCAGTCCTGGAGGGCCCTCACTCGCACGCATTTGTGTCTAAATAAGTGGCATTCGAAGCGCTGGCTCGTTCGCTTTCCGTTTGCCCTAGGTCATGTACATTTTTGGATAGCTTTTTTTAAGTCCTGCCACAGGACTCGCTCTCTCTGTCTCTCACTCTGTGCCTCATCGTAAGAGCGCGCATGCGCCTTGATTTTGTTGACGACAGAGAGTTTCCGCGCGGAAGCAACACGTGCTTGCCAATATTTCGCCGAGTGTTTGTGTTGGGAAAAATGAAGGGTAAACAAATGAATAAACAACAACAAAAAAGTGTGTGTGAGCGCAAAACTGAATGACAGTTTACGCTAAAAGTCGCGTAGTAAAATGAAGAAAAATAAGGAAAATGTGCGAGTGTTGGTGGTGGTTTTATTTTATTATTTTTTCCTCTCATTCCTTCGTTCGTTGGGTGGTTTTGTTGGCATGTGTACCATGCTTTATGTAGCATAACTTTTGGCGCCAAACTGGCATTCGTGCATCGGACATTCGGCGTGATTTATGATGTCACATGTCGCCGCAGAGGTGATGAAGGGCCCAATGCAGTTGGATTGCTGCAAATGCGGTTTAACATTCAATGCGAATGAACGGAAATAAATACAAATGGAAAGCTACATGATATAGGAGTTAGAAGTTTTGTGTGTATTTATTTGTAGTTTTTTTTCCACAAAAATCCGACTAAAGAATTGTAAACCACATTTTGCTTTATATTCTCTGGATGGCCCGTAGGGAATTCGAATGGTTCTGTGAAATATTGATGAACTTACAAAATCGAGACAAATTCGCTCTGGACATTGCATAAAATATGGGAACACAAAGGGAAATAATATAATTTTTGTCTTTAAATTACATAAGTAATATACATATTGAATATCCATGTAAAATTTTTAAAAGGTAAAAGATTAGTCTAAAAATGTGTTTGTAATAAATTTAATTCATATCTAACTTAAGTAATATTCAATATTAGAATTAATCTTTATTATCTTCTTAGAAAATATAGTTTTCAGTCTAAGATTTATATAAATTTATATTTATTAATATGTATAATAATTGTATTAATTATAATTTCAATAGCTTTCATTTCCAGTAGCTTGTATTTAAATTGATTTATTTGTTCCTATATCCTTCATTTAAAATTATCCCATTGACTTTGTACTTCTTTTGTGTGTCAACATTTAATTTTTTAATCTTATTTCCATGAATATTTCACAACTCTGTATGTGTTTGTCTGTGTGTGGGGCAGTCCTTTTCAGTCATTCACAGGAATGTCAACACAGCCACAAAACAACAACAAGTGAACACTCTTTTTGCTCTCTCGCTTCTCTTTTTATTTTTCCCAGTAGAATACCGCTAGACAGATAGCAAAGAGAGTCAAAGTCCTGCGAGAGCAAGAAGAGAAATGCCAAAGGATGCGCTGGCAATGACGCCGACGCAGCGCCAGCGTCGCAGTCAGCGTCGTTCGATTGTGGGCCACGTGTGGCAACAGTTGCAGTAACTTCCTCCGGTGGGGCAGGCCGCGGGCGGTGGGCGAATCAATGCTGGGGGAGGCGGTGTGTATGTCTGCGTGTGTTTATGTTGAACGATTACGCTGACAGAGATAAGCCCAGGCGATAGGACGAGGGCAGCGCTGCAGCGACGCAGCAGCGATGCCGGCAGCGCAGGACGATTTCAGGATTCAGTCATTGCCGGCGTTTCGAACTGTTTGGACGTGTCAAGCGGACGAAATCGGGATATATTGGCAACTGTTGCCATCGGTAGTGTGTCTTAGTATTAGTTAAGCACCACAGGATAGTTGTTGCCGTATGTGTCTGTGTGTTAGTGTGTATGTGTGCGTGTGTGTTAGGCACTATTTGGGGATTTAATGGAAAAAGCATTAATGGATGCTGCCTGGGGGAGTGACTGTAGTGCCATCGGTGATAGTAGTGGCCAGTACATGTATGTGCCTCTCTCTCAGTGTGTGTGTGTTTGAGTGGGCGTAAAGGGATAAATACACGGAAAGAAAAATATATCTACAACGTAGCATATTAAGGATAATAAAAATTTGAATAATTTGTTTATATATAACTTAGTTTGTTGTAATCAAAATACTGAAAAGCTTCTTATGTTCCTTAAAACCATATAAAGTCGTTAAAATGTTTTTAAGCTACGGGAAATCTAAGGAATTTAAAACCTTTTATAACCGACTGAATAGAATTACAAGAAAAATATCAGAATACAAATTGTATAAACTATAATAGTGTTCTTTAATCATGTTTAAAATAAATTTAATTTGATTGGCTTTTATTTCTAAATGGGGAAATATTTGTTATAATACATATCTTTCGTTTCCTATATTTTCGTTTAATGTTTTCTTTTTAATAATGGTACAAAAAATAAGTGTAAGCCATGGTTAAAATCCAAAAGATAGTTAAAGTTTTAAATGCTAAAAGATATCCCATTTAAAATAACTTCGTTCTTTATTACTACAACTAAAGGATTTTCCTCCTTGTTTTTATATAATTACTTCATTTGGAAAATGGACAGCATAAAAATTAAATTTGGTATTTCAAATATTTAGTTTAAATTACAAATTTAAACACAAATTTAACCCTTTAAAAACTCTTTCTCTCTGTGTGCGTATCAATGTTTCCGAGTTTTGTGTGGCTGCCACAGCCTAAAACTATGCAGCGCAATTTTGTGAGCTGACATTTTGTTTGTTCGCCCGCATGTGTGAGGAGTGCCTGTGCTGGTGTGTGTGCGAGTGTGAGTGGTGTTTGGTTTTATCGTGGATTTTACTGACTTCACGGGTTATTTGTCCGCACGAATGTGTTCATAAAAAATGTAACAAAAGTGGATTTTCGCTGGCCCCCGAAAACGCTTTGTTAGCACAGGGGTTCTAACATCCTACGGAACCGGAAACGGAAGTTACTGGTGCAAATACAAAAGCAAACACACGAACCCAAAAATAAAGGACCCTCGCTCCGCGCCAAGTGGATAAAGTAAATTGAATAAAAGGTGAAATAATTCGAGCGCTAAGCAGGCCGAATGTTGGCTAATGGAAAAGTGTGAAAAAAGGTTGGAGCCGGCCAAGTGAACCCAATAAAAAAAAAGAGAGAAAGAGAGAGACAGAGACAGAAAGTGTCGCGAAAAATACCTTCGAAAATTTTCAATTTTCCCAGCGAGTCGTGGGAAAAATGCAAATGTAGCGGTGACTTTTTGCGGGAATTTATGGAGCGGCAAATTGAATCGAATGGCCACCGAGCTGTCAGCGCTGACGTGCCGTGAAGCATGTGCCGTGCGATTATCAAAGTGCGATAAAATTGCCGCAACAATGGCCAAAAGAGAGACAGAGAAAAAGCTAGGAAAAATCGGGAAACCCCTCGAAAAAAAATGAAATGGAGATGGAGGAAACACAGAATCGCTGCCTAGTCACAGTCCATAAAAATTTACCGTCTATGCACTGCGTATAATTTATGGCCGCGATTCGTTTCCTTTTTCTCCGGTTTTTTGTTATTTTTCCTGCTTTTTGCCGACCACCTTTTGGCAATTGTTGAATGCAGCCGCAAAATATGGCGTGAATATATATTTTTTTTCGCCATCTAGCATGTGTAAGCTGCCGGACATACATATGTGTTAGTGTTCCTGGCAAGCTGCCAAAAATAATAAAATCACAATCCTATGCCAGACAACTCCATATAAGTGCTGCTTCTGCTGCTGGTGCTGGCGGTGGATCCTGCATCCAGGACGTGGCCAAGATAACGAGGTAATTTCACTGAATGATTCGCAGATTCCGCAGTGTTTGTGTTCTTGTAGCATTTTTAGTCTAAGCAAATTGAGTTGCCGCCGGTTTGGAAAATCGCACAACATCGATGCTTTTTTCCAGCACTTTTGTTTCCTCTTTTTGACTCTTTCTTCTGGTTTTCCACAAGCTGTTGAATTATGCATTGCCCGGAGATAAGCTGGAAATGTTGCACAAGGCTGCCAATTCGACTGGCCATCGGGGATTTGGGTGGCCTGGTCGGGTGGGGTGTCCATTAAATTTTAATCTTCGAAAATATTTGTATGCAGCGGGTGCGATTGCAAAGCCAATCTTAAAAAGTTAGCCGAGATAGCGAGCTCTCTCAAAGGATAAAAGGAATGTGGTCAAGGGGAAAAAATTTACATTTTATTGGAAATTCTTTTCGATTCGGTTGCGTTTCCTTGCTAGTCGTGGGCATTGCCAAGGCTTTTTGATTATTCAGGATATTTAACTTTTAGGCCACTTAAAGTGTTATCTTAGTCAATAGTTTTAGTTTCTACTCTTTTTATAACATAATATTATTAATTTCTAACATTAAATTAATCAACAAAGCATATTTTTTTAAATCAATAAATTGAGAGATTTGTTCTTAGTGTTTTCATTTTTCTTGCACACTTTTTACTTGCTTGGTCGTTACTTTAAATTTCTCGTTACTTTTTACCACAAAAACTTAGAAGAATAGAAGCTTTTCCATTTTTCCTTTTTTATTCAGACCACTGAACTTCCTTCAAGACATAATCGTTTGCTGTCATTATGACTGCATTTAGCGGTCCCATTACATCTGCGTGTCTTGCCAACGCTAAATTACTTCCTCATCTGACACCTTAAACCGCTATCAGGCGGAAAATTTTAAAGAGTTGGAAGCAGACCGAGTTGCGAGCTGTTGTACCAATTAAATTTATTTGTTAGACCAGCGAGCGATGTCACCGCCATGGCCAACGTCCTCGCAATACACTCAAGTCAACTTTATTCATAATAACAAGAGCCCCATGCGGCACGACAGTACAAAAGCACAAGTAAAATATATTGATGATTTAAGCGATATTTTATATATATTTAAAATACATATAAAGCTAAAAGCTTTTATTCCTTGAGTTTAAACAAAAAATCATCATCTAATCAAGTGTCTAATGAAATCTCTAATTACGAACATTCATACTAAATATTTTCTGTAAATGAAGAGTGCTTTAAAAATATAAACTTTACTATATAATTAACCCTTCACTCAGTTTTCGTTTTAAAGAAAATTGTAATTTATATTTTAGAGTGGCATTTAAAATTATTCCTTAATCTTCAGTAATGATTTGAAAATCCTATCCTTGTAAAAAGTACAATGCAAATATATATGTTGATGATGCTAAAAGTGTTGTAAAATAGATAAAACTAAATTGGGGTCTTAAGGAGGTTTAAAAATGTTAATGTATTTAAATAAATTAGATTAGATATATATATTTTTTTCTGTGTTTCTTGTGCACCGACAGCATCTAAACAAAGGCACTCGAAAACGCCAGAGGGCCACGAACAAAGATAAAGGGGCAGCACAGCAAGCTCGGAGGTTTGTCAATGTGACAATGCAGCATCTCTGAACGAACCGCTGGCCTCGGATCCGGCTCTCCCCGACTCACCTATCCCGCCTAGTCCAGATATATATGTATCTGGAGAATCCGGATCCCAAGGGGACTCCCTGCAACGGCGGGACACCGAACAATGGAAAGTTGCCATGGCAGAAAAAATATGCGCGCCCATTACATTTTGTTGCCGTGCCTCATTTTTCTTGTTGCCCTTCTAGACAGGCTCTCTGTTGTGCCCGAATTGATGTTATATAAAAGGTGGCCAAACATTTGTTGGGACACGCGAAATCGGAAGAGGGGGAGGGGGACGTGAAGAGTGCGGCAACAATATGAATAGGTCGAAAGATGCCTGGTCCTGGCACGGCACAGCGAAATGTTATTAGGTGGCCCGTCGCCTTTGCATTTCCGGTGGCCCATCCTCGCCGTCATTAATCCTAATAGAAACAGAGATAGGGAAAAATCTTCGAAATATATAAAAAAATGTAATTAAAAGCCTTATATAATTATTTCTTTAATAAAGAATGTTTTTGGTAGGGAATAAAATATCTATGAAATAGTAAGATATTTAAGCTAACATAAACGTTAAAAAAAGTTATGTTATAACATCATATATTAATAATTTATATATATTAAATGCATATATACTTTAATCTTATTGAATCCTTATTTTATATAAATTTAAGCATTCTGAGTAGAGTTTTTTTCCTAGTGCATTCTTAGCCTCATTTCGTTGCAGCACCTCCTGATCTATTGTCCAGGTCGGGAGTACATTGTTCCAGTGTCCGTTTTGTTTTCCAGCCGTAGTCCTAGCCGTAGCCGTAGCCGTAGCCGCAGCCGTAGTCCTTGCAATGGATTTAGCCATTTACGAGTACGTGGCCCGCGACGGATGCTCTTTGACTTGCGGCCAAGCCCTTTGTTGGCTCGAACCAAAGAGTTGCACTTCAGGCCGGGGGAGTGCAAATGGATATCCATTGTTCGGAGCATTTCGCATTAGGAACCGGCGAAGGGTTCAGAAGTGGGTGCTGCCGACAGGAAATTGCCGGGCTTTAAGAAAACCTTTAAAAAGAAAACCCTATTTGGGTGGCAACAGGATGTCTGGCATATAAATTGCCAGGCTGTCAACCAGCGCTAAATGCAAACACATCCGCCCCAAAGTGCTGCGAATATGTACTGTGTGCAACAACGTTTGCATGCGAGAACAAAAAGCAAACAAACATTGCAGGTGACGAGCATTAAAACGATTCAACAGCTCCGTCTCAAAGCGAGAAAAATTATATTGCTTAACGCCTGCACCACCTTATGCCACCTCCTATGAGCCACCAGCCCCACCCACCCGTCCATCCGTCCGTCCGTCCTCCACTCACTTCCAATCCCACGCCCAGTTCATCCACCGGATGAGGGCGTGGCAACAGCGGATGCAGCAGCGTTTAACCTCAGCCCCGATGAGAGAGCTTCACTGAGGCAAAAATATCTCAGCTTACACATAATATTTAAACTTAAAGGAAAACTACACAACTCTAAGAAAAATACATATATTTTTGTTTCCAATTTTCATAAGTTAGTGCACCACAATTTTAAGAATTTCTTGTTAACTGTTATAAATTCGTATAATGCTTTTTGTTTTTGAACAAAGATTAATATGAAGTTGTATCTTTTGTCTGGGAAAGTATTTTTAAAATAGCTAATTAAGCTACTTTTATGGGAATATTTTCCTAATGTTGTTCAACTCAGATTGAAATAGATACATTTTTCGCATAGTGCATTTGGGATCAGGGGTGATTTGCGCTCGGCTGCCTTTACAACACATGAAGGCATGACCATGTTGCCTTTGAATTGTTGCCTTCGCTATTGCTTTTGCTGTTTGCTGTGGCGTTCCGCACTTAAAGCCTTTCAGAGCTGAACAAAAACGGGGAAAAAGGTGAGAAATATATTGGGTAGAAAATAAAAAGGAACCAGCACTTGTGAGCTCAAGGTGAATGCTGAGCCAAGGACTCGCCGCCCAGGGAGTATCCATTGCATGGCCCAGCTGCATCCACCGGGAAGTAGCCTCTTTTCGGGCATTTCAATGTAGAAGATTGATTGCCTTGGTCCCAAATTGTTTCCACTTTGCTGGAGATGAACCCAATGTACGTAAATGGATAATGGATAAGTTCAGTGAGCGAAGAGTAAGGAGCCTTTTATCACCTAATTGGAGGATGAGGAGAAGGAGAAGGCACAAGGAAATTTTAGCATCCTTCGGCTTACATTTTAAGAACGCCTCCAAAGACCTACCTTACTCAATGGAGAGCTTAGCAGAAGTCGGATTTAGTCTGACATCTTTGCAAAGCAAGAAGAAATCATTCAAGTATTTAAGGATATATCTAAGACATTTTATTTAACATTTATTTGTTCGTTTTAAATTTATTAAATTGCTTTATAATTGAGTTATTAACAGGTTAAATCTGATTAAGTGTATATAATTGAATACTGCTGATTATTTATTGTATAAATTCCTTAAATTATTTTCGCTCAAGTGGATTATCAAAACAAATAAACAGCTATTTTAATCATGGCCACACATCACGGTGAAATAAATAAACAAGAGATCAACGTGCCCCAACAAGGACACGCATTTACAAAAAGCCCATTTAATCCAGAGTGACACAACTAAAGCGGCGTCCACATATTTAGTGTCAAATTTGCCGACAGCTATGTAGCAGTTATGACACCAGACACAGACACACACAGAGGCCAAAGTAATCGCTTTGCGAGTGCGGAGGACGCAGGATGTGGCCTGTATCCTGTCAGCTGAAGCTGGCCCCGTCGGCAGATCCGCTGGAAAATCCCCCAAGTCAGACAGTTAGACGGCACAAAGGCGTGCAAAATAAAAACTCATTAAAAATGAACGAGCTAACACCCACACGCAGGTTATCCCGGGCACTCTAAGGACGACGCCATCGTCCAAGTGCTGAGCAAAGAAACGAATTGCTCGTGGCAAATCGTCCAACAAAAGACGCTGCTAAAATAAACAAATCATTTTAAATTCTCAATTAAATGCAAACAGCGCCGGCTACCCTCCGCCCATATGTGTCGGCTGAAAAGGTGTCAAGTTGCAAACATTAAAAGGAACTCTATGTGACCCTCAGCGTCCACACAGCCGCCCCCTCGATAGTCCTTCGCCCATAGCAGTGTCAAAAGTGCAGAGAAAAAAAAAACATTTTTAAAACCCGATTACTTTTTTAAATTATGGGTTTTAGTAATACATTTTTAAAGACTTTGATTGAAGAGCATTTTGCTTCAAAAGTATAGATGATATATTATCTTAGCTTTAGTTAGAGCTTTAATGTTTAATTTAAAGTTTACATTTTCTTTACTAATTATTTATTAAATCTTAATTTCGATGAAGCTGGAATTTTATTCAGAATTTAAGCTACATTCCTCTCGTGTACGATCCCACGCCTGTCGATTGTGTGTAATGGGTGTCATGATGATGTTTATTTAGTCGCTAAGCTAAGTGCCCGGCTGTCTAAGGAAACGAGAAAATCCAGATGGGCGGGAAAGGATTCTGCTGGGCTTCGTTTTTTTTATTATTTCTTTTTTTTTGGGCCCCGGCTGTTGAACTCCTGCTTCTCGACCTCAAAACATGTTTATGTCTTCCTCATTGTAGTCGGTGCGCTTGTGTGTGGGGGAAACTTGGCCCAAGTCATTCCAAATAAAATTTAATGATGGCAAAAGTCATTCATTTCGTATGTTCGCTCATAAATACTCGTTAAATGTATTTACCAAGGGCTCTACGGCAATGCAAACGCCGGATTGCTCTCGGTTTCTGTGAGTCCTCGTTTCGAATGGGATAAAAGGGATGTGTCTCTCCGTCTGTGTTTCTGTTTCGGGGGAAGTCCTGGCATAGAAACCTCCCGATGCGGAGGACTCATGTTGATTTCTCGCCTCTGTCGGCGTGTGTTGTCGAGTTTTGGCATATTTATATAGCACTTTGTGTACTCGGTATTCAGAATTCTGTGTCTCGTATTGTTGTAATTCTCGCATGGATTGTTTGCGCAGCTCCAAATGCGAATCGCTGAAAGCCCCATAACCTTTACGTCGGAAATGATTTGAACTTGACATGCAAATATTGAAATGAAAGCGGAATTTTCGGGCATTAAGTCTTACGAATTGTGAAAATGTTGAACTAAGCTGAACGCAGCTTGTAAAGTTTAATATATATATATATATCTATTTTCAACGTGGTTTTACTCTCTAATGATAGCTTTAAGTACTAAATCCCAGATCCCTTAGGTGTACTTTATATTTATTCCCCCATTATTTTTGTAACAATTTAAACACTCATCAAATTAGCAACTTTACAAAACTAAACAAATGCGAGAACTGATATAAAGCAACTCATTTAAGCGTATTTATTTTAACTCGACTTTTTCCCTTACCGACTTTTCCATCATTTAATTGCTAAACTAACTTATTTGGCCTTTGAAAATGCACACTTTTACATTTTTGGCAGGCAAAACAATGAAAAGGAAAATATTTTTATAATGCATATGTATATTAAACTGCTGTTTTCCCTTTTCCATGCATTTCAGGTGGCTGAGCAACATCTGAAACGACTGAAAATTTCCAAGTAAAAACAAAGAGGGGTCTTAGACAAAAGCCAAACATCTGGAAAGCCACGTAGAAGGAGTTGCATATACATATATATATACATATATATGTGTGTATATATATATTCATATTGGAAAAATAAACAAGCTGGGATACACGAAGCTGCTGGAAAAATAAACGAAACTAAACTTAATTTTCTGCAGGCCACACATTGAATTTTCATGCAACGAAATGAGTTTATTAGAGTTTCCTTGTCTAGACATGGCCAAAGGTGAGTCTCAAAACAGGGATACCTAGTTCTTAAAGATCTTAAAAAGTTCTATTTAAATAGCGATCACATTTAATTCTTAAGGAATTAACATTTGTATAATGTATTTATAACATTCATTTTTATTTAGTTTTTGAATGCCTAGATTTTATTTAATTTGACTACTGCAATAGTTGAATCTTGTTGAATTGGTATTATAAATAATAAAAAAAAAACAAAAGACGTATTTATCTATTTAAGTAATATGTATATACTGCTTTTATATTATAATATCTAATTTGGAATACAACTACTATCAAAATGAGATATTATGTTACAAAAACAGTTAATGTATGATTGACTCGAAATTGAAATAGGCTAAGGTTAGTATTGTATTGTATTATTGGTTTATCAAATAAAAAAAAATGAATAAAAAAATTATAAATTAAATCCGTAGTTTTTTTATTTAAATGCATTTGTCAAATAATCACAAATACTTGTATTTACTTATATTTATGACCGTAATCATTTACCATTTAAATTTATACAGAATTTGCCAACTTTATACTTTGTAAAATACATATATATATTTTTATATACAATTTTATATTTAAAATTTTTTTATATTAAAAAGGTTATACAATATTTTTCGGTATCTCTAAGTCGTAAGAGTATGATTGTAACCAACTTGATAGCGTTATTATTATTATTATTATTATTATTATTATTGTTGCTAGCCACAGCAGCTGCAAGTCCTGGCAACTGTTGGCAAACAAACTGCACACACTGCCTGACTATATAATATATATGTATATATGCATATATTCATAAATATATCAAATGTGATGTTGCAACAACCTGCAGCCTCTAATCCCCCACCCAAGTGGTCGGGCTCAGCAGTCAAGTGCTGCCTAAATGCGACTGCGAATCCCGAACTGAATCCGAAACTGAAACCGAACCAAGAGCTCACGCTGGCGGATCCAAATTAACCGCATTTATGAGTTGCACTCGAGGTCCTCGAAACACACACACATAGAGAGGGACTGCCGGCAGCTGTGGCGGCATTAAAGTTTTATACAAACTATGTACATAGCGACATTGTTGGTAATTAACCTGCCGCATGGCACCCTCTCTATTTTCAGCGCTGCTTTTGGGAGCGTCGCTCCTGGTACTGCTGGCGGGCCTGCCGACCCCCATCCTGGCCACAAGCGGCTTACGGGTGCCCACATTCCTGCTGGAGCCAGCACCGCGCCTGCTCTTCGGCAATGATACCGGCGCCCAGGTGACCTGCACCGCCCACGGCAGTCCGCCGCCCCTCGTGTCCTGGGTGCTGCGCGACGGATCGCTGGCCACCCAGGTGCCGGGCCTCAGGTAAGTCCCAGCACTTTTGCAATCCTGCGGTGCGCCTCCAGTCCCACAGCAATGGGCTTGGGTTATAATAAGCGGATGTCGTTAATGCACTGAGGGAAAATGATATACTATATATATAACAACACTTATTATGTTTAAGGGATTAGAAACCTTGAGACATGAGCTACACAAATTGATTTGAACTATATTTCTGTGAACAATTTATACTTCCTCAACAGTTTCATAATGCTTCTTAATAAGAAAGTTCAACATAACTATGTAACATTTTGTTATTTGGTTTTATAGTCTTCCTACTTTCCCTTTGAATATTTTCTCGAGTGTACATAAAGTGTTGAGAGTTGTGGCCATAAGTATGTGTCGTTTGGCTTCCTGTCGGCGGTTTTGGAAGTCACATTGCTGTGGCTTCAGTTTTTGCCAGCGGCATTAAAGTTATTCCCTGACGCACAGCTTCTTCCCAATTGATGTGGTGCAAAAAGACACCGGCGAGGAAAGCTGTGAAAATCAATGTTAACAGATGAACGCCACCCCATTCCCATTTTCCCATTTAGCCGTTTTCCGCCCTTTCCTTCTTTGTGGCCACAAATTTCAATGGAAATGCTTTGCTGGCAGCAACAACAACACTGCGGGGGAGGCAGACAAAAGATGCGCTTTTTGTTTGTTGCCTCAAAAGGCCAAAGAAATTACACAAAAGTAATGCAACCAAGTTGCAAAGACAGCAGTTCTCATACACAGACAGCAGGCGTTGCAGAAATAGCACAAGAAGGTAGTAAATTCTGATATTAACAGGAAAATAAGAAGCATTTCTTAACTATTAAAGAAATGGTACTAGGAATGCTATATATAAACTATTTATATTTATTTATAGATTAATCTCTTGATGAATACAACTTTCGTGGTCCTATTATTTCATCTCCAACTGTTGACATTCTCCTGGTAGCATTTTCTATCTATTTTGTCTGTTTGTGAGTTGTGTGCGAGAGCATTTAACATATTAAAAAACGCATCCTTTGCCGGATGACAAGTTGAATGCAGGATGCTCACACACGTCTGGCATTAATCAAGGCGAGTGTACATTAGTTGCTCCGGCAAATAGGACTTTAATTTGCGGTTATTTTTGCCTGGGATCCATTAGTAACTACTCAACGCAATTAACGCACTTTACACACGTACTTTTTATTGACTACCGCTTTGTTTGGCTTAGAGCTTTTTGTAGCAAACTTTTGCTGATCCATTCTACCGTCCCATCCCTTAAACGATTATATAATGCGAAAAAAATAATAAACAAATATACACATTTACATATGTGTGGCAAGAGCAGTGACAGTAAGAACAAACAAACAAAGGAGATAAATCGTAAAAATAGCGCACTTCCTATGGCAGCACGACCCGAAAATAAATACGGGCATAAAAATGTATAGACCCACGGCACAACTCTCTCCATATATATGGCAACAAATTTACTAAAAGAATTTTTATGTTTCGCAAAATGAAATGTCATTTCAAATACGTGATCTGGCACACATACACGTCCATAAGCCCGAGGATTCCATGTGCATGTACGTCGACGACTGTCAGTCTGGCAGAGCCGAAAAAAATAGAATGTACAGAAAATCCGGTTGCGACGGCACTGCTACTACATACTACTGCATAGAAATGAAACAAAAATTTATTTTAAGCTACTAAAGAGCATAGTTGAGTTCAAGTGACGACTATATAGGACGTGTACTTATCTGCTGCAAAAACTGATGGACACACGGACAGCGGACAGCGGACAGGGAGCACGGAATCCGGAGTCAGGCAGATCTCTCTCTTTTTTGCCCCCCCCAGGCAAACGCAATAGACGTAAACAAATTGCTGGCACTTAAACATTTTTGAAAACAGCGCTTGATGAAGTTTTCCCTTTTTTGGTATATGCTGCCCGCCGCTTGTTGTCCCAGGCATCATCAGGATTCAGTGCGCCACATCAGGAGAAGTCAAGCCGAAGTCCCAACCAGCTGCACTGCAACAAAAGATGGGTAGAAATATATGGGTGTTCTCTATAATGTATAAGAAGGTTAAGGAAAGTCTAAGAACTGTCAGATAAAGTATGCTTTATTCTTTAGCATCTCTGAAAGATTTAATTTATTTGCTGTCCTAGTTTTGAGTCTATATTTTTTTTCGAGTGCTCCCATCGCTGTCGTCATAGCTTGTTAGACCAAACTGCAGCTGCAGTTGAGATGATTAGCGGACACGAGAATGCAACTGCACTCAGGAACTGCGTCTGCCACTGGAGTGCAGAGAGGATGAGTTGAGAGCAGAGGTTGGATTGTGGACTGAAGCTACTCCGGCGGCATGTATGACTTATGTGATGGAAGGTTGATGGGTTTTCGGGCTGCTCCAGAGCCACGGAGCTAATCAAATGCATTAAAGCCCTGCGGGAGGCTTTAAGTTGCGTTTTGTTTGGCAACTCATGTTAGGGGTAGAAGAACAAGCCATAGAACATGACAACATACCAACTTTTGTCATAGAAAATTTAAGCATTTTGACTTCAGAGATTAAGTTATTGATTTTATATACAATTTGTTCATCTGCTTTGATATATAGAGAGTTAAGGTAAGAGTTTCTCAACATTGAAACTGCATAAGAGCTTAGGTAGTTGTGCATCATTTGGGTTCAACATGCATACAAGCGGCATTAAGCTTATTGCATTTTTATGTAAATTCACACTTTGCGCCCCATGTACTTGCTTGGTGCTATAAAAATACTCGCCAGCAAATGGCAGCCACTTTGCTGTCGCTTTTGTGGAGCAAATTTTTGTGTGCTCCACGTTCAGCCATCCCCAAATGCAAATAAATAAATAAATATGTAGGGAGCGAGGGGTAGGGAAAACCTAAGAAAAGAATGTGCCCACTAAAATATTGCATTTTGCCGTTCGCTTTTGTGCTTTTCAGGAAAATATCTGGCAACGGCACCCTGCACTTCCCGCCGTTTTTGGCGCAATATTATCGCACGGATGTGCACGAGGCCACCTACAGATGCCGGGCGAGCAACGAGGCGGGCACCATACTCAGCAGGAACGTTCAGGTGCAGGCAGGTGAGTGTAATGTACTACGAACTAGTACAACTATGAGTAAGGGTATGAGTATGAGTGTGAGTGCGAGTGCTCCTGCTCCGAGTGTGAGCAGCCAAAGTAGCTGAGCGTGGAATGCGCTGCCCCCCATTAACGGTATTCGAGGCGAAGAAAGAAAGTGTTGCCAACTTGCTATGGTAACTAAAATTGGTCCAAGACAAGAAGCACTCACATTTTAAGAAAGCAACAAAGACTTTTCAACGTAATATAAATGGTAATAATTTAATAAGGAATCTATAATTACCTTAGCAGAAAGGAGTCACAGAGGTCCTTTTGATTAAATATTAAATTAAGTCTTGGTCTTATCTAAGTAATTGTTTTATATTCTTCTTTTTATCTTCAGATTTGAAATAAAATATGAATTTAACAAAAGACATAAACTTCATTAGCAGCCCCAAAAGAATATAAAAGCCCTAAATTGTTACTAATGAATTATAAGACTAATCCTTCAATACTTTATTATTATTTGTCTAAAAATACATTGGTTTCTGAATAGACTTAAAGTGACTCATAAACACTGTGCTTTATTTTGGCATTATATACCTCTCAATTTACTATTATTTGCATAAAAGTACTTTGGGGTGTATTTAAAAACATGATGCATTCCTATCTCGATTTTCTATTATTTGCCTAAAAAAAAACATTGTTTTTTCTGTACTTTTAAAGTGATTTAAAAACATGATGCTTTGCTGATATTATACTCTCCCAGATTTATTTAGAAATACTCCCAGTTGCCAACACTTTTAGCGAGAAGAGAGAGATAGTGCCGCATTATGTTGACAACATTTTGAAGCTGCTCACGTTCGCTGTGCTGGCATTCTTTACGATTCCGCTTGCTGGCAGCCCCTGGGATGTCACCTGTGCGCCACTTTTTCTTACTTTTCGTCCTTCTATTCCACTTCATATAACATTAATATCCTGTGAGCTTCCTGCCAGCCCTCGGGCTTGCGCTTGGACGCTGTGATCGATGCAACAACAAAACTTGGCGCGGCTCTGCAACTTGCTCGGGGCTCTGAAATTAAGTTAATTATTTTATGCACTCTCCCTGTTTGCTCGGGCCCCTTAATGCTTGACCTCGAAAACGGGGCACGTCGGCTGTATTTGCAGAGCCCGGGCCTTAAATAAACACAGAGTACCCGCCAGCAGGCTCTCTTCCTTTCGCAACGAGGAAAAACCAACGTTGCATGATAGTCGCTTAAAATCTCATTCAATATTTACACTTTGCATTTTCCATGTGCATCAGTCGTGTCACTCTTTTTTTATGCCTTCCCTGCTCTCATGCTCCTGTACTGTGGTGCTTCTTCCTTTGAGTATTTTGGCTGCTCTTCAACTTCCGTTTTGCATGTAATTTCAAGCAATTTCATTCATTTAAATGCCAGCCATTCCGTATTGTGTCCCGTTTATTGGGCCGCTCGGTGTTGTTCCCTGTCGACAGTGTCGCCATCGGATGCCAGCTCCAAAGGGGCTGCGATTCTTTTGCCCAAAAGCGTTTTATGCGCTCATCTGTATGCGCAGTTTGCACCAACGGGCAGACAGCACTGTTTGTTGACTTTTCCTATATTCCTCCCTGAATCAGAGGACCCCCTGTAGGCACAGCAGCGGTCAATAGAATAGGTAACAGGAAACCTGAGAGTATATACTTAATTAGGAGCAGTTAGAACATATTTCAGATAAGAACTGAAGCTAAGCTTTCCTATATTTGAATCATAAAATATTATTAATAAGTATAAATTAACACTACTTTGAACATGTTTTCAGATAAGAACTGAAGCTAAGCTAACCTATAATTGAATCAGAGAAAACATTATAAATAGTTGTAAAGAACCTTGTAGATTAAGCCTCCAGTATATAAAATATTTTTTTTTTTAGTAAATAATATAAGTTCCCTCATCATCCGTGTTTGTTACTACTCTTGTTTCATGTTTTTCTTTCTCGCTTTTCTTGCTGGCCATTCGCTCTTTTAGTGGTGCGTCGTCAATTCCATGTGCACGTGGAAAACACCGAAGTCTATTTGGGAAATTCGGCGTTGATTAAGTGCGCCATCCCGGAGTATGTGAGGCCCTATGTGCGCGTGGCCAGTTGGCATCGCGGCGAGGAGATACTGCTGCCGGATCTGTCGGATGTAGGTGAGTGTTGCCACATTTTAACAGATCCACATACGGGGACGCGAACAAATGGTGGGCCGGTGGAGAGAGTTTATCGGTTGCTGAAATTTATGTGCACACGATTCATTTTTGTTGCTTGAACAGCAATGAAGTTGCAGTTTTTCTGCAGTTCAAGCTCCAAGAGGCGAACGTGAGGGTGCGGCAACGGGGCGGATGACATTTATTGGAAAACGTTGCTTATACGCAGCGGGGTCCGGGCGCTCTAGTGCGCTTTGATTTTCCTCTTGCTCTGCAATTGTCAGTTGTGTGACCTGAGTTTATGATTTTCCCAACAGCGGGTCGCTATGTGGTCCTAGCCGCCTCCGGGGATCTTTATGTGCGCTCTGTGCGCACCGAGGATGGACTGATGAAGTTCAGCTGCCTGGTTACCAATACGCTCAACGGCGAGCGGCAGCGCA
This sequence comes from Drosophila serrata, assembly GCF_035046125.1. NCBI lineage: Eukaryota > Metazoa > Arthropoda > Insecta > Diptera > Drosophilidae > Drosophila > Drosophila serrata. Next base: position 516,967 of record NW_028257131.1, on the reverse strand, counting down.
GCGACGCGGTAATGCTGCAGGTTAAAGGTAAGCTCGAGAGGAATTTCATAGATTTAAGGTGTTTTTCAACTTATCACTTGGTCTACATTATTTTTATAGACTTTTCCCTTTACTATATAATTGAAAAGTTATCAAATTGGCTTTACATTTTCCCTCTTATTCACAGAACTGAGCAAGAATCTGGCTCCTCGAACCACCCAAAAACCGGTGATGGAGATTCACGTGGAGCGTGGCAACGATGTTCACCTGCCCTGCAACATTCAGGGCAATCCCTTTCCCATATTTACGTGAGTTAACCAAGTTCCGGGCACGAGTAGGCGTAGCTAGGCTGTATCTGTATCTAAGTATCTACGCAGTTGGCAATAAAATAACATCACGAGCTTCCGGGTCGGAGATTATAGACAGCCCTTAAGTGCATTCGAATGTTTGCCTGGGGAGGCTGACTTTATTGCATATTAGGGACTGCTGTTTTAGTGCTAATTAGGTGACTCCACGGAGGAGTCGCTGTGCTAATAGCAATGGGGTTGTCTGGCCGTGGTGGAAAAACAAACTAATAGGGGTCAGAAAGCCAATCCGCACACCCAACTCAACTTAATCATCTTGTTTACCCAGTGAAAATCGGATCGGCTTACAAAAGCCAAACAATAAAAAGCCATTTCAGACCGAGAAAGTTGGGCCAATAACACATATCAAGTAACCCCATGATGTGAGGCCTTCACAGATAATTAGCAAAATAAAGCAGTAAACATGGTGGCTCTCTATAGGGTAGCACAATTTAACAGTCTGTTTCACTTAGCACAGCTTATTAAAATTTCATGCAGTTCTAAACACTTGAAGCGCCTCTCACTTACCCACGTAAATTCGTATATATCTGTATATATACACAGGGACATATTCGCGACAAGGACGCAGACAGCTTGAAAAACAAAAACGGAGGACAAACATGCAGAGAGCAAAAGTTGTCGGTGGGAAAACATAAACGTTTGGGGCCAGACAGGCAAAGTGTCTGAAATATTACACTTGGGGTGGGAATTTTCCCCAAACTGATTACAATAAATGCTTAGGAAAGGCGATAATTTTGTTTTCAGCAAAAGTTTAAGCGTGGCTGGCATAACAAAATAAGCTAACTGGCATTTATTGATTTCGTGTGTGATTCTGCAATTGATTGAGTTTCTAGTTTTTGTTTGCTAAACAGTTAACCCAAGTTTGAATCAATAAGAGAGAAAAGTTTTGCGTATAACTGTGCGTATGAGTAATATTTTCGTTAGTTATATACACTGGTTATTGGGATTGAAAGTTAATGATGGGTTATACTTGTATAATAATAATGCTATAAAGCTGTGTTTTGAAGTGATTATGATACTTTTTGCTAGTATAAATATTCCTGCGAGGATAGTAAAAGTTTTTGCATAAAGATACATTGTTCGCTTTATGTACTGACTTTAGTGAGATTTTGTAACTGATGCAGCCTCTGTAAATCAATAAAGAGTTTGTGCCTTAAACCGAAAAGCTCTACCAGTTGCCAACGAACCTTTCCTTCCATATATTTGTATGTATATATGTATGCTCTCTGATTTATAGCTGGTATCGCGTTTCCGACTCGGCGGCCCTCTATCCCATACCCTCGTCACAGCGAGTGATACTTTCGCGAACACTGCTGCTCATCAAAAATGCTGACGAACGCGATGCGGGCAAGTGGGTAAGTAAGCGTCAAACAGCCAACCGCCGGCAATCCGTATATCTGGATATATGCACTACCCCGGAGCACTGTACAGTAGAGCTTGGATAGGGTGAACTTTGTTAAAAGAAGACCAAGTTGGAGTTAAAGTTGTAGGCTGCAAAAATCTTAGTCATTCCCAAACTAAATGTTCAAATGTCAGACTGAGTTTAATTGATATTTATAATTTAAACTCATACAATAAGGTCCTTAAACTACAAGTTTCTCCCATAATTGTACTTGAGATAAACTAAAATTTAATCCTTTCACATGCAAGTTCAACTGTATTGCCTGGAGCCTTGGGGAATTTAAGCATGGACGGAAAAAAGACTAACAACTGGCTCTAACTGCCCGCACTCTCGTTGCAGATTTGCCAGGCATCGAATCAGTTCGGGGAACAGCGCATCGAAATACGCCTCAGTGTCAATTCGTATGTGTCCGTGCATATATTGCCGCAAGTTCAAATTGTCAATTCGGGCGGAACGGCAAATTTCAATTGTACGACAACGGGTTCAGCGATCGATGCCATCGACTGGTTGCACAATGGCAAGCCGCTGCAGGCGAATAATGCACTCACCACCGGCAGGGATAAGTAAGTATAGCCTAGAGTCGAAAAACGTAGCTAGAATGGGGTTGCACAGGAAGAAACCCAAAGCAAAGTTAGTCATATACATATATTATATAGAAAGCCAGAGAGAACTTGATTAACTCCAAAGGCATGCAAGAATTTCCATTTAACAACAGTCTGAAAATATTTAAAATGTTTTTAAAACACCATCAATTAACATCCCCATCCATCATCATTGAAGACTTATTTTTTCACTGTGGAACTGGGATTGCGAATGGGAATTCGGACGGGGGATTGGGTTGAAATAGGAACAACAGGCTGGCAGGCCGACAGACAGACAGACATGCAACATTGTATAGCCGATTTCGATTTTTATCAGTTTCGCCAGTTGCGAAAAGCCTTCCGACCTACCGAAAATATTAAAAAAAAGGAGAGAAACAACACAGAGTTCGGGGGTAAAAAAATCCATAGATTACGCTACGCTGTTGTTAGGGTATTTCGTCTGGCGAAAATGTTTTATTGCCATTGTTATTATTATTACTATTGATGAACGTGGCTGGCAACGAGCGAGTGAGGGAACGATTTTTGTATTTCTGTATTTATGCAGGCATTCCATGTATTTTTTGACCCTTTTAACGAACGTTCAACATGCGGTTGAGTTCGTTTCAGTTGATTGTTTAAAAGCTTTGCCCGGCTTGGTCCTGATAAAAGAAAAAAGAGTCCCAGATTGAGTGTAAGGTCAGTGCCCAAAAGACCCCGATTGTTTGGCATTGATAATGCATTTGAATGAATATTTTGTGGATAGTTTTGTGCTGATTGCTTTTACAATATTCGAGTGCAATTAGTTGATGGCCTCCTTTGAATCGTTAGGTGTGCTATATTGTTTTTAATTAAGATACCGCCTGCGAGCATACTCAAAGTAATATATATGAAAATCCCAGAGCTGGACTAGGCCTCGGGGAATCCTTTTGCTTTGTGCATATTTTCGCCTGAATGGCCCAGGACGCATCTTGATAATTTAATGCAAATTACACGAAATCAGCATAATACGGGGCCAAAGCAAAACCGAAGGCAAACTAAGTTCACACGCAAAATTTGTACAGTAGCAGCTGGCAAACAATCCGGCCTGCAAAAACAAACATTCTCTATATATGTTTTGGCCATATATATACGCTGGCACGCACATATGTACATATATACCAATGGCCGTATCTACATATGTAAATATAAACGAGTATATGGGCTGGTGTTTGTGCGACGGCCAGCTGTTGGCCAAGGAAATGTGGCCCGAAGGACAAGCATGCGAAATGCGAAATGCGAATGGAGAATGCGGCATGGGAAATGGGAGATGGGAGACCGAGCAAATCAGCATTACAAATCAAGCAGAAATTTTTATGCTTATGCTAATAAAATAAATAACAAATCTCGCTTGAGCGAACAAAAGGCTACGAGGAGCATTCAAACAGAGAAATATCATCGACACTTGAAGAAAATATATATTAAGATTATGTTGAGCAGAAGCGATTTTTTGTAGGACAAGTTAAGTCTTTATTGATGCTTAATATATTTATATTATATGAATTTAATATAGGTTATAAATTATTTATAACTTTATAAAATTTTGTTTTCCTTCCAAAACGTTTATTAAAGAAAAATCACTATTTTTCATTTATAATACAAATAAGGAAAGAACAAAAAATATTTAATGATGTTACCTTACCTCAGAGACTATTTAAAACAATAGTAGGTGAGAAATTATTATTTTTTCTGAATATAAAGAAATATTAAAGAAATTTTGAAATTTATGGAAATTAATATAATGTTAAATATTAAAAAAGTATCTTAAATGTTATCAAAAACATTAGGAAACTCCTAGTAATAGTATTTGTATCACTAGTAGATGTGTAATATCTATAATCAGACTTTAAAAAAAAGGACATTAAATATTGGTTTTTCGAAAAGTTTCAGATGAAAAACAATAAATTATATAACATTAAACATTAAAATTAAAAACAAAAATTACCCCTAAAAGTATTTTTCCCAGTACATATGTATGTATTTGAAACTGCGACGGTGTGAGTTTATGGCAAATTGTGGGACCCGCTTTCATTTTTCCGCAACGTTGTCAGTTTTCAGCAGTTGAAGTTTACTTTGCCAAGCTCGGCATTTTTAACACTTTTTCCATCCTGTATTCTTTGTCCTGTGTTTGCCCTGCGCCCCCCATCACGTGGCTCCACTACCCCGGACCGGCTTCCTGTTAACCCATGACGTCCCTGGGTCGTCCTGGCAGCATACGCTTCCTGTCGAAGAGCTCGCTCCTGGTGCAGAACGTTGGACGACGCGACCGCGGTGTCTATCAGTGTCTCGTGGAGAACCAGCGGGCCAGTGCCCAGGCGATGGCTGAACTGAAGCTGGGCGGTGAGTTGACATGTCGATGTGCATAGTTTATGTGGCGGAGTTTTTGGCATCTATCAGGGCCTCGTTAACCACCCTGCCCCAAACCATCTCAACCCCGTTTCCGCAATTTTCTCGTTATTTTGCAGACACTGTGCCAGAATTGATTTACACCTTCATTGAGCAGAACGTGCGTCCCGGGCCATTAATATCGCTTAAGTGCTCCGCCAGCGGCTCGCCGCCACCGCAAGTGAGTAGAAGCCATTCTCAAATGTTTTATTGGCCATATTATGCATTATTATAACGCACAAATAAACACTGGGCGAAAATAAGAGGCTACTTCCTAACGAAATTTTACGAAAATTTAAAAATATAAAATTAAAAATATGATTGAATAATAATCAAACTGAAATTATATTTAATGAGTGGAATATTAAATTGTTATACATGTTTATTTGTTCGTTAAACAAACTAATGGTTATGAAACATAAGTACTAACATGAGTAAAAACCATAGAATTGGAACATAATAGCTATTAGTGTTTATTAACTACTTTTAAACATTAAATTAATAATTAAATACACAATAGAAAATCTCTGTAGTTATTTATATTGTTTAATTGGGTGAAAAATTATTTAGAACTTAAAATTTAATACAACTTTTGAACTCATTAATTTAAGTGTTGTTTAAAATTAATATTTATTATTTCAAGAATAATATATAAATTATAATTTGTTAAGTGCATTGACCCAAAACACACACACACATCCCGGGTCCGATTAAGCCCTGAAATTATGACCTTCTCCATTGCTCCTTATTGATTTTTGCTATGCCCATTCCTGTCCCATTGCAGTTTGCCTGGCTGCTGGACTCACAGCCCATTATGGACGTCTCACTGCACCATCGGTTTGCGATCGGCCAATTTGTCGATATGTCTGGCGATGTGATAAGCCATTTGAATATCTCGCACGTGCGACCCGACGACGGTGGTCTCTACAGGTGCGTGGCCACCAACTCGATGGGCAGCGCTCGTCACTCGGCCCGGCTGAATGTTTACGGTAAGTTGATAAATTGGCTCCGAAAATCAATTACCCACACCATGGACCCTTAATTGTGTCACATAAATGGGTTTCTGCGTCCGTTTTTGTTATCGAGAGCCGGCTTTTGTGCTCTGGCCAAACAATGTAAATCACAAAAGAAGCCGATTTTGAGGCCATGAATTTCGTCAGAACCGAGAAGAAGCTACAAGGAATCGGCAATCGGCGGCTGATTGGAAATAATGTCAAGGCAACGAAACAAAAAACATCGCGGCGAAAGGAGTGTGGTAATGTGTGTGGGGGAAATAAGTCCGCTATTCAGCGGAAAATGCTTGGCTGCGCCTCAAAGGAAATCTCCTCAGGCAACCAGGACATCCACAAAAGCAACAACAAGAAAGCCGATGATGACGATGCTTCCATTCCAATCATGTCACACGATATGCAGGCGAAGCCAACACCGTGACAAATAGTTTTAGATAAATCCTCTTATATTTCTTTCTTACAAATGCAGTCTTCTTAAGAATGAAGTTAAAATAAACACAGGGTTTCAGGAATTCCAATAAAAGTCCAATGCAATTTTAATGAAATTATTTAAATCATTTAAAATAAGTAAATATTTTGCATTTCTATTTTTCTCAAGTGAACACACTAACTCTTGGCTGACAAGTTTGAGAGTGTGAAAGCCTGAAAATCTGTCAGGGAAATCACTGTCACCTTCGGTGTATAAATGCTACAGATATAAAAATGTCACTCAAGCAACCTCGGGAAGGTTTTCAACTTTTCTTTATCTGTCTGGGAGTTTCTCTCCTCCTGCTTGACTGCTGAACTTTTGAGTATTGTAAGCAGTTGCGAAAGCGTAATCTTAATGTGTTAATAATACATAAGCGAATGGATATGTGACAGATATAAATCATACGCCCCGTGCGCCGAATGATTGATGACGGCGCCGAGGCAGCTCGGGTTTCTCTGTGTGCGTATACTTGATATTTAAGTGGGCGTGCGTATTGATGATAAATGATGTTATTTTGAATGCTGCTGGACTGCAGGCTCCAGAGAACTGAAAATCAAATTAGCCACGGCTACTAGCTGAGGCTGTATATGGAAAATGTGATTGAGTGAATGAAAATCGAGAAGAGGGAGATGTGGTGTAATTTGAGTCCTACTGGAGCGGTCATTTAATAGTCCATCCTCTCGGCTTTTGTGGTTTGCCTCCACCCCTTTAAGGATTTTTGCTGGCATCATAATCGCAAAATGATTTCGATTATGAACAGTTCTGGCCACAAGCCAATACCCCATCCGCCCATCATCCTAATCACATTTATCGATATCTGTCGAAGCTACACAGCACAAAAGACAATCTGATACTGGAACAGATAGTAAACACCATTTATTCGATAATTAGAAACTAAAATGAAGAAACCTAATTCCTTGACTAAACACCATTTACTCGATAAATAGAAACTAAAATGAAGGAACATAATTCCTTGACTATTTTCCTATGCTTCAATGTTATAAAAGACTATAAAAAGTTTTTCTCAGAGCAGTTTTCTGTATTTAATTAGACAACCACTAGATTCTTATTTGAAGTCATTTCTTTTTTTGAGTGCAATGTGAGATGGGGCGTATTCAGAGAGCTGTCGAAGCCGCAGGCATTGGCTCGCCTGTTTAATTATGAATATTGCAATTTATGCAACGCATTTACCCATGCAACGAGTTGCATTAGCAGCACTAAAAGTGCACACACACAGTCTTGCGGCTGCATCTGCATTTCATGCATTAACGTCGCATGTGCGCCAAATGAATATAATTGGAATTATTCAGCATTCGTACCGTATTCCGGCCTAATTGCATTTTGTAACTAATTTAATAAATTTCACAATGGCCCAAAAATACGAACAAATATACGTCGATAAACTCTTGGTATTGCACAGAAAGAGCAAACTTTGAAGTAAAATTTATTTTCTTTAATTGAAGTTGTTCATTTTATTTCAAAATTGAGTCAGCATTATAAATTCTAATCCTCATATGGAACAAATGGAAACACAATAGGATTATAATGAGAAGTCTTCATTTTATATACCGAATTTAATACAAATATCTTTAACACGAATTACTTAAATCTATGTACATGCATCTGATATAAGTAATTGACATTTTGTTATATGTAATCCTTGCAGGACCTCCGTATGTGAGAGCCATTGGACCGATTAAAGCCGTCGCCGGGGAGGATATAATTGTGCACTGCCCCTTTGCCGGTTATCCCATCGAGCAAATTAGATGGGAGAAGGCGCACCAGGAATTGACAACAAGTAAGACAAATTACAGAGGGGCGAGTCCTTTGGTTTTAACACATTACTGTCCTCCCAAAAAAAAAAAAAAAAAAACAGACAGCCACTACGAACTGGCTTCGATTGCCGACGGTGGACATCTGGTCATCAAGAGCGTGGAGCCTGCCCGGGATCAGGGCATCTATACGTGCATTGTGAGGAGTCGCGCTGGAGAGGAGGCGCGTCGGGATATGCAGCTGAATGTGAACAGTAAGTAGAAAGAGAACTGGACCCGGGGACAGGAGACTGCTCTGTCAGCTCCTAGTCCCCGTCTCTTCTTGGACGACATTAATGTCTGCCCGCCTGGCGGCTAATCGCTCATCAAGGTCCGCCCGTCATCGAGCCCTTCAAGTTTCCCAAGAATCTGCAGGAGGGCGGACGGGCCCAAATCACCTGTGCGGTCTCCTCCGGCGACATGCCCATCTACTTCAGCTGGAAGAAGGACGACAGCATCATTCCCAGCAGTTTGCAGGTAAGACTATCATTCCAAAGTGCATCGAATAAGTTTTTGCAGTATCCTTTTGTTCCTTCTATCCTTGTGGCACCCAGTAATGCGGAGAACAAGGGTGTATTGGACATTAGATATTTAGTTTTAAGTATGCGTTTTAGATATTACTTACTCAGCTGATTTTTTAAGATATGTATTTTAAACACAAAAACCTTGAAATTGAATTATTTAATAGATACTAATCGGTATCTGAAAATCGATATACCACTATAGCTACCTATCTTACCTGTGTTTCTTTCCATTTACAAGATTACCGAGAAGAAGGAGGAGTTCTACTCACTGCTGGTCTTTAAGGATATCACGGCCCGGCACAGTGGCAAGTATACCTGCTATGCCAGCAATGCCGCCGCCAAGGTGAACTTCACGGCAGAGCTCCAGGTGCGAGGTGAGTAAGGGGGAGCCGGAAGCAGAGGAGGGCACTCCGGATTCCAGACGGGTTGGAATGCCATGGCACAAGGGGCGGCAGTGAATGGGATGCTGTCTATTGAAGCGTTGCGCTGCTGTTTCAAAATAAATCACACAGGATTTGTGCGCCAGTTGCTCCCAAGTTTGCCCTTTTTTGGGAGCTGCAAAACAAAGATACACATGCACACACCACGCTCGGATCGAAAGTTGTTAATTTTGTTGCCCTTTTCGTTGTTCTCGATTCCATGCCATTCCGTTCGTTACGCATTCGCCCTGTGGCCCGGTCACGTTTCAGTGGCGCCTCGGTGGAGCCACGAGCCCATGGATACGGCCATCATGCTAGGCAATACAATATCGATAAATTGCGAGGCGGAAGGATATCCGATTCCAGCTATTACCTGGTTCAAAGGGCAGGGTAAGTTTGCCAATCCCGATCCCAAGCGGCCAGGGATTTTGATACACAGCCAGAGTTCATCAGAAGTACCCTGCCGATGGGTTAAAGTGGGGGTGTCCATCCGCCCCCTTCCCCCACTCTCTGGGCTTATCAATTAACATTTCGTGTACCTTGGGTTCTTCGTATTAAATATACAGGCAAAGGCTCCAAGGACTTTAAGCCCCTTAGCATGCGAAATCACTCGCTGCTCTTGAATCTGGCCACGGATAATGACGAGGGGTATTACATGTGCCAGGCCACCAATGAGATCGGACCAGGCCTCAAGAAGACCATTCGCATCAATGTAAATGGTAATGATTATAAGAAGAGGACTCTAGGCTACACAGATCTGAAATAAGGCAACCATCCTGTTTAGAACCCGCTCGATTTGAGCAACCTGCCCGGAATATCAGCTCCCGACGGAACGATCCCGTGACCCTGGACTGCCACGCCAAGGGGGATGAACCCATAACGATTGGCTGGACGCACAACATGGGACGAATCGATCTGAATAACTTCCGGTTCAGCATTGCGGAAATGAAGACAGACCGGGGAGTGGATTCACAGCTAACCATTGGTCACTCCGACCGCCATGATTCCGGGGTGTATCGTTGTGTGGCGGAGAATCCTTACGGGCGGGCCGAGCAGATAATATTCCTGGCTGTCCAGGAACGACCGGATACACCGTCCAACCTGGAGGTCTTCGAGGTGGGCTCCCGTACGGTGAAGCTTAGCTGGCGGCGACCCTTTGACGGCAACTCTCCGGTGCTCAGCTATCTGGTGCAGTACCAGGCCCTGAAGTACCTACAGTCCCATGGGGCCCTGGGCGCGGCTGGTGGGGATTGGAACGGACAGAATGTCATCAATGTCAGCCTGCCGTCGACGAGCATTAGTCGCAGGTACGTGTTGGGAATACACTCAAAAATAAAATCATTGAACAATTAACACATTATCTGAAACAAAATAGTAACTAAAATATGATAATTAATATAATTGATAACAGGAAAACGTAAAAAAAAATATGTGCAACTGATAAATCTTGTTTTTCCATTCTGCGTGCTTATTTTGTTTGTGCAGCTATGACACCGACCTGCGGGAGAGCGCCATTGTGGCTGGTCTGACCCCGGCTACCACCTTCCTGATACGGATGCAGGCCATCAACGAGATCGAGCGGAGCGCCTACACGGAGGCCATTGTACTCAAGACCCAGGAGGAGGCGCCCACAGAGGCCCCGTCAAATGTGCAAGTGCAGACGGGTGGCGAGAGTGAACTAATTGTCACCTGGCAGGTAAGGACACTGGAAGAAGCTTTGTTATTAATTTTAATCAAGTTCTATTGAGTAAGATAAAATGAAGGTTTAAATATTTAAGTATATGATACTTACTGACAGTTGAAGGCTTTAGAAATTTAGATTCATACCTATATTTCTAATACCATTTCTCACCGTGCATCCTTAACTACAGATTCCGCCGCGGGAGTCCTGGAACGGCGAACTCATTGGGTACACGGTGAACTGCAGCGAGGAGAAGCAGAACATCAACTACATCAGCGTAGTGAATAGCTCCCAGAAGTCCACCATTGTCAGCGGTTGGGCCACCACGAAGGCCACGCTGCGTGGTCTGAGGAAGTACACTCGCTACGCGGTCACCATTCGGGCCATGAATGGCTTCGGTTCCGGTCCCTGGAGTGCGGCCATCTTTGGCTCAACGGCCGAGGGAGGTAAGTGCTACATACCTAATGATTCTACTTCACAGGAAGAGTATACGCAATCGGCTAACTCTGATTTGGCGTCACTCAATCTTCTTGCAGTTCCCGAGGCAGCGCCGCAGAATGTTAACTGCACCGCCCTGTCATCGCAGAGCCTGAAGATTTCGTGGCAAGAGCCGCCGCTCCAGTTCCACGGCGGCATCATACAGGGCTATAAAATTTTATATCGCCCGATTGTGCACCAAAGTGAGTATATAACTGCATGTCAAACAGTAGAGGGTATAATAATAGGAGCATTTTTTATTCCTATAAAAAATATACATATTGTTAGCACAGGACGCGGTGCAATATTATTTCTTAAAACACTCTGTGTGCCTTTGATTAACTATATATATATACTCGCTCCAAGGTATTTTATTTAAATTATATATAATATTTACCACTTAGGGGTATAAAAAATAGATGGTAACCGATTAGGATACCTACTGAATATACATACAAAATTTTATAAAAATCGGTCGAGCCGTTTCGGAGGAACACTGTGACACGACTTAGTTCCTTAATAGAATATGGTAGCTCTTAGATAGAATCTATATAAAAAAAGCTTATTTAATTTTACATTTAAAAGTGCTTAAACTATTTTAGAAAATACTTGTATATTTAACCTCGACTATAAACCCCTCATCCTCATACTCTGTCTCCAGCAATTTTGCAGTTGGCACTTTATGACGCTGATTTTGTTGATATTGCCAGTGCCAGAGAGCGCTGTGCAAACAGCTATAGATATGATACGATATCCTGGCAGCAGGAAGTGCCAGGATGAAGTTGCAGGAGGAGGGGAGCGAGTGAGTGAGTGAGATGCTCGCCTTTATTGGTTTTGGCGTAGGGTTCGGGTTCAATGGGTTGGCGTTGGATTCGATGCAGACTGCCAGTTGTTGACTTTGGCTTTCGTTTATCAAATCTCATCACATGAATAGCACCAGCTGAGTCTAGTCCCTGGGAGTGAGTCTGCTTAAATTAACAAACTTAGATATGCATAAATTATTAAATAAAGCTAGAAACATATTATTAAAAGACAAAGCTGTAGGGAATTTTGACTTATAACTAGCTCGAATTAATCTTAAAATATTTCAGATACATTTCATTGGTTTTAAGTTAGATTTCCTGTCTTCCCCAGTTGACTTTCCCGCCAAGCTGGAGATCAAGCGCACCTCCAACCTGGAGACATACCTGCACACGCTGCACAAGGCCAGCAACTATTCGATTCGTGTCCTGGCCTACACGGCCACCGGCGATGGCCTGGCCAGTCCGCCGCTCTTCTGCCAGACGGATGACGATGTGCCCGATGCACCGGCGGCCATTAAGGCGGCGGCCCTTACCGCCGATTCGATTTTGATTTCCTGGCTGACGCCGAAGAACCGGAACGGGATGATCTCGCACTACACGGTCTATGCACGGGAGGCGGGACGGAAGGGTCAGACCAAGAGTAAGTAGAGCACAGAGAGGGGCAAATAAGGGAGTCGCTGAAATGTATATGCTTTTTTCGGGAAATTCAGCTCACATGGTGCGTGTGGACGAGGATGGGTATCCGGTGACATTCGAGTCACGCAGCCTGGCCGAGAATCAAATGTACGAGTTCTGGGTGTCGGCCTCCACATCCGTCGGCGAGGGCGAACCCACATCTGTGGTTGCCCAGGCCACCAATACACGAGGTAGGAACAGCAGCCATTTAGAGACAATGTACACAGGAAGAAAAATAAGCAGGCACTCGGAGAAATATATAAGATCTTAAAGAATTTCAGGGAAAAAATTAATACATTTTAACAAATTTATAAGGTATATTTCCCTTATTACTTTTTGTTTATTTCGTAATAAGATTCATTTAATGTTAAACGATTTTATTATGACATCTTATATATTTCTCCAAGTGCACCTATATAAATAGCTGGTAAATTGTCGCGTTAATTAAAAATTGACATTTATTCAGCGTGCTGGCGAAAGCCGCACTTACCGCAACATTTTAATTTCGTTCACCTAACGATCTGCCTGGCTTTCCGTTGTCAACTTTCTGTGTTTTTCTGTTCTTTTTTCCCCAAAAACTGTTTTCATGCAGCTCCTGCCCGGATTGCATCCTTTGGCCAGGTGGTGCGCAAGGCGGTGGGCACTGCTCTGGTCCTGAATTGCCTTGCGGTGGGTAATCCCACGCCCCGCGCCCGATGGCTGACCCGCGACCGACCCGTCACCTTTAGTCCCTTCTATGAGGTCACCAACGAGGGCAACCTGAAGATACACCGTAAGTAAACTAAAAATGGGAAAATATGAAAGGTATTTGTGTTGTAAAATATTAGAATATTACAAAAAAGTATAAATGCTTAAATTGAGTTGAACATGGCAATGGGACATTCACTTAATTTAATTAGACTGAAATTAATATAAAACATAAATTAAAGAAGGCGGAATACATAAGAATATGTTGAATAAAAAGCTGCGAACACAAATGAAGATGTTGCAGAAGTTCAAGAGAAACTTTATTGTCCAATAAATTCCATGTGTAGTCTATATACTATTACTATAAAATTACTTACATTTTGTTTTTTAATTTTAAAAGAAACTTGTGTACGCACCAGATAGGAATATTGTCACAAAATTTTGTTGTATTAGATTTTACCTAATTTGGAATATATATAGGCATCAGATAAACCTCAAACTTCACGGATCACACTGACCTACAATACCCATATTCTCTATAAGTACCAGTCAAAAAAGGTTTAGTTAAGATTTATAGTAAATCCAATCTGATACATCAACATTATAGAGTTTGATTTTTCCCACCTGTACGCTTTCGTTTGACACTTCAATTTTGCAAACAATTTTCGATGGCGACCCTATCCCTTTTTTGCAGGCGTCGAAGGCAGTTTGTCAGGAAATTATACGTGCACGGCGAACAATCTGTTTGGGAGTGACGAGATCCAGTACCAGGTGATTGCCATGAAGCCGCCGGGCGCACCGCAAATCATCGTGCAGTACGCTTCCGCCGACAGCATACGCGTCAGCTGGGATGCCCCGGACGACGGGGGAGCTCCGCTCCAGGGATATGCCATCTCCTACCACACGGCCGGTGAGAGCTGGTCCACCACGGAGCTGCTGCCCGAGAATAATGCCTACACCATCTCGGGCCTGAAGTGCGGAAATCAGTACATTATAAAAATGTCCGCTCACAATTTGGTCGGCTCCGGAGTGGCCAGTGAGGAAATTAATGTCTGGACGAAAGGCAAAGGTGAGTCCCAAAAAACCGGAGAGCCAATCTCGATTCCCAGCAGTCCTGTGTCCTGAATTCAAATTTCGTCTGTTTGACCGCAAAAGCCATTCGTTGAAGTGACAGAAGTGACCAGAAGAGTGGTGAAGGCTTACAGTTGCAGGCAGAATAATAATAACACGTAAACCTAATGCGGAAATGAATATAAAGCAAATTCCTCTGTTGAATTGGCTAGTTTCTACTAATTTATACTAATTTCTACTAACAAATTATGCTATATTTCAATACAAAAATGTTAACCGAGTCCCATATAACTATTGCTGCGACCCTTGCTGTGTATATATATATATATATTTCCCCGATTTATCCCCCGATTGTATTCGCTCATATTTCGAATTTCCCATTTTGCAGCCTCTCAGGCGCCGAACGGCAACGAACTAATTGCCACAAATGCGACGTGCGTGAATTTGAAGCTGTCATCGTGGCACAATGGTGGCTGTGGCATTCATCATTTTTCCATCGAACACCGACCGCTGGGTAAGTGCAAATTAGCAATCAATGCATGGATGGGCATTTTGGGTTTGGGTTTCCATTTACACTACTCCGTTGCAGTGAAGGGCTTCCTCTTTGAATTCATTATCCAGGAGCTGCTTAAATCTAATTTAGAAGGCTTATAATACAACATTATTTCGTAATTTATTTATAAATTTAACTCATGAATTTTATATAAGATGATAAGGGTTATCCAACCGTTAAGTTTACCCTGCATAAAGTTTGTTTCTAGATCTCTATAAACAATGTAACACATTCTCTTAGATTAAAATATTTTTTATGCATACTCTGTGGAGTGTAAGTTCATTAAAAATCAGCAGACTTTAATTAAAAATGTTATGGGCCTAATTAAGAGTATTCAAGCGTTAACTTTAGTTTTTTTTTGCTTGCTTCATGCTTCAGCCCAGTTGCTGTCGCTTAATTTCCGTTAAATTAAATACAGTTAATATAATTATTTTTGTTTTCAATTAACTGACCAATCTACGGGCATTTGTATTTATAAATATTTATCAAATTTATTACGTAGTCCATGCCGTGTGCAACGTGGCGTATGATGCATAATTTCCTTTTTCCATACTCACTTTTTATCCCGAACCGTGTCTCTGTGTGCGTCCCCAGGCGACGTACGGTGGACAGTTGTCACATCGGACATTTCCAACGCCGAGGAAAATCGGGAAAATTTAATCTTCTGCGACTTTCTGCCGGCCAAGTGGTATCAGCTGCGAATCTCCGCCACCAACGATGCGGCCAAAACGACGGAGCATTATCATTTCAGCACGACGAGCATCGATGGCATCACCATTCCGCCGCCCTCGGTTTTCCCCTCCGAAAACGATTTGATGAACAATCTGATAAACGCAACAAATCCGACCAGCGGTGATTGGTTCTCAACGTTAATTGTAGTCGTCATCATCACCGTTTCCATCATAACGATGTAAGTGTAGGCGTTCGAAATGGGGTGGCTATATCCAGAACGATTGGATTTCCCGGGCAAAACGGAAAAGCGAAAAAATGTGGAATTGAAATGGCGAATTAAGGGCCAACGGGGGGCGGTAGGTCGTTTGCCTTGATGACTGGAGAATGTTAATTAAGGATTTATTAACTGTCTTGCTGGCGAGTGCAGGGATAACGAATGGGATTCCAGTTGTGAAATCACAATACCGCATTATCCTGAATAGTAGAAATTCCACAAACAAATATTTAATAATTTCATAATTATTAGGAATGTTGGAATTTCATCTACAAAAGTTTGCTATTTGATGTTTAAAACTATAATTTCCTAACTAAATATGTTCCATGTCGAGTTGTTTTTTATTATCTATAACTGAGTGAAGGAAACTTCAGTCTGGGAAAATTAATTTAATGAGTACTCCACTAGTTTGTTCCTCCAGTTTGTTTCCCCTGCCATTTCCTGAGTGATTAAAACTCGGCAAAGGGAAAACTTTTGCTCATCTTTCAATTAAGGTCATAATAGAGATTCATCTGTTCGTCGCTTCGCAGAGCCCTGACCATTAAACATCGACGCACACTGTGCGGCCCCATCGCCGAGGGATACGAGTCCCGGACCTTGCCTGGGGACTTTAAGGAGGACCATGAAAATCGTCGCAATCAGCAGGTGTACAGTGCCTCGCCAGTGAAAACAGTGGACAAGGGAAACGAGTCGGGTAAGTTCAGGGAATCGAATGAGACATAGGCGTGCCTCGGCTTAAGGGTGGCAATTATCGCAAAAACTAGGAAAAATAAACTCACTGAACACAGTACACCATATTAAAAACATATTTACAAGAATGATAAATTCACTGAATTCGAAAGTAATTTGTCTGAGTGCACTTTACTCTCTGTGTCTCATCTAGAAATGTACGAGATTTCGCCGTATGCCACGTTCAGCGTTAATGGCGGACGAACAGGAGCCCCGGCCAAGACTCCCACACGTGCCGTGGCTGCCCAGACGCCACTCGATTACACCATGCAGTTTAAAACCTTCGGTCATCCGGAGGGTGAGAACCTGAATGCCACTGCCTATCCCCTCCTGCCCAGCTCGGGATTCGGACATGTGAAGAGCAAGTCAAGCTGGCACAAGCAGCGCTACTACAACACTGATGGTGAGTGATGGGAATTGGACCCTGAACTGGAAGCAGTTCTTAACTTAACTTAATTTACTTTACAATCAAATTAAATTTCTTTCAATCAACAATTTATTAATAGTATCTTTATTGCTAATTCATCCTTCTAATAGATGAGTCTACGCTGAGCAAGTCGATGACCATTGTTGCCGGCTCCCAGGCGGGTCACTCCAAGAAATCGAGTGGCGGACGGAGCGCCAAGAACAGCGGCGCCTGCAGCGGAGTGGTGGCCGAATCCGAGTCGGACACCAGCATCAGTCCCAGCACCGAGTTCTCCAATATGCCCACCTATAGGGTGCCCTGCAAGTCATCGCGTAGCAGCGATGGTCGTGCGGTCGTAGGTGCGTATACGTAATATTTTGTACTGGCGCAGTTAGCAGTGCGTATACGTAATATTTGTAAATAATTCATTGCTTCGATATTACTTATCTTTACTCTTTTCTTTTCTTATCCCATTTAGATATGTTCCGACCCGATTCCAGCACGGAGTCCAACAATGATCAGGGCTCCCCGGGTCCTGAACGTCGTCACAACACTCCCCGGCATGTCCTTGGCATGGGCGTGCCCATGGGCATGGGCGTTGTAGCCGGCGGAGGTGGTGGTCCCGTGGAGAAGCGAAGCGCCGGACAACGCAGCCGAAAGCATGGAAGCGCGGCACAACAGCCCAGTAACCAAACGTTGGAGCGACGAAAGTGCCCTGCTAGTAGCAACAGGTAGTTCAGGTACCTAAACCCTAACCACTCCAAATTAAATTAGCATCGAATAGAGAATATAATGAAAACAATCAAGACAGAGACTGCAATGCAAATGTATGACACTCTCTTGAGAGTTACCAAAAAGGATTACCATTTAATCAAAGATTTGAAAGATTTCGATCTCATCATAGGACTCTTAAGGGTCATGTCATATCTTTGCAGACCAGGATAGCTGGCTTAAAACCAACTATGTCCTAGATAGACTTACCTTTATATCTCTTTCGTGCCGAATCTTTAGTTTAGACAGTGAGGTCGATGCCGAGACCGCGGCTTCCCTGGCCGCCTCTATAGCCGCCATGGCGGGGGCGGGCCTAGACCTGTCCGGTGGATTCCGGCCGCCGACGGGATTCCACGACGGGATCGGCCGCGAGCCCGGCGACCAAAGCGAGTGCGAGCGGGAGCAGAGGGCGCTGGATCTGGAGGTGCAGCGCGTCATGGAGAGCACCGGAGAAGCGCAACTGGCCAAAATGGACCGCGAGGAGTTGACCTCACTGTTGGCAAGGTAAGGTGTCCTTCGAACGACCATTCACGCCGCCCAAAGCGCTTGACCGTAGCTGTTGTTGCATGCCTGTAGCGTCTACCTACCCCGAACTTGAACTCGCACTTGATCTTGATCTTGAACCCGATCGAAAGCACATACTAACCAGTACCGGAAACCTCTAGGTATCACGAGAAGAAGGAGCAGGAGCGGCAAGAGTACACGATACACGTATAATACCGCCCCTTGGGCAATACTCGGCAATGACACTCGATAAAATCCACACACACACAAGATGACATACAAACTGTGGCATTTAAATGCATTTAGCTAAGACCTTAAGTGTTGTTCGATAAGTGTACACTTTTAAGATACTTATGCGCCGGCTATTTGCAGAATTAAATCATTTGGACAAGGATCTGTAGGGAAAAGATGAAATGGATGTTATTTAAAGGCTATTTCTTTTACTTAAATGTTAATAAATTATTAAAAGCGACACATAAAGAAATAATTAATTGGTTTCACTTGAAGTAAATAATTGCCATAATATTTCAAAAACTAAATTGTTTATTTAGCAGTTAAAATATAAACGAGTGAGTGTTTGAAATCATGTATCTATTATAATTCTCGAGAGTTTTTAAAAGAAAATATACTTCATTTTGTAGATTGACTTATTTTCCCAATCAAAATATTTATTTTTGCAAAGAGACAAGCGCATAAGTCTGGTATATTGTAAAAGTTAGTTTGTAAGCAGGCACCCGAGCAAATTAAAGACTATATAGCTATAGAGATCCAACTGACTAACTAACTACTGATGTCCGGCAGGATGTTTCTATTGGTTTTGAAACTGATATTCGTTGCGGGACGAATTGTACTGTATCTGCTAGCTAGTAATACTATCAATCTATATACACAAGCAGACATTTTTGCATATATATAACACATATGTATGTATATGTGTAATCCAATTTGTTGTGATAAATTAAATTGTTTTGGAGTACACGTTGATGCGGGAAACATGTCGGGTTAATGAACTGCATAACTCGATTGACACTTTTGGAGCACTCACAAATGCTGTTTATTTCATCGATGTCATTCAGTTATTCACTTTTTATTCAAGCCCATTTACGAGATTGACAAAAATCTGTTACTGCATTTATTGGAATATAGTAATTATTGAATTTAATTAAAAGTAGATAATCAACAATTAAATTGTATGGCTACCTTAGGTAAAATATATACACATAAAATACACCTAAATTAATATATGTGCGGAAATGGAATGCGGCAGTTACCGAAAGCCAAATACGGCAAATTAATTAAATAAAAGAGTGTAAAAATAAACAAAATCAAATCGTGGTAATTTCATTAAATCCAAATTTTCCCAACTGTTGGGGGGGTGTTTGGGGGGAAAATGTTCCACTTATCTGGACAGTATCCCTCCCTTACCCCGGGGTTGCATCTCCTTTTTGCATTGGCCCCATGTTGATTTCCATTTCCCCTCAGTTCACAGTTGTGCAAATATTTATGCAAGCAAATGAGAGCAAACCAAATCAATCAAATACAGTGCAGTCTAACCACAAGCCAGCGGTCGCCATTCCGCCAAACTCACCAAGCTCCAAGCCAAGCCCAGAGGAGAGTGAACCATGAGATGGAGATGGAAATGGAAATGGAAATGGAGATCTATATGTATGTGTAAGCCCCCAGACGGAACGCACGTCAGTTAGGCAATCAGTCGGAGTCGGAGTCGGAGTTGGCGATGGCCGCCACAATGTGGCTGCAATTTCACTAGGTAAACTCAACCACAAGATGCCTTTGACACACACGCACACCGCACACCCAGGCCAAGGCACTGAAAAGAACCAAGAGTCTTTGTTTAATCATCGTAAATAAGTGGAAATGAAATTAATGGAATTTATTTCAATAGATTCTTATAGAAATCTTGTTTTATTTACACGCTGTAACTAAGAGTACCTTAAAAAAAAAGGAAGCTTACCAGAGAACAATCAGAAAATTAGAAATCTTGTGTTGAAATATTGAAGTATATATTTGAATCTATTAAATTTCCTATATCTTAAACTCTTTCAGTTTAAGTAAATTGATTTCCCTATAGAACCCTTCTAAAAGTCAAAGACCCCCATTAGAAGAGGCACCTGTTAATTAATTCTCATATTTAAATTTGGCATTTTTCTGTGTGCATAAAAGCTCACTCAGAGAGACATTAAACATGCATGGCATGATGCTGCACTGTTTACCATCTGTTTGTTGCCGACTTGAAACTTTGTCAATTTTCACAAATGTTGCCAACTTTTTCGAAGTCATGTCAGTAAGGTAGAGGTTTGTTTGTCTGCCTGACATTGTGACACAGAGAGCCAGTCAAATCTAATGGGATTATCGAGGAAGTTTTCGGTGAAAATATACAGGTAAGACAGGGATTCGAAGATTGCAGCTCACGTGGCAGATGCCACTTAAAAATGAAATAGAAGCTGCAAGGTTGTTTCGTATTCAAATTAAATTAAGCAGAGATTTTTTGGTAGGTAATTTTAATTTATAAAATTCTCTTTTACTCTTTTAAAATGGTATAAAAGCTTTTTTAGGATTGAATACTTAAAAGTGCAACGCTTAAAACAAATACCAAGCAACTGAAAAAGTTACTTATTTCCTATTACCTAATTTAATAAATTGATGAATTGTAAGTACTATTGACTAGACTTTCTATTTATGTGTAGATGCCTTCTGTCTTCTATTGCATATACATATTGTTACTTTTCAGAATAAAAGTTTTGCTTCATATTGATTTTTAATCGAATTCGAAGTGACAGCCAAATAGGTAAGTTCACTATTAAGGTTTCCAATATATAGTTCGTAAAAATACAAAATAAACTAAAGAAGATAGGTAGAAACTATGGGAAATGTATAAAAGTCAATTGAATAAGAAAACAAGAGTCAGGGCGCTGATTCTTATTGACTCCCAATATACAAACACTTGTCTCCCCGCCAGGATAGCTGAGTCTAAGCGCCAAAACTTTTACTAATTAACATGGATCCATTCGCAAAAGTTTCCAATGCACGTATCGAACTGTTTATGGAGTACACACATTTTAGGGGGCGTTGTTTTTGGGAGGGCGTTGTTCCCTTATTTTGCAAGGACTGGCTTAATCGAAACGGTAATTGGCTCCATGTTTGCTTGCTGCTGCTGCTGCTGCTGTTCTGTGCTATTGTGCGAGTCTCTGTTTTGCTGCTCGGCTGCTCCTCTGCTATTAATTATGGCCTAGTCTGCTTCTACCCGGCCCTATGCTCTGTGGCTCCGATTGCCATCTAATTAAGCATGAAAATACAGACCACAGCCGTAAGGGTGGGAAGACAGTGCGGTTGGGATCCGGCAGAAAGTTGAAGTGCACTTAAGGCGCATGCAAGTTTTATTGGGACTTTTGCTTCATTTGGCAACTGAATGCGAAAATCCCCTTCGAAAATCGATTTTGCAACCGCACGCATGGCAGGCACTTTAGGTTTGTCGTATTTAGGCTTAACGCTGACATGATTCTCGATCCGAGGAAACGTGTCTATATGCTCCGACGGCCGCACCGAGAGGACTTGGCCAAAATCGATTTCAATTAGTTAAAGCTGCAAGGCTGGCAAGTCTACAACAAATAATCACAAAATTGCAAAGGGATAAATTTGGCCCGCAAACACAATGGAAGGCAATCAGCTCTGGGTGCGCAGCAGCAGCAGCAGCAGCAACAACAAGGACAATAATGCAATTTAAGCAAATTCAAACCCCAAAATTGCAAGAGGTTAGTAGTACAAGCAGCCCACTTGTTCCCGTGTAGTTGTAATGCACACAGGAAGCACACACAGTGGCTCACAGGACACGCAGGCACCGAGAGAAAGGAGGTACCAGGAAACTGATAAATTAATCGACTTTTCGAAATATAATTGGATGAGTTTGTCATAGATCTTAAAATAAAAAAATATATATATAATTTTTTATCTAATTAAAACTGTGCAGACAGAAACAAATATCAATAACAGCTTAGTATATATTTAAAAAGAAAAAATAAAGTAATATTTGTTGCAATACTTTTAAGCCCAATAAACATCTACCAAAATCTTATATATTACATAGTATAATGATACACTTCCCTTTTCGTCTTGTATTAATATTAACTTTATAATAACAGTTAAAGATTTAGTATCCAAGAGTAAAGAGCGTATGGAAATTTTGATGTACGAATAGAAACTAAATTATCAATTTTATTGTACATTCTTTCAGTGTAGAGGACGCATGCAGGTCACACAAAAGCTGAAAGCCAGCCGACCGCACTCCTGATGCACTTGCATTTAATAACGACCTCGATGGCCCAGCCAGACCACGCTGAGCTATACACTCTGAGAAATTATGTATAGTATTTGAGCATTGTAAAACAACGTAAGCAACATGAACATGGCTATGTATGAATGTTTCAAATTTATTATTAAAAGAAACTAAAATGTTATTTTAATGCATTGCCATAGAAAATGTATTAACTAATTTTGCAATTAAAACCAAATTGTTTTTTCATTGTGTCTATGCGAGAGATAGTCCTGTTCGGGCTGGCCTGCTGGACGCTGGACATTATCTACAAATGCCGGGCAAATGCAAATGTCCTTTGATGCATTTGCACATGACGCCCAACTGTGCGGCCCCATCCTGTCCCATCCCATCGAGTGCGTAGATTGAAATGCAGCCTGCTGCTGCTGGCCAGTGCCTTTAATTAAAATTCTCAAATTACTAAAGGTAAACGACTCTGGTTGCATGCCGAGTGCATGTCTTGTCATAAATTGCTGCAACTGTTTTAATACGAAATGACAGGACATTCCTGGCCTTTGCCTTGTCGATGACACGCTCTTGATTTATGCTTAAAAGAAAATTCATTCTGTTGTCGTAGAGTTCGGGCGGCTGGTTAATATCTAACTATAAATATTATTCGAATTACAGACATATTAAATGCCTCTGCAAAAGGAAATAATTTCGAAAAGGCAAATAATTACTTTACATATTGGAGTATAGTTAATACCGATGGAAATTTGAATTTGAGTAAGCATTGAATATTTTAATATTCACTACGAAAAATGGAAATTTCATTATGGAAATATCGCTTTATATATTGAATATACGTTTCTACACTAAATTCTGAAAAATATTCAGATGTGTAATTTATTTTATTTGCTGTTATAAATGTATCCTTTTCACCCTCTCTTTTATTAATAAAGAATTCATAAAATATTTTACTACAATGATATGACCACCTTCACCAAATACTAGCACAAATGGATGGTTTATGAATTTCGATTTAAAAATGCTTGTTTAAAGCCACAGAAATGGCAAAGCTAACTCAACATAATGAGCACAGCGTTGGTCGTGGAAACGGGGATGATATAGCCGGCGAAAAAGAATTCAGAATGGGAATCGGAATCAGAAGCCAAAGCCACAGCCAGTGCCACAACCGCCGCCACAGAAATGCCAAACAGCTGCTCCTGCCAAAGGCACTTGATGCTGGGACTCTGCTGATGCTGAATGTGAATGTGGATGCAGCTGGATATGGAGATGGAGCAGCTAGCAAAGAGTTGACTGGCTGTGTGCATCCTTTATAAAGACAGGGCATAAAAAATGCAAAGAAGTGTTACAAATACAAACAGTCGGGGTAGCCGGGCGGCCAGACAGAGAGAGACAGACAGATGTCGGATGGAGGATCGAGGATGGGAGGACGCACAGCCAAGTGCAACTCATGTGGGACTCACTTAAATAAAGTGCTTTTGCATTGCCCGCCTCGCTGGGAGAGCTGGCTGACTCGTTGGCAGGATGCGAATGCGAATGCGAGTCCGAGTGCTATGCGAATACCGGATGCTTCCGCTCCCTGATTATTTGAATTATCACAGGTTTATCCACCCACAGCGAGCGCAACATGTGCGGTGTCGGATTCATTATAATTCCTGGCACCGTTCAACTATTTAACACAAAAGCCTTTGTCCCACCAGCTTAGTCCTCGTTTAAGGATTCAACTGAATTAAACTGTTTCAAACGCAATAGAAGAATGAGAGACCAGAGGCGGGCAAAACGGGGTTTTAATGACTCGAAACAGCTTTAACTTTTAAGAGATTTGTATTACTTTTCCGGAATGAGGTAAAAATTATAAAAGTACATTTGTTGTAGAATTTCTTATAGGAATTTAACTAAAAAGAGTCCAAAAATGCAACCTATTCCAAAGTGTATACAAACTATATACCACTGACCCCTGGCGCCTTTTTCTAAACTCTTTTCCACCCCAAAAACCTAGAATTGGTAATTTGTTTGAACTGTTTTTTTTAGAGGGGTTGTCTCTTAACTTTTTCTTTCATGTCGTGCACTTCTCACTCCCTCACTCTGCTGATTCCTTTGTTTTTGCTCAGTCGAACGATGATCGGTTTCCAGCTCCATGTGGATTCGTCTTGTGTGATGCCGCATCTGTGAGTCGAAATTCAATTGCCTTGGGGTACATGGAAACCGATTCAACTGGAAATAAAGCCAATTGAGTGTTCTATACGGCGACAAATTTAAATTGAAAGCATTTATGGTAGCATCCCTTGAATTTCAATACAACACAATTACTATTAAAGTGACTTTAACGGGGAACGAAAAGTAATTCTTTAATTAAAACAAATACTACCTTTCTTAAATGACGTTCTTTGACAACTTGAAATTAGAGCTTAAAAATTACATCACAATTATTTTCAATTTAAAAAAATCGTTAGATTTATATTTTTTAAAGCAACTGGTAAAGGAATGTACCGATTTAGTTTTTTGTGTAGTTGTTTTTGATTTCAAAAAAATGAATAGCCATTTTTTTTAATAAGTCCTGACATTGACTAAATATTTATAATAAATATCCAATCTATGATAAGAACAAGTATATAAAAATAAAATTGATTAAGTGAAACGAAGATTTGTTTAATGACATTTTTTATAATATTTAATTACATAGTTATAAATCCAAAATCGACTGACAAAACCATTATCATTAAAAGGTGTTTAGCTTTACAAAAATCAGTTAAAAGTTAAGCCTTAAAATCGGTTTTACGAAAATAGATCCCGAATTATTACGCAGTTTAGCCTAGTTCAATGCTTATTTTGCTTTCCTCCTTTATCCACCCTATTTATTGAATATTTTCAAACTATGTATGCTTTTACCTTGCCCTTTAAATCCCTAATTAATTTCGGTTCGGCAAGCACCATGCTCCATGAACGGGGCATGTGTAACAAATGCCTGCCCAGCCGCCCAAACGACGTTCACGTAATCAATATTATTATAATATATCCCACAAAATCATTATCGCAAACTTGTAAA
The DNA here is from genome assembly GCF_035046125.1 of Drosophila serrata. Taxonomy (NCBI): domain Eukaryota; kingdom Metazoa; phylum Arthropoda; class Insecta; order Diptera; family Drosophilidae; genus Drosophila; species Drosophila serrata. The sequence continues at coordinate 491,343 of NW_028257131.1, read as the reverse complement.
GCAAAACAAAAAAAAAAAAACGGTTCCGTTTAATTAAAGTGACGGTAAATTAATAGATGTTTGCAGCAAAGGGGAAAGGTAGAGGGCTGGAGAATCCGGAGAATTGGTGCCGGAGGGAATGGCTTTGTAATCAGGTCAACAACTGCCCGGTAATTTGAAATGTGCATTAAGTCGCACGCCGGGGAATAGAACGAGCTGGGGGCAGAGCACAGCTGAAGATACAGATACAAACTATGTAGCAGATACAAATATAAAGCCAATCATCGGTACGAATACACTCACTGTCGGGCATTTCACTTACTTTGAGTCTCGCTTTTAGCCTTTATCGTCACAAGTTTAGAACACTGAAGAAAATAAATTGAAATGATGTATTTTACAATGTCCATTGTAAAAAATGATTTGGAACTATAATTTAATTTTAATTTAAAGAAATGGGTTAGGTATTAGACAAATCATTTAATAAAATAAACCCCTTAACTATTTACTATAGGTTCTCAATTAAGTTTCTTGAAATCCATAAGTTAGAGTGTGTCTTTTTCCGAATGATGAAAAGCGCCTGGACATACGGTCGTATAAAAAATGCACGAACGGAAATGAAAATTCATGAGAATAAAAATCTAATCAGAAAAAAAAACGAAACAAAGGGGACACTTACTCTGACAGATAGAGAGCGAGACATCCCCAAAGAAGGACCATCGAGGGAAGATGGAGCAATGGAGAAACAGGAAAATAAGTTGAAAGGCACTTTTTGCGCTTGAGTGCTGCTGCAAAGCGTGTCGCATGCCACCGGAAACGGAAATTCACAGCCGGGCCCAGGACTCCGGCTACTTACTCCGCCGGATGAACGGACCAATGGACACACGGACACAGTCCCATGTCAATAGACAGCGACTGCCAAAGAAATACAACGGGGGAAAAAGTACGGAGAAAAAGTGTTGTCAAAGGCAGAAATGCAAATTCTAAGAAATTGAAAACGAGTCGCAATATTTTAAAAAGCAAAGAGACTTTTGTATAAATTGTACTTGAGAAGACAGCCGTAGAGCTTTCAGGACCCGATTATCCTTGACTTTGAAGAGCACTCATTTGCCATGCATGCTAATAATATGCATAAAATATGTATGCAATTACTCGAGCATTATGTGTATGCCAAGTTGGGAGCCACAAAAACGCTCGAGGGGGCTGCGTGTGCTGCAGCACAATTATTGCGTTAATTGGCGTAGATCCCACAGAAATTCGCATTCCAAATTGACAATTTCTGCCGGCAAATCAAAGACGATGGCCAGACCCGGAGCCAGAGCAAGTGCCGGAGTCAAAGCCACACCCTGTCATTCAAGTCGGAACTGCTGGAGAGACGTTGTCCGGATTTGCATAAATGTCCTGGATGCGGTCAGCGCAGATTTGCAGGTCGGTGTGGCTCAGGTCACAGGACCCATAGTCTGCAGTCTGCAGCTTATTAATGCGGCGTCCGTTGTCGGGCTTTAATTAGACTAATTAAACGTTCATCTCACCTGGTCGAGGAGCGGTGGTCAGTGCGAATGACTCGCCAGGTGCGATGGTGTGCAGGATGTGCATGCAACTGGAAAATATCGGATGCTAGTCCTTAATGGGCCTGAAGTCTACGCTTGTCTCCTATCTGATGGCGTTTAGAATGCTTTTAAAGTTTGTTTTTCTTTAACAACCAGATTTTGATAAATATAGCCAAAGCTCACATATATTGATAGAAAGAATTCCCAAAATATGTACTGCGAAATAAATCATAATATTCAAAGAAATTTCAAGATAAATATAATAACTGAGTGTCTGTTCTTGGAAGACATTTTTAATGAACAATGGGTCAGAATCTCCTAACTTGAAATAGAATTCAAACGTTATAACCTAAAGACCTTTAATTTAAGATAAGCATTGGGTATAATACAACGTTTTCGATCCAAAAATAAATCAATAACAAATCAGATGTCGATATGAAATTTTTAGTAGAGCTTAGTCAAAAAGTAAAGGAAACATCCTTCATATATTCATTGCCGTGATGGCTGTGATCCTTCACATCGTCATTTCCGTCACTGGAAAGACTACGGAGAGCAGAAATTTTCCCAAATCTATAATCCGTTAATCCAATAAATCGTATGATTTAAATATTTTTTCTTTCATTTGGTTATTTGGAAAAGCAACAAACTAATACACAAATATATTGAACATAGGCTTCATAAATAGCTGTAAATCATATATATACCAATTTATTATCTTTTCTCATTAACAGATAAATTAAATTGAAATTTACCTATTTATTATAAAATGTTATCAAATGAGGATGTAAATATAACGCTTTGAGCTCAATATCATTATTGGATATTAATATTTCTTGTTGAATTTTTAAACATTATTTTTATGTTCATAAAGAAAAGCTTATGCTTATAATCTAAATATACAATAATTGCTTTCTAGGATTATAAACCTTTAGAGCTTTATATTTTGCTTTTTAATAATGGTTCATTCATTTCAATAAACGTTTGGTGGGTATAAATACCACAGCTTAGCTCGAATTATTTTTATTCCACTCTCTACTGTTGAAATGAGACTTTTGGTGAGTAAAGCTAATGAGTATATCAACAAATAATTTTTTTGTTCTGTTTGTTGTGCTAAACAACATTATGCTCGTTATTGGCACAACCAAAAACTGCCACTATATCCACTGTTTCACATCGTCCTACAGTATCGGGCCTATGTCACTGGGAATTCCGGCATTTTTTGATATAACTAGCAAATATGAAGTATTTAATGATAAAGTACATCCACTGAATGCAGAAAATCCAAGCTCTCATCACATTTTTTTTAAATCGAATCACTTTTGCCGTTTCAGCAGGAAACAGGATGTTGGAGCGCGAACGCGAGCAAACTGTCAATTGGCTCAATCAAATCAGAGCATTAAAATCGCATTAATGGTGCCAGCGGCAACGACATCAAATCTGCGAAGATTGTCAGTCAGTGTGGCATAACGAAACTATTTCTCACCCGACTAACCCAATCCACTGAGGGCCAAGTCAATGCAGTGGGGCGTTAACGATAAAATGATTAGCCGCCACGGAAACCCAACCCAATTCAGAATGGGGGAGCAAGGACAACTTGCTAAGTAGCTGGGCGTTTGTTGAAAAAAGACAAATGAAACTTAATGAACTTTTGTGGGCGGTGGGTGCTCCGTGCTACGAGCTTCTAGCTCCTTATTTTGAGCTCTGCACCCTGTGTCTGCTGGCTAAACAACATTGACGCCAGCGAAATTCATCCCAACAAATGGCAGGCACTTTGCAGTGGCAGCACATAAGCTCTATCCAGTAAATTGATGCAAGCACTCCGCCGCCGAGTTTGGATAGTGTAGAGTATGCCTACACTGGCAACAAATGTCGTCCCTTGAAGTTTTGGTTCCGAACTAATCCATAGATCCATAGAAATCACAAGAGAGTATTGTTGAAAAAATACATGCAAAAGAACTCTACCTCTATATATAACAGACTTTTTATTTTTACTTTCCAAGCTCCAAATAATAGTGTTTAATTTGTATGTGTCTTATGATTATTTTTGCTCTGTGTCCTTAGAGCGCTCGTAATGGCTGCAATAACCGCAACCGAATAAAATTCAATCTGTGGAATACTCTGCGCTCTCGCATTTTCTGCTGACAATCTGCAAACATAAGTGCAGGCGGCGAACCAGTCGCATCAGCATCAGCATCAGAATCAACCATGGCTTCAAGTTAAAAAGCACTCAGCACGGGCAGGGGCATCATCTCGTATGTAACTCCGGAAATGGCTAAAGACACGGTCCCAGCATCCGTCGGCATCTCCATCTACAACTAGCTCCCAGCTCCCAACTCCCATTCCGCAACTCCCAGACAGCGGAGCATTTCCAGCGCCATTTGCGCCCTGCACTGCATCAGCATCGGAGCATCAGCGCATTATTGGATGATTTATTGACGTCGATATGCTTAGTTGAGCAGCGTGCAGGCAGCCATTTTTAGAGTGTCTGCATGCGTGTGCCACACACAAATAAACACACACAGAGAGAGAAGTGAATGTTGGGACTATGAAATACCTGACAAGCATAGTAGTATAAGTAATAATATACATTTTAAAACCAAATTAAAGTGATGATTCTAAAGCTATTTTAAGATATTTCAAGGCATAAAAGATAGCATACTTTTTGGGAGTATTTGTGTGAATTTGTATACTTATCTTAATACTGTATATACCCTCCTAAACCCATAGTACCTAGCCTATAAAAAGGGCGCACAAACATGACTCTACATTGGCCTCATTAGGCGAATGCATCGGCGTCACTATCGCATTAAACTACTCGCATAGCGACTACGACAATCTTTCATGGCAGCATCTCTGCATCTCGTTTCGATCTTTTTGAATTTTTGCAAACTTTTTGCCATTTTGTCAGTCGTCGAACATATGGACTTAATGTTCGATTGGAATATGCCACATTAAAGATTGGGCACGCGCTGCGTCACAAATTGCATTTCGTTGGCGATGGCAAAATCGCCCAGACATGCGTATATTTCAGCTATATGCATATGGATACGTTTGGCTACCGGCGATATCGGTTGCCGCCCGCATATTCTTAGCTACAAAATACATAACCTTACATGTATAGAAAGTTAGAGATGCATATTCCGATGGCGATGCATTTTGGCTGGCAGCGCAAACTAATTGCATGCGAGGCTGGATAAATGGGCCCTCGATGTCGATCAATAAGGGCCATGGGGCATCCGTCGATTGCTTTATGCATGCGGAATATTTGCGTCTTGCCAAGCTTCAAACACACACAAACATACATGTGCATAAGCGAAATACGCTTTCCTGATGCTCCTGGCTAAAGGACACAACACAACACAACAGAACACACACATCCGCTTGCCAAATATTTGCTTCCGTCAAATCAACAAATTCATACATTTTTGATGGCACTGCAAATGGAGCTGCAAGGCTCCTTTCTCCGGGTTTGTGTGCCATTGCTGTCAGCAAATTTCATTTCTTATTGTCAATCGAGAAGTGATATGCTTTTAGCAATAAGCAGCAAACGGAAATGCACACTTGCGTTTTTGCAGCGGATGCTGTCGCCGGAGAGAGAGAGACGGAGAAAGCGGAAGTGGAATTGGCTGCGAGTCTGCGAAAATTCGTTGCCATTATTTATGCAATGGCAATTGTAAAGCGAGGCTTTACATTACAGTGGCTAGTACAGTGGATATTCTCTGAATGGATAATGTCTTAATAATTAATAAAGATAAATTATGTAGAAATAGTTTAGCAAGTTTTTGTCAATTCATTTTAAAATATATTATGTACGATAAGGACTATTTTATAAGGATCTCATTCTAAGAATATAGGAAAATATACCCAATAATAGTAACTTAAAATATCTCGACAATAATAAGTGCTACATTTTAATTGGATGATGAGTTTAAATAAATCAAGTAAATAATTCCGAGATAGTTTTATCATTGTAACACATAAAATGTAAAAAAAGAAAATCTTTATAAATTTTAAAACCTACTGCAGATTGATTTTCTCGCTTTACTACTCTAATGAACAAAATCGCATTAGCCGGCACAGTGATGGATATGACTACTATTATTAATATATTGTAACAACAGAACAAAAGCGCTGTGTTACGAAACAAATTGCAGTCCATTGTGAGCCGGGGAAGCCAGCTCGTGTAATTGCAGGGCAAATTAAATAACTCAATTTGCTTTTAGCCGGTTAATGAATTGGATTTTGTATTTTATTTAAATGCAATTCCGTTGCTCAAACAAAAGCAAAGCGAACAAAATGAGGCAATGCCACTGGTAATGCTACTGCTACTGACTCCTTGGGAGAATTGGCAAAAGCACTCACGCTGATTGCGTTACTTAAGTTGCCTAGAGAAATTGGCGAGGAAGTGGATGTCTGACTGCAAGGACGTCTGATTTATCGCTGGGAACAGAACGTGAGATAGCTGCGACTCGGCATCGACAGGATCTCTATAAAAGTACGTTTGTCCTAGTCACCGGTATGTTTGTGTATTTACAGCAAAGACAATCAAAGTTAGCACGTGTCGTAAATACGTTTATGTAGCAAACAAAAAAAAAGCATTAGTATGTGCATATTTATGTGGACAGAGCTCAAATCGGTTCACTTTCCACTTTAGTAGGAGACGCTTTTCCGGGCGAAGTTTAATTGAAAAAGTCCGCTTAAGTAGAGCAAGTGCCTGTCAAAGTTTATCCTCAATATGGTTGACTCTTTGTTATATTTCTTTTGCATTAAAATTATACTCCTCGTACTGGAAGAAGTTATAATAGACAACAACTTGTTAATATAATCTAATAGTAAATTAAAAATGATGACGGCACCTTCAACTTTCAAATTTTCTGATATAATAAAATATATACAATTAATTACATAAACAATAAGGTGTCCATTAAAAATACTTTCAATACCGTTATAGTTTAAATCTTTACCAAATGTTTTTCCTTATCTTAAATTTTAAAAACATGATTTATTTCCTTTTATTGACTGCGTTGTCCCCTCAATACATCTACGAAAAAAAGTACACTGAAATGTGCTGGGAACTTAATCATGAGTACTAATTTGTTAAGTACAAATATAATATATATCCATAAAAATATGTTAAATAATTCTTATTTGCTAAAAACTTTTTGTTTTATTAATAAAATGAATCTGAGTGTCTCTTAGACGTTATGAAAACTTTCTTCAAATACAAACCGAGTTTGTGTGGGAATATTTCCGTTTCCATTTATTTTATTGATGTCCCGGTCCCTCGGATATATCACGATTCCCAGTGGCATATATCCACGTAACCTGCACGAGGACAGATGCTTATTCCCACATCGCAGCGATTTGTAAAACCCGACACCTTCGCAAAAAAACAGTGTGCATGTCGGTTGTGTGTGTTGTCATTGTTGCTTTTGCCGCATTTCCCGGGGAAGACAAATAACATTTTCCGCCTTTCAAGTTTTCATAACGCTTCAATAAACCCGAAAAGCATCGGTTTGCCGGAGTCCTTTGGTGCTTTGGTCCTTGCTTAGGTCCTTGGGTCCTCGTTAGCAAGTGTGCTTTTTCGGGTGCTGTCTTGTTAGTTGCACGGTTTGATTCATGTGGCGTCTGTTTGGGAACTTTGTACCCGGGCATACCACTCGATGTCAGTTCAAATAAAACTCCTCAAAGTTGGCCATAATGAGATGCCCAATGAGGTCCCGACACTTCGAGCACAAAAACGCAATTAAACTTGGGTCAACCGAGGTAACCGAGGAACCCCGGCGAAACTTTTCAGCAAATTGACAGCTAATTAATTTGCCAATGAGCTGGAGGTTAGACCCACAGAGCACCGAACACCTGCCCAGGTGACTGACAAACTGACTGACTCTCTAACTGACTGACTTATTTGCAAATTGGGCACTTAAGTGTCCCGGGAGGATGCGCTTTCTGACAGCGACAATTGGAGCTAATTAGCTGGGTTTATGCAGGCGGATCGCTGAAAACTCCCACTCGAAAATAAATGAAATTCGTGAGCTGTTTGCAGAGCATAAATTTCGGTATTAACATGCTCATTGCTCAGCGAATGGCAGCCGGACACGAACCAGGGATACCCGGATACGCTCAAGGATTTGCAAGGCTGGGAAATGGACAAAACGCGTCTCCCTCGCACAATTTACGAGTTCTTGGGTGTAATAAATTAGCCAAAACTTGTTACGCAAACTGAAAATGCCAATAAAAAATGCGTTGCGAAAAACAGAGGCTAATAAATTATTGACCTCCCTTCTTGGAGGTGCCAAGCCCCATGCAAGTGGCGCTTTTTGTGAGGCTGTTTAATGGGAGTGAAACGATTCGTGTAAAACTGTAACAAACATGGCAACATTATTCACTAAATTTGTATTAATGGGATATTGTTAGTCACATTTTTATATGATTTTATTTACTCTACTAGCAATATCCAAATGTAAACCGTAACGGCGAGAAAACTGAGAATCAATCAGTTTAATTAAGGCCCAAGACATCGGTGTAATTGCTGAGTAACCAGGCAACTTTTCAGGGCATACATTGCATTAGTTTTATTTGCGAAGCGCTTAAAAACGCATTGCTCTTGAAGAGCAAATCAATTGAATTGGCGCAATGTTGCCAGGCAACTTTGACTGCAGAATCAGGATAAAAGGTGCAGCAGCAGGGAAAGGAGCAAAGGAGTTGGCTCTGCAGCTGCAGCACAAGGATCTCATTGTTGCGCACAAACTTTAAAAAACTTTTCGAGTGCTCATCCGACTTTATTCACTCTACTCAGCCAGCCCTCCTCGATGCTCGTCCTCCACAGCCAGGACCCTCCAGTTGACTTTGAGTGGCTTTTGGGTGTCTTTAATCCACTTCAGTTCGGAGAATGGGAGACATAATCATTCTGCATATTCAACTCCTCCTGGAACTTATGAGCTTCGGTTTACATTGAAACTCAAATCAAAGTTGCTCGTTCTTCTATTTGCATTGGAAATGCATTTTGCCAGCTCTCATTTTATTTAATATTTCAATTTTTCCTACCCTTTTCCGTAAAAGTTTTCTGACTTTGATAATCTTTCTGGCCGGGCTAATGCACTGATTTCACTTATCTAAAAAGCCAGTTTCAGGACTTGGAGGTAGAATTTTTAATTTGGAGTTACCTTTTATAATTTATTTTCCCCTTCTTGCCTTCTTTGAAAGGAAAACTGAGGACTTTTCAATTAAAAATAGATTTTATGGTAAACACGTAAAATAAAATCAATATTTTTTGTTAAATGATGTAAAGATTGCTCGACCCTAAAAATGTAGTGCACTTCAATCTAAAATTTTTTGTTTTATAAAATTAATTAAGCTTAATTATAGTTAGTTATAGGGCTACTCACCGAGACCAGAGTCTAGAGGACTTCCCTTAAAATTATGACTTCCAGTGTAACTATTTCCAAGCCATAATTATAATCACTCAATATTTACATAAATTTGCATCGCAAAGTAAGTACAAATTGTGATTTCAACTAGAAATAAAGATGCACTTAAGCGGCTTTACTCGAATTGCAAATGAATCCTTGACACAGGAGACAGCGCTGAAAGAGAGAGACAGAGACTCTTCTGACACACATCGATATTCATTAATCCTTTTGGCCTCGTTCTCACACAAATCGCCAGTTGAAATGTGTATACATAAAGTAGTATATGTAGTACATTGCGTATACGCAACGTTGGCCCATCAGGGAGCCGTAATTAAGTGCCTTAATGCACAGTAAAATCTACTTTCAACACATATGCCACACACACACACCGCAGACGAAAAGGATTTTTATTCAGTTAGGTATTAAAGGGACATAAACAATAAGTGAAACTGCAGCTGACAGCACGTAAATATTTATGAAATTTTCACAACAAACAAAATCTAACTAAAGCAAATAAATGCTTGCAGGCATAACTGTATAATACACTGCAATCGAAGCCTTTACGCACATGTACATACACACACTAATACAGAAAGGCCGGATACGGAAGGACGAAGCTGGGGGAGTAAGATACAGGACACGTGCGATGCCTGCCCTAAAGGACATTGTGACCGATATGCAAAAGTTTCCGACCACAGCAACGAGAGGATGTGCTGACATTGTCCAGAGACAGTTACCTGTGATATTTTGTGAAATGCTAAAGGAAAACACAGGACTCTAGACTCTCGACCGAGACAGCCTCCATATGCATACACGAACCCACTCGTATAAACAGGATTATGTGTCTCGGGGGGGTTATGTAAGTAAGCTTCCGTTGTAAATTGATTTTGTAGCCAGCCGGACACACTGAGGGAAAATGAAAAGGATTTTCCCCACTCATTGTTGCTTGGGGTCGTGCCTGGGCACCACCTGAAATTGAAACTACACACAGGTCCTGCGAATTCCTACGTTTGGACAACTGCCGAATTTCAGGCAAATACACCACAGGATAGCAAAGGAGAATTCTGAAACCAATTATATAAAAAATTTGGTATTGTATATTAAAGAAATATATTATTATTATTATATCATAAAGCAACACAAATAAGTACAGTAACTTTACATATCCAATTTTATTACTATTTATTCATTTCCTTAGTTAGTCCCATTATTTTGACCTCTGACTTAAATATATTTTACATCGCATGTTTGGGTCGAGAAAAGAAAAAGCGGCCCCGACGTTGCATGAATGAATGATTTGCTGTGTGGAAATATTTTTAATTTTGGCATAGTTCTGATTTGATTGTGTCTGGCCAAGGCGAGCATCAAGGTTTTGTGAATTTTCCTGCTGCTTGCCCCGAGAATGTCCTGTGCCTTTTCTTTTATTTTTTGGTCTTCTTTTTTTGTACATTCTGCGGACTGGAGACAATTTTTCGCTTTGTTCGTTTGACATTTGCCGGATGGCTGAAGGACGGGTTGACCGAAGGACTCCGCTATCACTCCGCCGCTCTCGGACAATGTTCATGCTTTTGATATTGATGTCCTTTGAAGTGTTTTCAATTAGTTTGCATTTCGCTTGTCGCTCCTCCTGCACTCCTTGGTTTCATAGTGAGGGTTTTCTTTTGTGCCCTGGGCATTAAAAGGTATATAATTATATATTAATGTCGAAAAAGTTTTGATATACTAAAAAGAAAGTTATTTATGACATATGACTATGTAGCTATTATACAAATAATTTTGTAAACATATAAACTAAGCTAAATAAAAAACAGATCAACTCCATTAGAATGCACGGTACCTTCGGGTTGTTACGCCTCTTTCTTGTTCTGTTCCGTGCTGCGGGCAGCAGGCGAGAGTACATATTAATAAAAGACAGACGAGCAGGGGAATGTCCTGTGACCGTCTGCTAATTGAACGGACTATCCAATCCGTCCGGGACTTGTCAGCTTTGCGCCAAATGAGTTTCAAAGGTAAACGGGGAGCGAAACTGGCAACTGGCAACTGCACAAAACTGTCTACATGTGTCCCAAATTGGCGCTCAGTCGGATTAGCTGCTTTTTGCTACAATCACTAGCCCCGTTTTTTTTCGTCCTTTTAGCGACTGCATTCAGGTATGACAACTGCGAACAGGTGGCTGGGCAAACATTTACGTAAACTGCTCGACCCCTTTCCAGCCTTTCAACTGGCCATAAATATTTGCCCTGGCTAATTCAGTGAGCATCTGGGTCGCGCTGATCTCTGACACGACTCCTGCATAAATTCAGGGCGAGTGGCAGGGGATCTAAATATCCTGCAGATACCCCACTCCACTCTATTCCACTCCCCCCATTTCCGTTCGGGGGGCCATCGGCATAATTTACTTGGACTTCCGCTTTGGCTCACTCTACCCGTGATGTGCATATTTTATGCCCTTTATCATAATTTATGCGTTGATATGGCAAATGCATAAAATTAAATTTAATTCACACACACACACAAACACATTCGTCCTTTTTGTGTTTGCCGAATGCATTCAATTTTGATTTAATGTTACACCGCACCCCCTGTCAGTGCAGTTGCCATTTTTAGCTTAGTGCAAATGACTGCTAAAATTTGCATAAATTGTACTTAATATACGCTCCATTTCCATATTCGAATATTTTTTGGTGAGATCAGGTTATGCAAATGGAACCCAGACGTGCCTGATTGGATAATTGCCGGTAATCAACAACAAAACGCTTTTCTAACCTCTGTGAACTTCGGAACTGGAGCCACAAATAAATTAAAAAGATATTTGTGGGAAAAAAAATATAATTCTGGTTATGTCCTTTTCTTTCTATTCCAAAATGGAAATATTTATTTAAATTAAAAAGCTGTTAGTAGCTTGTGCTACTAGAAAATAACAATCAAAACTTTATCTATTCTTAGTTTCGTTTTATTATTTCATTGTTATAGAACTTTCTTCCCTTAACCTAACCTACAGTACAAAATTAATATCTTTATAACCTAGAGAGGGCAAAAATTATTTAATTAAGCCATACAAAGCCTGGCTCTAGTTCTATTCCACTTCCTTTGCTCGTTTTATCGAATACGTTCGTGCAATAAAAATTTATTACCACCATCTCCATCCCTATGGTTCCCACCCAGACTGGACCATAAAAAACTTGCGGGGAAAAAAAGAGAATAGAAAGAAAAGGAAAATCGGGAAATCGGGGGATAAGGTTGGATGCTGATGATTTTATCACGGCCATCAGTTTTTCAGCTCGAACTGTGGCAATGGCCTTTTATTCAATTTGCGCGCTTCATTCAAATTGTTTGCCGGCCAACCGAGGGAAAGAAATGCAAAAGTTTTGGCCGCCTTTTGAACTTTTTGGCACTCGCCACCGATGTATTATTGAGTCTGTAAATCGCCAGCTTGTAGCCAGTTAAGCCAACTGCAGCCGGCTGCTTTAATTTCAATTTAACATCAGCAGAAAAAATTGTGAAAATGTGCGAAAGAAATAAAGTAAAGGCATCGCCGCGGGGCGCATAAAATGCGGCATTAATTTGACAGGCAAAGTCTGGGTGCAGAGGCATGTGTGGTGCAGGAGCAGCAAGCCATGGAGCTGGTTTTTCAGGGGCATTAAGGGGTTAAGAGCTGTCGTTGCTGGGGCGAAAAAAAAGAAGAATGAATCGCGTGAGTAACTTCTCGTATCATGTGGCAATCTTGAGGATTCGATTCCCCGAAGATGGCCAGCGGCAAGTTGAGAATATGGGCTTTCATTCACTGCAGGAAAATCGGAAATACATCACAGTTGAGACAGGAACTCTGATTTGTGCAGTATTTCCTTTAAATGTAAGAGATTTATTTCATATTAGAAAACTGAAGTTGGGTATTGTAACTAGTATAATTTAAACATTAAATCTATAGTCATTCCTGGTTAATTTAGTCACAATTCAAAGGGAAACTACCAGTTTTTTCTTCAAGTACATACTGCATTATATTTAATTCAGCTGAAAGCACAAAATTTACGTTAACATGATCGTTCGATTACCTCATCCCAAGACCTAATCCTGGCTGTACTTACCTTTTTGGGGGTTAAGGCTGAGTTTTCCCGGCGACATCTGCTTCAAGATCATCCTTGGAGGCTCTTGAGGAGGCCATGGCCTGTAAGAGCATACTGGCGTATAGAGGAGCTCCTCTTGCCACTTCTACTTGCCCGTCGAAAATGCAAAATATCCGTACCGCAAGCAAAGCCGACGGACGGCTGTTGCGATAATTAATTCATAATGCCAGGAGAGTATCCGCTCGAGTGGCCGAGAAGAGCAGAGCAAACACTTTATTAAAATTAAAATTTATCTAAATTGCGACAGCAAGCTATTCTATCCGCAAAGTACTTGGGCAACTCCCTCCGCCTCCGACACCGCCTCGGTCTCTTCCTGACAATGACGGAAGGGTTGTTCCTGAAGCCAGAGCAAAGCAAAGTGTCTGGCCCCGTTCTGGATATTTTTCCCTCTTTCGCCAGGACTCACTTTTCCCCTGCTCCTGAGCTGCACTCCTTGTTGCTGCTACTTCGGCGTCTTGTGTCTGTCAAACGTCAGTCTTGGCGCTGTGGAGCGTTGAAATTGAAAGCTCCGCTCGCTTTGTCTTCTGCCCAGGTGGTGAGAAAGCTGGCGGGGATCTGTCCAGGATGGGATGGGAAATGGGAGATGTTGCAGTGGTAGTAGGGCCCTGAGCCTTTGCATTCCCAATGTGTCACTTTGATTTATTATTTTCGACAGCCCTCCCCACGGAGCCCTGCTTAAAGCACTTGTGAGTAAAAGCAGAAGGAAGAGCGTACACTACGCTCAAAATTTCACTAAAATATCAAAATATTAGAAAATGTATTATTATTATCTTAGTTTTTTTGTAGCGTTTCTTGATTGAGTTATTTTATATTTTAAAAATAATAAAAGTTGGGGTTGTTAAGAAAACTGCTTAAGATAACCTCCTTTAATCCTAGATTTCTTCTCATATTACTTTTAATTTTTTCTAAAGATATCTGAAAAGTTAGGTACTGTATCGATATTAAAAGCATATATATGTTTATTGTTTCAACATATTCACATTAAAAAATTTAAAACAATCTTCTCAGAATTTCTTAAATTAAGCAAGAAATACAGTAAAATAAATAATAATTAAATGTTCAAAATTTAGTTTCAAAAGTAAAACATTAGTAAGTATTATAAATATATGAGATATATGATATTATCGGTAATATTGATTTTATAAATATTGTATGAATAAGTTATACACTTGTCAATACATCTATAAAACTTAACGATATATCTTTTAAGATATCAAGTGACATATTTTGGTCAAAGCATCACATCTGACATTTCATCTCGATATATGGGATGAGATGCAGCAATTTCTTTCAGTACATCGGCATCTGTGTGCGGTTCTTGGGGAGGGCACTGCTCGAGCGCAATTTTTAATTTCCCTTTGCATTTTTTACACGCCCCTGCCACTTTGCGTTTTTATCTCATTTATTTATTTTACAATTAGACAAAGTGAAGTGCACTTCCACACGGGCAACAGCTGCACATGCTCGAGGGTACTGATGTGGGGATTGCAGGTTAGGGATTGGGATTGGGATGGCACTGGCAATGGCAATTGCAATTGCAATCGGAATGGCATCTGCACCTCCATGTCCACATCCACGTGCCCGTCGGTTGTGTACTTTGCGGCATGGCAGCAGGCCAAGGAAGACCAGGCCCTGGGAGTGGGCCAAAAAGGTACTGTGGGCGGCGGCCTTGTGGCTGTCCTAAATCAACAGCTTACGGCCGAACTGCTTAAAATTAACATTAAGGCTTAAGTATGGCGTAGCATAGGCTCATGGCGCCCAGATACCAGATACAAGCGAACGAGATACTTTCTTGCCGAGATACTTTCTCGCCAAGGCTGAGCCGGCAGGGCAGGCAGGCAGGCAATAATCATAAAAGTAGCCCGCACACAAGTCTCTCGCAAACTTTTCACATCGACGAAACAAATGGCAAATGGCCTGGTAGAAGAAACACTTAAGCGCACAGGTAAGTGAAAACTCAAATAAAAATGGCAAAACACCCCCCGAAAAAGAGAGGAAAACTTTTACAATGCGAACGCGACTCGATGTTGGGCTATTTTTGGGCCTCGCAAACTGGCAGCTTCGCCCGGATTCGATAAACTCTCATTCTGGCAGCTCTTAAAGGCAGCTTTACCTGAGTCTTTAATACAGATTTACGGATGTCCCACATAAGGTAATTGTAGAGAAACTCTTAATCAAAGGTAACTGTATGAGAAGAAGTGAGCTACAAACTAAAGAATCTGCACATATTCCTATTAGAGTATATACATAAATCCTCAAAGCACAAATATAAATAAAAATTTCCAGAAAATGCGACACCTTAGAGTCTTTACTTTAGACTAAACATTGCTAGAACCCGTCGCCGTCGTCAAGACCACAAGCTCGAGTTTCGGCTGTCCAGACTGTAAACAGAAAAACCATTTCTCTTCACAGGAAATATATTAATATGATCGTGTACTTCAAAGTCCACATACGCAAAAAGTACTCACTCGATTATAGTTGGAAAGCTATAAAGAACAAAGCCGATATTCACTCAATAAAGCTTTTGGATCTTAACCGAGGCTTGATCGATACCAAAGTAAGAATTTAGAAATGAGTTCAGCTTGTGAGTTGAAGGAATAAGGTCTGTTTTCTGAAAAAAAAAAGGGTACACATTTTATTACTTCAAGCTAATAAGAAAGGCTAATTATTTATAAAGTGAAAACAGTTTGGTGAATATATTCCTAGAAAAGTTTTGGTAAAAATCTCCTTCAAAGAATTTAAATTATTTCAGATCAGTGCAATGTGCTTGTGTAAAAATGATATAATAAAATCCAAAATGTACCCATTATATATGTATATATAGTAATATAATCATTTAAACTAAATTAATTTAATTTGATTTTATTATAGTTACTTTCTTTATTCAAGCATCATGGAAGCTGTTGTGGAACTATCAGATTTGGAACTGAATCAAGCACTCATGCTAATTGCACAGGTGCCAATCTTCGACGGAACTCCTGAGGATCTAAGCAATTTCATAGCACGAATTGAGAATATCCTAAAATTGTATCCAACCCAGGATGAGCGACAAAACCGCATTCTATATTTGGCAACCGATTTTCGTCTATCGGGAGAAGCCAGTCAAGTAAATGCGATGGGAGAGGAGAAGACCTGGTCCGAACTCAAGGGAGCCCTGAGTGAAGCATTTGAAGTCAAAACACGTATTACCAAGAGCTTCGTAGATGAACTGGAATTTAGAGCCTACAAGATTCGTAGTAAGTTGGGTCTAGACAATGATGAAAACACAACCAAAGATGTTATTGACCAGAAGCTCTCAGATCGTTACTTAAGGTCTTTAAACCAACTCGATATTTCAACTATTTCGATTCTTAAGAAAGCTTCTCAAATGCGAGGCTATTACGAACGAGAAGTATTAAGGGAAAAACATAGAGATCCTAATGATTTATATAGGAAACAAAATAATTTATGTGATTTACATAGGAAACAAAATTCTGAAAAATCACCTGAATCCCCAAGGGTTATTAGGCGTGGTCATAAGAACTTAAATAAAGACAAGTTTCCATTTTAAAATGCAAATTTATTCATTAAAAAATAAATCGAAAATTTATAAGAAATATTATTAAATAATCTACATAACGTTTATATCAACAAAACTAAATACTTAAAAAACCGAATACTCGTAAAGAGTTATATGCACTTAATCAACTTGTAACTTTTATAACTTTGTAACTTATAACCTGATAATAAAATTTATCATATCTTTGATATCATATTCAGCTACTAAACTGACTCTATAGTCCTTTTTTTCTATTATACGAAATGAACATCAACTGGTTTCTCTCGGAATCAAGTGTCTTTGCACCCACGTTCCCTGTGCGGCTTTGATGCTTCCCTCGATGCGCCTGGGGCTAGGCTATGACTTTGGCTATGGCTGTGCAAGGCAAGGCTTTATTATTGCGGCGTCAGCTCTTTGAAGTCAGCACAAATTTTGATTGCAAACGGCCGGCGGCCTGACATTTATTGCCGCCCGGCTTGGACTCTGGTCTGTGGACTGTGGATTGCGGTGTAGCATTTTCTCGGACTTCACTTCGCATCCCGATTATGAAACTGGTGCATCCTTTAATTGTAATTTCAGCTTGCCTCGACTTTAAGGCACCGGGAAAGAATCCAGAGAGCGTCGAAAAAATGGCAAAAACTCTAGGAAAACTGCTAGTTTTCATTGCATTAGCCTGCCCGGCAAGGTTGAAATGTCATCGCAAGTCACAGAGAGACAATCATACAAACCGACACACACTCTCACTGGCACAGAGATTTATTGGGAAATATGCAAGCTGAGCAATATTCTCCCGTCTACTCTTGTCAGCCAGCCGAGTTGTCGTTTTGGCTAATTCTTTGTAGCCCAAAACTAGACTTAAATGGGAATTTAGAAATTAACAGCCATGTCCATTAAACTATCTATATTTGTGAGTACTTTAAAACGTCTTTATTAGTTTAGGATTGCATATTTTAATATAAACTAAATTGATTGGATTACTAATAAAATCTCAGTTTTAGCTGTCTCATTCTAGAATAGAACAGAACCATATTAAAACTGAAAGAAAAAAATTAAAGATATACTCCACAATTCTTTATTTACAAAAAAAGATACTAAAAATGAATACCATTAAGGAAATATCAATTCAAATAACTGATCCTTAAAGTAAAAGAAGTTTTGTTGGCACAAAGTAAAAGATCGATTTTAAAATTCTGTATTTATGCATATAAAAAATTAATTAACTTCTATTTCTTACTACAATATCTTTTATTTATATAATAAACACTCTTACAATCTTTGCTTTTGTTTCAAACTTATCTGAAAGCTGTATATACACTATCGACCGCCACTTGAGTCGGCAAATGATATAAATTAACGCATGTTTTTCTTACTAAAATCTTTTATTTATATTATAAACTCTCTTTACATCTTTGTTTCTGTTTGAAACTTTTCTGGAAGCTGTGCCAACACTATTGCCCCGCATCTGAGTGGGCAACCAAAGTCGAAAAATTTTTGAAATGCGACCCAATTTTGTCGTATCGCAACATGGCAGAGCTCGACACATTTCCGCACCTAGACTCAGGCTGAAGCAGAGGGGAGGCCGAGACAGGGGATCCCCCCGACTGACATTTTGTCGAGCTGTGCATTTCGGGGATGTGCAGGCAATAAGGACGAGTGCCACGCCCACTACCCATCAGTATCAGTCCACATTTCATGGAGTAGGTGAGCCAACCATCCGTCAGTTCGATTTATGTCACGCAAACACGGCAGACCAGTGTGCATTTGCGTTTGCTAATTAACAAACGTTTGGTCTAATTTCCAGGCAGGGACACTCTGCTTTTTTTGGCGGTCAAACTCACTAATTACACCGCAACGTAATCAACTGGTGCAGTAGTCCACTTCATCAGCAGGAAAATAGTTTGTTTAAGCATTTAACCGCAGAAAAAAATATATAGAATGGGAAGCTGCAGGGTTCGACTCCATTTAACAATTAATTTAGGGTCACATTTAATGGAAATAATATATATAATCTTTTAAATTTAAAATACCTTTTAGCATTAATATTGATTCTGATACAACGAAAATATACTTTAACAAGAAAGGAAGCTAACTTCGGCACGCCGAAGTTTATATACCCTTGCAGATAGAACTTCTATGACTTGGAATCTCAACAATATAAATTATATTTATTTGTGTTAAAAAAAAATGAAGTAATACCTGCTTTCATTTCATTCACCTATACATATTATATTTGCAGATTTACATTCGCAGATTTGCATTTTTCCTCTACATCAAACAATCATTTGTATGGCACCTATACAACATAGTCGTCCGATTTTCATGAAATTTGACACAAAATTTAAGACTAATACAAAATGGCTATACCTCAAATTTGATGACAATCAGCTAAAAACTGAAAAAGTTATAAATTTATTTGTATTAATTTCTCGATCGTTCCTATGGGAGCTATATGATATAGTAGTCCGATTTTCATAAAACTTTATGCAAAATTGTAGAGTATAGTAAAATGGCTATATCTCAAATTTGATCCAATTCTATTGAAAACTGAAAAAGTTAAAAATTTTTTTGTAAAAATTTTCCGATCATTCCTATGGCAGCTATATGATATAGTCGTCCGATCCGGCCCGTTCCGACATATATACGAGTGAGAGTATATAGAAGGCTAACTACAAAGTTTCATTTAGATAGCTTCAAAACTGAGAGACTAGTTTGCGTAGAAACGGACAGACGGACAGAAGGACAGACGGACAGACGGACAGACGGACAGACGGACAGACGGACAGACGGACAGACGGACAGACGGACATGGCTAGATCGACTCGGCTGTTGATCCTGATCAAGAATATATATACTTTATATAGTCGGAGGTGCCTCCTTCAATGCGTTGCAAACTTCTGACTGAAATTATAATACCCTGCAAGGGTATAAAAATTATTGAATTAATTAGTGCCACAATTTGATGATTTAATGATTATGAAGGGGTTTCCTCTCCGTGCCCGTTGGATATTTGAGTTCCCTGGAAATATGTGCTGATTTACATTTCAAAATCCATTAACGTGCTTTGAACGCGTCCTTTTGTTTGCCTCACAATGAACAGAGTTAAATTATTTTGAAATTATTTCTATCGCCAGTGGGTGGTCATTGTGGTCATGAAAATGTTATGGTTTTTATGCTTAATGTTTGTTTGGCAACAGTTCGGGGGCAAAAAATCCAAATAATTGAAGCGTTTAAATTCACATCAATATAAATTACGCACAGTTAGTGTAATGAATATTTTGCAGTTAAATACCTCACCGACCTCAGTAGCCCAGTTCCCCTCCCTCTTGTTTTTGGAAAGCCACTCTAATGCGAGATCACCATGAAACGTGTTATTAAGCAATATATTTCAAATAAATGCCTATTAAGGTTCATTAGTGAATGGTAGTTGACAACCCCTCGAAGGGCTGAGTTAATATCTATATTTATAATGTTTTGAAAAATATTTTAAAATAGTTTTCATGTTTCTATAATATTATCTAGAGCAATACATTAAAAGGGGGCAATAGAAGAGTTTATTAAGGGTTTGCATAGAGTAATCTCCACTTCGAATCATGCCATTTTTTTCACTTTTTCTGTCGAACGTTGCTGATGGGGCTCTTCATAAGTACTAATGCCTGTAATTAATGTGTATTTGCAATAATTAATCAGCTGCTTGTATTTGTAATTGCCAAAGTGTGCGCTAATTCGAGTGTGAACTAATGCATTGAGCCATATATTTGGATTAGGCAGTAATAACAAATTGAGGCTCGTATTAATTAAGCTTGTTAATTTAAATATTTATAAAATAAATGAATTTAATGTCTTTGTAAGTATTATTCCTTATTATAAGCAATCTTAAGTTTACCATAGGTCCTAGCTATTAATGAAATTTGATTAAGCTCCAATGACAAATCCCATTTCCATCCGAATTGGTTTTATCCTCTCCAGGATACCTGCTGGCAATCCTTGCCCAAAACCGCAAAAAGCAATTATCAAATAAAGCAAAACAAGGACATTTTGGACCAGCATAAGCAAACAAAGCAATGCAAAACAACAGGAAATCAAAAAAAAAAAAAAAAAAAAAAAAAAAGCAACTCCGAGTCAAACGCAAAATGAAAGGACATTAAACATGAACGAGCATTGTGGCACAAAGTAAATGGCAGGATTAAAACGGCTCATTCTGTCTCTGGCCGTATGTGTTTGTGTGGGCTGAGAGGAGAGCCGGGGAGCGGGCGGCCATCCCATGACCAAGGATGCAAGGACACATCACTGCCGCCGCCTCACCTCACCTCACCTCCTGAGCCTGCTGCAGCCTCAATGCCGCCACTTAAGCAGCGCTACGTGAGCCAAGAGACACACACGCAAATAACTGCGGGGGTAGCTTTTAATTATCTCGTTATTTTTTAATTTCCACCATTTCACTGATTTCATTTTGAGCACATCGAGCGCGACGGGCGGTCGGTCGGTCGCCAAATGGAAACGGGAGGACATAATAGACGGCAGAGCCAGAGAGAGAAAGGAAAGCCGGCTCCGTAATCCCGACGCCATTCCAACCTGCTGAATATGCACAAAACGAGGACCTTAAGACGCAACTAATTCTCAGCTCGCTTAATTCTGTCCAGGTTAATGTCTTTGCGGAACACGGAGAAAAACAAAGTTAAGCAAATGTTAGACAACTTCTGAATCCCTAAAAACTGCATATTTAATATAAACAACTTGAGAAAATCTTCCAGTATAAATAATAATTTCCCTTAATAAGAGCTATTAACTTACTCTTATAAGACCGTAAACCTTTCTATATCGCTTATAAATAAAATAAGGTTAATAATGCAAAACTTACCAACTCTTTTATGCATTATTATTGCTATTTTTCTCTGTACTGTGATAATTTGCTTACGCTCTAATGGCCCGGCCACTTGGAGTGGTTCTTAAAGCCCCACAAAAACGACGGCAGAGTGTAAAGTGAGCTGAAAAACAATTAAGTCAGCTGGGGAAGCTCGACGACACCGACCGCCCGACCACCGACCACCGACCTCTCGACCCATCAGCCATCCACATTAACATCAAATTAGTTCGTGGATTAACACGTTTTTCACATGCCGGTGGCGAAGAGCAGGCAGGGAGCTCCTGGAGCCAAGCCCAAGCTCCATTACGCATACGACACGTTGGCGGGAAGGAGCTCTGAGAGGGGAGGATGGGGGTAATGGAAGGCAACATCCCGTTCTTTAGTTTCGACCCGTGCTCAGCGAGGCATGTGAAAGGCTTACTACACTAATTATACTCATGGCCGGCCTTTGCTGTTTCGGGGACATAGTTAAAAATACTCCAAAGTTTATTATTAACAAGTGAAACTATATTAAGAGTTGCCATCCTCTCCATCCGGGATTGGATAAAATGAGAGGCGAACGAAGCTCACAGCTAGGGTTAATGTGATAGAACTGAAGTGTCCTTCTTAAGTTTAAATAAAATGAGGAAATTTAATTACTGCTTTAAGTTCGGGAAAAATTTTGATTACAGCACATACATGGGCTTATAAAGAATGTGATATTGGGAAATATAATATAAATTTATATTTAAAGGGAAATATAATTATGAAATACGTAATGAGAGTCATAGTGAAAATTTGTATTTTTAATAGGAAAACAATTGATTTTTGAAGAAAATATAAAAAGGAAATACTTATGCTTACAATATACATTTAAATTTAAAAGCAAAGCAATTAAATTTAATAAAAATAACAAATATGTAAATATATATTATTATATAAAATGAAAACCTACAATACAAATCTTTACTTTAAAACAAAATCAAATTAAATGCATCCCGCAGATGACAAGTTATTCCCCGAATTATGTTACATTCTAAAGAGTTCCAGAGCTATTATCTTCGCCACAACTGTGGTTATATTTAAATAAAGTTTCAGCTCGACCTGCAGCAAAGTTGCAGCTACAAAATAGGCTTCATCGCTCTTTTGTCATGCCCGGCAAGTGCAGGCAACATATAGCCGTATATCTTGGAGCTAAATCAGTGGCACAATGAGCATATTGTATGGCTAAAAAATTTAATGCTTACGTGCTTGCAATATCTGCCGGCACGAAGAATGCGATTGCGGCGGATGAAAAGGATATGTGAGGAGCATCGACGGCGCTGGCAAAGTTCATAAATAAAGCGTCCGAAAACCTCGGCTTTTGGCTTTGGTTTAAAATAAAAGTTCCTCTCCATATCGTTTTCGGCGAACAAAAAATAAAAGAAATAATAATGGAGAAGTTGCTTGGAAAATGCTGCACTATAAAGAAAATCGTTTACTGATTTACTCGCTGTGCTGTTCGGTGGGAAAATGGGGGAAATCGGGATGGAAAAACGCTGCAACTAATAAAAGTTTTCGCCGTTCGGGGCTCGTTGCTGGTGGTCTGCCAGGCACACCCCCAAATATACACACTCGAGTCCTGGTCATCCTGGCTGAAATGTTTGTTGTGTTGTGGCTTTTCAGCAATTTCAACGCACGTCCGGAGGGGGGCAAAAAAAAAAGAGAAACTTAATCCGCCAGGCACTTTAATAATGAGATTTATATTGAAGAGAAATTGATTTCCACGAAGGGAGTCGATAAATGTCAATAAACATCTGAATGATCGAGCTTTATAGAAGAAAAGTACCTACAATATGCTTCCTAAAAACTATATTTCCCTTCCGAGAAAATGCACATTTTACCCTAGTCAATTTGCTAACAATATTAATCATACAATTTGATTTTTTTTTTTTATAGAAATTTTGGAAAATCTGTTTCTGCAGTAAAACTGATAGATAGATAGGAAAAGGGCTTTTGTCACAATAGAGATGATATTTAACATCCGTGGATTTATGTTTAAGTAAAAGCTTGTGGTAAAACTATTGCACTATTTCGACCGAAACCACAATTAAAAGTAATGTGTACACAATTAGATCGGTTCGACTGGAGACTCGGATCTAAAATACTTATATTAGACAAAGTCCTTTAATGCTTACATAAGCTTATAATCGTAACACCCATTTTGTAAGAGTGTGAAGCAATATACAAAATTTTAAGGTATGATACAATAATAATTAAATAACTAATTAGTAATTACAAATAAAAAAGAGTTTCAAGACGAAGGGTGAAGAGTAGGCACATAGGAAATCTTTGGATAAATGGGCGACAATGAACGAGTGCCCCCCAATAAATATACTTAATTTTTTATTAATTTTAATATTAAAATACTGTTTATTTAAAGTTATAAATTGAAGCTACAGGTGAGTGCAGCCCTAGATACTTTGGCATTAATTTTTAAAAGTATTCAGTTACCATTGCAGTTATATTATGATATTCATATGAGTCCCACTTACGATTTATGGCCATTTCATTGGCTTATTAACGTGTAACATTTTTATCATTAAGTAAAAGATATTAAAAATTAATAGCTTCTCACGTTGAATAAATTTCATTACATTCGCAATCAGAACTATTTTACTTACAATATGGGGACCTCTAGCGGAAGAAAAGAGCAACATTTCACATAGTGCTGCCAGACATCAAGAAAAGAGTTATCAAAAAGTATTCACATGTTAAATTGCTGTTAAATTTAAAATTACAAATATTAAAACATTGTTCTAAAAATAATATAAGAACAAATTAATTATTAATTTTCAGAACAAAATTGTTATATTTGGTTAATAGCCTATAGAAGTATTTTATTTTAAAACTGTTCACATATATAGAATTAAATCTTTGAGATAAAATTGTTCTCTTTGTAAGAAGTTGAACACCGAGAATAATTTAGAACATGAACTCGTGGAACTTTAGAAAATAATTTTTACTTCTTTATTTTAAAATTATGTTGAACTTTTAAATTAAAGGATTTAATTATGGATTTGAAAGTCGAACGTTTATATTTTCCTGGTTCATAATTATGAACTATGTAGGGTGTATTTCATATGCTAATGTAAATCAAAATGTATGTATTTTCCATTCAGTTTATAATTAATTAATTAAATGCAATAAGTTATTATTTAAACAACTGGTATAAACAAATAAAAATAAGAGAAAAAGGCAACTCCTTTCGCCCGACTAATTTCCTGTTTTTGTAAAACAATTTCCCAGCCCAAAGCCACTCCAGTCGTTGTTCCAAAAGAAACGCAATTAAACTGGCTAAGTGACATCCAGTATCCAGTATCCAGTATTCGGAGCCAGAATCAGAATCAGAATCGGAATCAGAGTCAGAACACCGCTGTGAAAAACACTCAAGAAATGTGTACCGACTACCGCCAGCGGAAGTGACATTTTTGCCCACTTCGCACATATTCAATTAGGTGGATTTGCTGACGAGATAAATTGATTAATTTGCCAGCAGCGTACAAAAGCCAACGTGTATAAATACAACAAGAACTCTGCAATCCGTCAGCAGTTATTCTAGAACCAGTTTGCCGGCAAACAAACGTGTTGCCAACGTACGCCCACGCCTCCAGCATCGCCTTTTGCTGCCAAACAAAACACTCGACTGCCGGTAAGTAATAGTGTTTCGAGTGTTCGAGTATTCGAGTACCGATCCTCTGTACATACGTCACTGGTCCGAAAACTTAAGCCGCGTCTTAAGATTCACGCCCACAAATCGCATGTGACGTATACGCCGCATGGGCTTTATCCATTACTCATACGCATACGTATGCGGCGCGTGTTGCCAATTAGTTAGGAAACATACAATTTGTGTCGCATAAAATTAACATAACTAAAAATTTTCCCACGATACCGTATTACCGATTATTTCAGCTCATTCCATATCCATAAAGCCATGTATTTCCATATTTTGTTTTGTCTGTTTCGCTTCGCTCGGAATAAATTGTAAATCGAAACCAGTTGCCAGAGCTCGCAGCGTGTCCGGTTGGAGGCAGGACAAAAGAATTCCTATTTAAGTTTAAGAAATAAAGATTTCTCATATCATCGGGCATCTGGTCTTGGGTCCGTTCTACGTTTTAACCATATACATATATTTTAACTGCATTTACAGCGCCATTAATTAATGGGCTCGCCAGTCGCATACGATTTGCATTCATTACGATTTCAGTTTCAGTTCGGCTGTGTCCGTTTGCTCGACACTTCCTGATGCCATACGCTTTTTACTAGTTGCGTTTCGGAAAGAGCTTTTTTGCTTTAGCCACTTACTTTCTTTCCCAAGTTCGGTGAATTTTTTCGCTTGCTCTTGAGAATCGGGGAAATTTCTGTGAGCCATTTGCTATAAGTTTAAAAAATTGCAAGCAAGAACTATCAGGATTTCTTTCTCTTAGCAATTAAATCTAAACAATATTATTATAAGAACTTGAAATATAAATAACATGAATTACTGTTATATTCATCTTCATAGAATTTCTAAATATTGTCAAATGTGTGACTCAATTTGAGCAACTTCATTGCATTCCTTAAATTCCATTTGATAAATGCCATCGTTAAAATCTATTCGCATGAAAATTATGCAAGATTCAGCATTTAAACATTTTTCTATATAGAAAAATACGTATTTTTTTGCGTATCGTTTACCAATTTGCATACGCTTAGCAACTATAATGGATATTTTATTGAGTTTGTACTGCTTTCGATTGGCTCAAACATCTGACGTATCTTAGCGCCACTGGGGCTGGCTGGTCGGACGACTTGCCTCTCATCTGCGACCGGCTTCCACATTTGTTTTTGTTTTTCTTTTTTTTATTTCATTTATATATTTTTTATTTTGTATTTTGCCGCTGCCTCGGGCTTCTTTACGCTGTTAAGCTTTCGCATCTGAGTTTGGGCCGAGAGCATATATAAAATAAGAAGACAAACGAGCGATAATAATTATTTCCACTCCACTCTAGACAGACAACGGTCGCAATACAGCCAGCTCTCCAAACCAAACCTATTGGAGTCTTGAAAAGATATCACCATGAACTGCAAACCCTTGATTTTGTGCACTTTCCTGGCAATTGCACTCTGCCTGGTGCATTACGGAGGTGCAGTGCCCGCCATTGGGCATTACACTCACAAGAGATTTGGTAAGTTTCCTAAAGCAACTATCTGTCTTAAAAGTGTTATATTAATTTTACATGTTTATCCTTTGCTGTTTTCCTTAGATTCCATGGGCGGCATTGACTTTATTCAGGTTGGTAATCAGAATTAGTTCTCGTTTTTAATTTTATAATAGTTTAATAGTTTTGTTTCATTTGCTTGATTTAAAATGTATTAAATATCTTATAAATATATTTAGTTCTTTTGGAACTTTTCTTATGAAAAACTATGTGATTGATATGTACTTGCATTTAGAACTTTACTATATTTAGAACTTTTACTATATATACTTAATTACTTACATTTAGAACTGTACTATTAAAGTATTTCCTTTAATTTTCCATCTAGGTCTGTCTGAATAACTGCGTCCAGTGCAAGACCATGCTAGGGGATTACTTCCAGGGCCAGAATTGTGCCCTTTCCTGTCTGAAGTTCAAGGGCAAGGCGATTCCTGACTGCGAGGATATTGCCTCCATAGCTCCTTTTCTAAATGCTCTCGAGTAAGTTATCGGCGAAGAAGCGGCTCTTGCGCGGTGTGCGAGGTGTGTGGATATGGATATTGGATATGGATGTGTGTGCTTTTATGGCCTGTGACTCAGGTGTGGATTTATTTGGGTCAATGCGACACGATGCTCAACACGAATCTTGGCGATCTTGGCTGCTGATGTCGACCACAACGATGATGAAACTGACTTTGCTACTAAAAAAAAATAAATTTCCAGCGCGAAACCAAAGAGTTCCTATTAATGTGTAATTGTATAGTGAATAAACATAATCTTTAGAAAATCCTTAGACTTTTCTTTTGAGTTTAAAACGGCTTAAAAACTTCTTAAAATGGGTAATAAATGGGTTTCTTAAAAATATAAATAAATAAGTAGTTAGTTAATATATTAAAGATCAATAGATTGATCTTTACTTACCATGGATATTAAGGATACACCATAATTTTTTTTGTTTTAATTTTATTTAAAAAATACTTGCATATACAAAAACTTACATCGATACATATTTTAAGAGTTGTTGATGTTTTCTTTCTCACTTCTTTTTCGATTGCTTCGATATGCTTTAACTTAATCGCTCTATTTCTGCTATTTAATAATAATATATACAGAGAATGTATGGGTCATGCACGGAAATGCTGGAAAGAGCTCTGGAGAGAATGGCAGTGTCAAGACTAACTACTGACTGGCTACAGAAGTGCTTTATGGGCGGGGAGTGGATGGTGGGCACAGACTAGTAAGGAGACTAAGCAGTGTGAAAAAGGATAGAACAGGACGTCCCAAGACGGAAGTTACAGATACAGACGGTGGAGGCCAAAAAAAATGAATCGAGATTGTTGAACGAAACGTGGAAAACACAAATGGCAGTTACTTCCTAAAGTTCAGCAGCGTGTCCGGTATCTCATTGATGTAGTTCTGGAAAAATAATCATATATGTGAGTTAGTATCAGAGTAAGTGAAAGCTTTAATTGCACTTACATAGAGTGAGGGATCTACGCCATGGCCGCCAAAGTCTGCCCACTTGGTCAGATCAATTGAGGGAATGATACCACTCTTGCAGGGCACTCGAGGATTGCTAAAAGTTAAGAGAATAATTAATAATACTATTAGTACTTTTCTGATAAATCAATATTTACATTTCGTGATCCGGCAGGACCATGGGATAGATCTGCACAGTATCAATCAAGTCGGTATTGTCGCAAATCAGGCGAGACAGCTTCGCCTTGCGGATCTCCTGCAGCTGCTCTGGAGTGAAGGAGGATGGCTGATTGGGCAGCTCATACCAGAAGCGATCACCTCGACGGAGATAACTCATCTGGGTGGCAATGACACAGGCAAAGGTCGGTCCCAGCATCGAGCCAGGCAAGGATTTCTCCGAGACGCCGCCAGACCAAAGATCAATATCAGCAGGGTGTCTGCAACAAGAGGAGGTAAGTTATATGAAGATTCTGGGAATTTATATAATAAATGAAGCTAAACGAAATTGGAAAACCCACTCGAATATACTGCCATAACGCAGAACCGTCTCATTGGGCATGGAGCCATACATCTCGTCCCAGGTGTTCGAGGTGGGCAGTCCGCAGAATTTGCGGAACTCCATATAACCGGGAATGCCGAACTCACGACCACGTTGCATATTAAACGAAACCAGATCCATTCCGAAGCGGGCTCCTTCCTTCTTGAAGAGATGATTGGTCACCTCCTGCGTGATCGAGTCGTCCATGGCCTGGGCCACCTGGTTCATCAGGCCCATGAAGTACTCGTCCAGGACTCCGGCGCGGTACAGGTCGTAGGGTCTGCGAATGAGGTCCGACAGTCGCTTCGAGGCAATGAACTTATGGGCCTTGGACCACCGCTCCACCGCTGTGGGCAGCAGGGAGTGACCAAAACGGAAGGCTGCTCCGGCAAAGGAGTCAATGATGCCCGGATTCACTGTCGAATCATAGCCATCCCAGTAGCCATCCTTCTGCAGAACCAAGCCAAACTTCTCCATCACCTCCTTGCCCAGCAGAATGGGCAGGAACTCGTTGAATGTCACGTGCTGGACGATGGCAATATTGATGCGTCGGGCCTCCTGGAAAAGGGTCTCGTCGTCCCAGTGCTTGTTAATCTGGGACAGGCCGGTGGCCAGGCGATTGTGCTCCCGAGCCATTAGGGTGTGCATGCAAGTGAGCACCAGCTGCTCATTTACACGGATCTCGCCTCCCTCGAAGCAGTACATGCTCTTGTTGGGGCGCGTGCATCCCTCGTCCGGAATGTCCAGCTTCAGGGGGAGTAGATCCTTCAAGCCATACTCCTGGAACACGGGATTCATTCGCATCAGACCACCGTAGCCAGTTCGCAGTTTCCTAGCAAAGGCCTCCTTCACTCCATAAACTGTATTGGCATCGATGACACCAGTCAAGGTATTGAACTGTTGACGGGATCCTGGTAAGGAAAGGGAAATTAAAGTTAGTTCCACAGAAAATTACATCTTAAGAAAATTACAAAGCAATTGATATTTTAAAACTTCTATTTTTTTGAAGATTCAATCTAAAAAATTCAATCTTAAAAGTTATAATGCATACACAAATCTCAAACAATATATTTTTAACTTTTTGGAAATAAAATTATAGAAGCTTCTATTTAAATTCTATTTCTATATTTTTAGAAGCTATTCGGATTTTTCTTTCTGTGCTGAAAGAGCGGAAATCTCACCTAATTTGCAGCCTGGTCGCGGTGAGGGGAAGCCGCGCACGAAATCGATGCACTTGACATTAAACAGACGGTAGAAGTAATCATCATCGGGCACGCGGATCTCGTTGCAGTACGGATGCTTCAGATGCATTGGCCGCTTGCAGCACTCCTCGGGGTCGTTGCGGTTAATGGGATCTGAAATCGGAGATTGTACCAACCATTAGATCTCCGTTCACACCATTAAAGTTTAGACAAATTTATTATACCTAAAATATACATATTTTAATTGTGATTCAAAGTATCGTGTCTAGGAGGTTAATGTTTCTTTTATAGATCTTTCACAAAAAGTACACTTTATTTGATTGATTTTTGCGAATCAATAAATATGAAATTCCTAGGAATGTAACATTTTAATTAAAACATTTTAGAAAATAAAACATTAGACGAACAACCAATTATAAAAATGAATTCATATTTTCACATTCTTTTAGCTGAACTTCCTTTAAATATATTCCTAGATTTTTGTACCGAGTACTTAACCAACTCACCCAGTGGCGTTCCTGTGAGCGTAAAGTCGTGATCCATGAACTGGCCCCAGGCGATGACCATCACAGTGCCGGCATGATCGTGGTAACCGTCGTCGGGATGCATGGTGCGGGAGACCACACGCGAGAAGGGCAAATCTCGGCCAGTTACTGAGATCCTGGGTGCGTTGATACCATCCGCATAAAGCGGTCCAATCAGGCGCTGGAATGGAGCATTGGCTGCCCCCCAGGTGGGGTGTTCGATGTTGTTGCAGAGGCCATCGAAGCGGCGGTACTTCCCCGGACGACACTCCACGCCGGCGAAGAAGGGTGGACAAACCTCACGGATCAGGGTCTTGGATGTGTCAATGGTGGGCAGTCCCTTCTCGATCTCCTCATAGGACAAGCCATAACTAAAGTAAATGAATTATAAACGAATTTGAGCGTATATGTCAAGAGCAATTATCGCTGCATCTTAACGCAACTGCGGATATCGCTCAACTTGGCTTTTCCTGCCGCCGCTTTTTTCTACGTGTAAGCTTGAGATTTTTATTGAAAAATTGCAAAATTATCGTATTAGCCCAGTTAGCAAACGGACTGCAATTAACGCGCTTTTCGACTGGCCGACAGATATTGATGTTGATGCCTGACGTTGACAGTGGCAAATTTTTATATACTTTCAGTTGGTATCTGAGTGTCTCTTTTTTTGGACTGTGCTTTTCATGCTGACAAAACTGGTATTTAGTTGGCGGAGGAAACGGAGGAAAGAGTGTGAGCCGCCAAAGGGACCGACACCAGCTCTTCCTCGAGTGCATGAGAAAGCGAGAAAAGCCAAAGGGAAAAGCCGTCCGGCCTCCAGCTGTTGCATTGTGTGAAGTTGGGAAGTGGAAAACTGTGAAACTTCACAGCCAATTGGCCCTGTAATTTACCTTCATCTGGGTGTTGTGGGTCGCAAAGCGTGAAAGTACACAGATCGGAGATCTATAACAGTCCATCATTGATTTACTAGGGCTATTCGCCGCTCAAAGTCGTATCATTGCCTCAATAGAATGCCATAAAGCCAGACGGCAGCCACTGCAACAGCCATTTACAACATGTTATTAGCCATAATCAAAAGATTATACAACGCCAATTCAGATGTTGCAGCTGCAGATGAAGATGCTGCCGCTCTCTGGACCGAAGAGCGTCTTAGACAACGAGTCTGAGTGAAAGTCGCACATGGGGAGGTGACGAGCTTAAAGGCTAGCCAAAGACTGCAAAACTGTGGCCAACTGACTCGCCAACCCGCTTACCCAGATTCCACTCCCCTGCACAGTGAGAAATATTCACTAAATATTTATAAATACAAAGAGATCTCTTTCGAGAAAAGCTTGATTTTGGTAATGAAGCAGGGAAATACATGTACAGTGCAGGGGCCAAGCAGTTGGAAAACCAAACTGGAAACATTGTGCTGCATCTTCCGCAGCTTCTTCTCGTGGGGGGCAGTCACATGACGAGGGTTTCATTTTCAGGGGGCACCAACGAGGGGAGTCACGCGCACTCTCACTGGCTTACTGGCTCACTGGCTCACTCGCTGTTAGCCAAGCCAAAGCGGTCCATTGCATAACCCCCAGCCCCATCGCCATCGCCATCGCCATCCGCATCTCCATCCACATCCACATCCCCATCCCCATCCCCATCGCCCGACTCTGGGCTTGCATTTGTTTACATTTTGGCGCTGCGAGCTCCGCAAATAGCTGCAAATATTTCTGTGTGGCAAAAATGCGGTTGCGCCAGTTGGGAAGAAGGCTTCGACGAGCTCTCGAATGCACTTCTTCGGCTGCCAACAGCGACTGGCCATCAGTCAAAGCCGCTGACAATTAGCATTTGCATGTGCCAAACTTTCAAAAAAAGAACCGAGGCACACAGTCAGAAATCAGATCGATGTTCAATGAATGTTTTTAGGGAAATGTAATAATTTAAACAACAATTTTGTTTAAAATTACAAGAGGTTTTCTCAAATCAAAGGAGTGAAAGATCTTCATATACATATTATTTGAAAGGGAACTTTTTTCTCTGTGCCGATGCCTTCGAGCTTGAGTTCCGATTTTGTGGCGAGCGTAGAACCTTGGAGGCAAGGAAAGGCTCATGCATATTTGATGACTGCAGGCGGTCTTTTTCGGCGGTTTACTGGTGCAGTGGCTCAGTGGTGCACCATTCCACAGAACGGAGCAGTGGTGCACGACTTAACTGCCTTGTCATGCGTGATTTGGCAATCGTTATTAGCGCCGAGGGACATGCTCTGAGTTGAAGCAACAGAGATGTAGATCGTGGGCGTGCCAGGGCAACTTTCAAATGCGTTTAGAGCTGATTACTTACGTGCGGGCCAATTGGATGGAAATGTCGAGCAGCAGCTCGCCCACAGTGGCCAGTTCCTCTGGCTTCCAGTCCGACTTTGGCTGGGCCACATCTGCAAAAAATACACATATACTTCATTTAAATCAATGGAAGTGTTTTGCAATGAATGGATTACTTCCTACTTGCCTTGAAACTATTGTAAAAC
The DNA here is from genome assembly GCF_035046125.1 of Drosophila serrata. Taxonomy (NCBI): domain Eukaryota; kingdom Metazoa; phylum Arthropoda; class Insecta; order Diptera; family Drosophilidae; genus Drosophila; species Drosophila serrata. The sequence goes on along the minus strand of NW_028257131.1, from coordinate 458,435 downwards.
GTTATTCAAAACTCTTAGAAACTAAATTTATATTTAAATAGTTCTTTAAAGAATCCAAAAAGCAACCCTGGAAACACAATTGTTCACAAATAAATGTGTATAATTCGCCATAATAATACTAAAGCCCTTCGATTTTCTCAAGGAGTTGCAACGAAATTATATATAATGAAATATTCATCTATAATTTGCTAAGCATAATGATCCATTATTAAATAACTATATCTTTATTACTCACGAATTCGCTTGCGTGCATCCAAGTAAGCGGCGTTGATGGCATCGTAGGTGATGCAAGTTCCCGGTCCATTGTTATACGGATTTCTGCAAGTAAATTGAAGTGAAAGTGATTTCAATTGACTATAACTGGCAATTTGTCCCTTATCACATGCTAACCACGAACCCAACCCACACACATTCCTTCTCTGGAAAGCCTGCGCAGTGCCAGATAACCAAATTATTGCCGGGCCAACGAGCTAAAAAGCCATGTTGAAAGAACAATGCCAAGTTCTGCGTTCAGTTGCGAACTTGTCGTGGCCACAGTAGCATCGTTGGAATGAAGGATAAAAAAGATCTAGAGCGGGCCCGCATTAGATTAGCGGAAATACTGAATGTCCACAAGGCAGACTATCGGAATGGACAGATTCAGGAATTGTTGCAAAAGTACTGTCAAGGACATCAAGGCCAACAAAAGATTATAAACTTGTTTCAATTAATTGTGCTGCTTATTTTTCTGTATCTCATTGGGAAATACTATTATGAGGAACTTCAGGGAAAGGTAAGTGAATATAAACCTAACTTGTTTTTGGAAATTTCTTAACAAATATGCAGCTATATACATTTTCCTATATCCCTTAAACAATTTCTTAATTAAAGTTTGTGAATTTTAGAATTGTGCTCTTTCTTTGCCACGAACTTTGCGTTATGCCCTTCGACCGCCCGAGAGTTGTGACTTTTGTGAAAATATTAAACATGTGCCACGCATTCAAAACATCAGTCCCCAGGAGTTTGAGCAAAAATTTGCTTACAGTGCTGCCCCTGTTATTGTCAGTGATGCCACACAAAATTGGACAGCAGTTTCGGTAACTATCATTAATAATAAAATATAACAAAAGTATAATGATCTTATTTAGCTCTTCAACTATTGGTACTTCCGTGATGTCTATGCCAAGGCCAAGCAAAAGCAACACATAAGGGAGTGCCAGTTTCTGCCATATAAAACAGGATTCCTTGACATATATGAAGCACTAGATATGCCCGAGGATCGGGTGAACCTGAGGCCTGGGGAACACCCTTGGTATTTCGGCTGGAGCAATTGTCATGCCGAAACGGCCGAGGAATTTCGGCGGCACTACGGAAGACCCTACTTTCTGCCAGAAAGTTCCGAGAATAATGCAGTCGATTGGTTCTTCATAGGTACTTCCGGTCTGGGCGCCCAAATGCATGTAAGTAAAATGGAAAACAACCTGTCATTACTCATATATTTATGAGCCTCAAGGTTATCCATTTTAAGCTTTTAACGCTGAAAAGGTTTTAACGCTTTTGGGTTATGTTTTTTAATTAGCAGAAATCCATAAAAGCTTTACGTTTTAATTTTCAAATTGACAGGTTTCTCTGTTTACTAGCAGAGGAAAGTCACTTAAAATCTTAACGAGAATAAATCATAAAAGATTGTCTAAATTCATTTAAATCACATATTTTTTCATCAGATTGACAACGTGAGACTGCCGTCGTGGCAGGCACAGTTGGCGGGCAGCAAACGATGGCTACTGGTTCCACCTCCGGAGTGCTACCTGCAGTGCAAGAGCTTCGATGTGGTTGTCCAGCAGGGCGATATAAGTAAGAAGCATCAATATTCATCTACTTAAGTTGGATTTATGTAAATTAGTTTCATTTCCAAGAAATATTTCTTCAGCCAAGCGACGAAAACCTACTACTGAAGAAGCCTAAGTAAACCGACTTTCTTGACCTCCTTGCAGTTGTGCTCGACACGAACAAATGGTACCACCAGACCTTTGTGGAGCCGGGAGCCATCAGTCTGACCATTGGTGCGGAGTACGACTAAGTTGGACCGGCTGCCAGTGGGTTTTCCTCGTGACAGGAAACGGCGGCTGCCCCAACATCTCCATCTGCAGACGGACGGACAAACCAAACACAGACAAATATGGCCAACTGTTACCACTGTTACAGTAACAAACTTAACTTTAACATTGCATTTTGCTAGCCATATTACTCGCTTTTCGCCAGCCGGTTTGTTAATTAAATGCCAAAAACACGCAAATTTCTTATGTCGAGCAGCTGCTGCTCTGCTCTGCTCTGCACTGAGCTCTGTGGCCCGGGAAAAATCTAACCAAAAATGGGGGCCGGCAGGCAACTTCCTCGAATGGTGCGACATGTAAAACGCGTGTCAGGCGACAACGATGCGTGTTAACAATGCGTAAGTATTAAGTAATTACAACAACATCCAGAGCAGCAGCAGATTCAGCCTAAAAGCAGTCTCGGCCAATGAAAATATTCAGACAAAATGCACGACGAGACCAGGCATCAGAGGCATGGCCAACACACGCAATGCAAAACCATTTCAGCCAAAAGCTGCATTTTTCACGATCTTGCAGACATTTTACTCTTGTCTGGGGGTAGTTATATTTGCATTATTTAGCTTAATTTTAATAATTTTGATATTCTTTATAATTTTATTAAAAATAGCGGTAATTTAAGTAAAATATTTTCAAATAAAGGAACAAGGATTTTAAGATAACATGCTACGGGGCATGACAAGTGTTTTACTGATCAAAATCATTAAGAATTATATATATTTTAGCTTAATTTTTGTTGTTTTAATATCCTATCCATCAAGTATAATGATTCAACTTAATGTATTCCTATTAAAACCAGTAAATTTTAATGAATGATATCCCAATGAATTTTATTAGAATTCTAGATTTCTTTCACTTGTCATATATTGAATACTTCCATTTATTCCATATTAATTGTTATTTCCAAACCATCTCTATTGTGCTATAATTATTTGAACTACCTTTATTAAGCCTTTCTTTTATTTATACACTACTTATTCATATTATAATTTCCCCATTTTATAGAGCATTTCGCAGTCGCCATTCCTTGAGCTCACTCTTCTCACATATTTCTTGGGCAAATTTGTCAAATTGAAATCGAAAATGGCAATGTCTGGCACTTAACTGGTCTGCCGGTTAATTTAAGCCACAAAAACAACAAGTACACACAAATACAAAAAACACAAAAAAAGGATCACAAAATTTACGGCACTTCGGTAAGTTCAATGTGCGCATAGCCAGAGTTTTGGGCCAACTAGAAAGTGGCTCGCATGCGGCACGCACTGCTTTTGCCGATCCACTCTGCTCCGCCTGGTTGCAGACCCAAACCCAATCCCGTCCCGCCCCAGACACGGACTTGTACTTGTTATCCTGATTGTAAAGTAAAAACTAATGTTATGAATCCCGGGCGGCGATCGCAGGTGCGCGCTGCTTCGAGGCGGCCGAAACACACTTCCTGATCGGTATTGAGTTGCAGCGAAGCGGCGCACACGGCGTATGCGTAATATTGTGAATAATTGCAAAAGCGTGTCGTAAACTCGCTGTGAAAAATATTCAAATATCATTTATCTATGCGAACGTGGGTCTCTCGGCCTTTTACAATCTTTATTTTTTTTTGGGGGGGGGGGGGTTTGAGCCAGAGTCAGAGTCCGGAGTCGGAGTCTCTGGAGAGCTACTTCGCTTACGCAGACAGTGGATGCAAAAAGATTCAGATACAGATGCAGATGCAGATACAATTGCAGACTTTCCGCAGACAGAGCAGAGGCCGCAACGAAAGTGGCCCCTGCGAAAACCTGTATTTAAGTTTTTAAGTAGGTTGTTGCGGCCAATTTTCCTTTATTTTCCCATCTGACCAGCAGTTGGTTGCCAACAGGCAACAGACAACAGACAACGGGCAACAGCTAAAAGCCAGGTTCAATACCCAGGCCAAAGTCAGCGATAACGACTCACGTTTTGGTTGCCCGGCGACCCCAAAAATTAGCTCCACTTCCACGATGACCCCTAAGCTCTCGAAACTGGCAAAGACAATCGGGCAATTGAACAATTTGCAATCGCTATCTGGATCGTGTGACATTTAAAATATGTATATCTATGCGCTGACATAAGTGCTGCACCGCAAGAATACCACTCTTTTGTTCTTAAACATTGAATAAGGAAATCAATGTGTTATATATACCGAGAAATATAGTTTGTTTAAAGATAACATAATTCTCAGGCTTTCAATTAATTACATATATTTAGATATAGTGATTACAAGATTTATCTTCTTCGAAAAAGATTAATATTGTTAAGATACTATATGTATATTACATTTCAAGCGTAAATATTATTTACAAGATATTAGTAAGAGGATTTATTGTTTTGACTTTAGAATATACATTATTTTTTGGTGACATTTCTTGCCGTGCATACTGAAGTTCAGCTCGGGAGGCATTGTGTGTTGGCAGTGTTTCAAAGTCACTTTTCGAAATCATCTCGAGACAAAAGTTTGCCATCAATGGCGGCTACAGCCCCACGGCAGCTCAGGTGTTTTTATTCCATTTTTAGTGTCTTTATTTTTAGTTTTATTTTTCCTTTGGCATCTGCAAGTGTTGCAATGCCATTTGTTTTGGGTTTGCTGCCGCTGCGGCTTTTTGTCGTGCGGTTTTCCATTTTTTTTCGCTTACTAATAAATCGCGCCGATGTCTGTCAGTTGACTTCATGATGCGTCCGTCTGCATCACATGACTCTGGAGCCAAAAAAAAGGCTGTCGACGCTATTCGAGGCCAAAAAGCATTTGCTGATTGCCGTTAACGAGCCGCCGTGACAGCGAGTGAAACGTTAGGAGCCATCATCACAGCTGAGAACACAGGCAAGTGAAATCGGAGTCGAAGGAATGTTTTTGTCGCCTCTGCTGATGGATATATAAGGGAGTATCTGGAACTGGCTGGACTTATTGAAACAGTAGCAGTATAACCAGTGCCATGAGATCCCTGCGTATCCTACACTTGATTGTTTTCATCGCTAATTTTTGCCTTGGCAAGGTTCTTGCAAAGGCAAAGCACTGCCCCTCACAGTGTCGCCTGAATTATAAACCTATTTGTGCGATAAGATTCGAGGCCAATTTACCCAACCATTGCACCTTCGTCAACCTGTGTGTCCTTGTTCTGTACATTTGCAAAACCAAAGAACGTGAGTTTTAAAGTAATAAAATCTGAATATATATATTACCTTAAATTAAATCTTAATTTCCCAGAATGGCGATTACTGTCTACTGATATCTGCAAATATCATAGCCCAAATTGTGATAACATTGTTAATTATTTCTCCAATAACTCTAATCTGGTTACATACGAAGGTGTAGTAGAAGAGGATGAATAAAAAAGAAAAGACCAATAAAAAAAGAAAAAAAATATAAAGATATTGTTTTGCCGCCCTTTTCAGCGCCAATGAAGACATCGTCTGTCAAATGTTACCACAAACTTTTCTAGCCGCACAGCGGGCCTCCTCGAAAACCAAACAAAAAAAGTATATATGCAAGTATATATAAGATGGATATATCTCCCCCTCTGGGCATTGCAAGTTGGAAAAATCAACGTCAACAGGCAGCTGCCGCTGTTTCTGCTGCTAATGATTAGCTTAAAGCTCGAATGCCATGTTGTCGTAGGTGTAGAGCCGTGTCGCAGCCGCTCAAACAAGCTGGAAGAGTGCAAGCCAAGATTTATGGGTGTCAGTCTGGCATTCGTACACTGGGAGGAAATATCAATCTTATTGAATGTCTTTTAATATTCTGATCATCTTCCTTTAGTGTGATTATTTAGTATATTTGTTAACTTATTCCCTCAATTTGTTAGCAAAGCGTATATAACTTTATTTGTAATTCCCCATCAAAGCTAATCCCTTTTTTCCCTCACTGCAATGTGTTTCGGTGTCAACGCTCAAATATTTGAGACACAAACATAACCCAGAATGCCACCGAAAAAGGGGCTCTTTCCGCAATTCCGCATAGACAAACACTCGGTTTCTATTTGTACTCACAAAGTGCCGCGGAATAGATTCACATTGTAGTCGTAGACGGAGGAGCGACCGGGTCCGGACAAGAGAAGGGCGCAGTCGGAGCCGTGGGATGTCTGAAGCTGCTCGCCAAAGTGATGGTACTGCGCACGCGCCACGGCCGCCAGAGAGAGTAGAAGTATTCTGCAAAACGAGATGTTAGCACACATTAGTGGGTTTTTCGTGTTTTTCTTTGATAAAGTAAGTACTTGAAGCAAGAGTTGGCAAATTAGTACGTCAATATACATATAAGCATATGTCCATGCAACGGAGGCGACACGCCCCGTTGACAAACAGAAACACGCCTGCGGCCAAAAACATTAATCAGTCAGCAAGTTGAACGTACATAAGTTAAGCTACAGTTTGACAAATTGAGTTGCAGACACATTGGGTTAGCAAGATGTTAATTTTGCATTTTTTTATTAAGAATTTTTGCATAATTTTTTGAAAGTGTTACATAATAAACTAAAGACAATTTGGATACATATTAAGTTGCATTTAGTTTAGTTGCATTTGTTTACTTGATTAAAGGCCAAAGAGCTTGCTAAGCAAACGATATCATGTAATTAAATCTAAGACTGTAGAAAGCAAATCCAGTTAATTTTTTATTAAGAATGTGATATGGAATGCCAATATTCATAAAAATTGATTACAACTAAGATATATCTAATGACTTGAGCTGTAAGCACTTAATTGCCTTGTTTGCTTTAAAATTTAGTTTACTTAACAATTCAGAAGACAGAAAGTGTACAATTGCCATGTTATTTTTAATATTTTTTTAATTTAAGAACTAACTTTGGAACAATAAAACTTGTAGTTATAAAATTATTTGACATTTTTAATGGAATCAATCATTTGAAATGTAATTCTTTTGTAATAAACAATTATTTTATGCAATTTATAGATCGAATTGAAAAGATGATAATTGCAATTATTTAAATATTATTTTTACGTAAATTCCAATAAATTGTATGCCAATTTCATATATGATTTCTATATTTTGGTCCCTAGGTAGCTGGGTTGTCTGTCGATTGGCAGCCAATGGAACCCATGTCCCGGTCTGCATTGTCTTCGGACAAGCCATTGTTTCGGGGCGTTTCTTTATCCGTCGGAATTCGACATCTGACATCTGGCAACTGGAAACTATATAGCAACCTTGCCTTTATTTCGCGGCTTTTAATGCGCTCAGATTTATGACTTGCAGCGCGTGTTAATCGCTTGTTAGCTTTTGTCGCCTCACAAAACGAAAGCCAAAAACAAAACCCAATTTTTTCGGGCAGTTGTTAACGGCTCTTGGTGAGTATTGATATTGATTGCTATTGTTAATACTGCCCTCAGGCAATGGCCAGCAGTGAAAGTCTCAGATATGCCACGCCCGCTTCTTATATAATCGAAAAAGGGGCTGGCCTCGAACACCCCTTAACACATGTAGAGCTAAAAGTAAAGTGCTTTAAATGAATTGATTGAAATTTTTAACGCAATTAATTACTTAATTCAAAGAGACTGCGACCTAGAGTTGAATAAATTACATTATTTGTTATTATTAGTCAAAGAAACATTTACTTTTTATGTGTTCTAATTATACATTTAAATTAAAAAGAAGGCAACTTTGCTCCAAGTACTTCTAACATAAAATGATAATGATATTTTACTCATTAAATTATCAAGCTAAATAGTTGATTTTTTCGCCAGCTGTTTATGTGCAATTTCCCTTAAGATCTTTAATGGTTGTTGATAATAAGTAAAGTTGTAATAACGACTGATACACTCAGCAATAAATAGTGAAAGTAATATGCTTTTCATCTCTATTGAGGGTCTTGTTTTGACGAAGGGCACAGCTCCCTGGGCATTGCAGATTTGCTTATATAAGCGCCAAGGGAAACAATAACGCACTTAAGTCCTTTCACTTTTCATTTGACAGCTGGATCGCGGCTTTCTTTTCCACTGACCAAGTAAAATGATATACCTTTTATAGGTATCCCCTTTCCAGGGTTCACTGAACCCCAGGTCTTTGCCTGAAAAATGTTAAATGCACCTGCTTACATTATGCATATTGTGATTTTTGTATGTTGAACATCTGCTTCGTGAATGAATAGCTACGAAAAAATATTATTCTTATTCTGTATTATAATAATACTATTATTAATCCAGAGATTCGTTCTTATAAATACCCTACTTTGAGTTGAGGAGCTCATTTTTACGGCTTACAACATGAGGGTTGTCTGTATAGTTATGCTTATTTCCCTGAGTGTCCTGGCCCTGGCCGAAGGCATAAGGGTAAGGCCTCCAGTTCTGCCTCCTCCGTGTCCTCGAGCCTGTACAAGAGAGTATAGACCTCGTTGCGCCGTTTGGAGGAGGGGTGGCCGCACTAGTGTCTGCACTTTCCCCAACAAATGCACTTTGGATAATCAGATATGTTTAACGGGTCAAAGTAAGTTTACTTAAATAAGTAAAATATAGTATTACATGTTAACTAAATCATTATTTAACAGATTGGCAGGTCCGAGATGAGGATAGGAAGTGCTGGCGCGATTCTCCGGACTGCGATGCCATTCGCAAGTAAACTGCTTTCTATATTGTGTTCACGATACATGACTTTATAAATATATAACATATTGAAGAAAGAAACTTAAAAAACTGTATTTACGTTTATATTCCCATATTATAATATATATGTATATTATAACAACTTTAAGACAGGATATGAGCTAGACATTATGGTATATTTTGGAACCTTAAGACCTCAAATTCCGAGGCTCTGATTAATGTCAGTTCCCATCAAATTAACAGAAGACTTGCTCACTCTTGACCGTCATAATTTGCAGTTTCACAACTCTTTACGCTCCTCGGGCTCGAGTTTGAGCCGCGTTAAATGCTTATTAAATCTGGTTACCAGCGAGTTGCTTTCATTTTCGGCGGTTTTTGTGAGCGAGTATTTTCGCACAGAAGTGAATTTGGTTCAAGGCTGCCCTTAAAATATTTCACAGAGACGGGGAGCTGGTTTTCGGTTCGTTTCGTTTCGTTTACGATCAGAGTGCAGTTCATTAGCCGTCATGACAGGGCAATTAGAATGCGAACAAAACGCATTCGCCCACACAGACGGCAGTCGGGTCGGTGATTTTTTTATTAGCCCGACATGCCACGCCCATGCGCGTGCCAAAATGTGGGCGAAGGAGGGGACCAGGCTCACAGATCGAGAGCTACCGAACCGATATTGAATGCATTGCAGGCCGCAGATTTAATTGCCGCACCGGAGATGCAGATCAGAGTTGCTGGCAGCGGGCCAGCGGGGCAGCGGGCCACTGCGTAAGTCAATTAATTGTTGCTCGCCTTTGGGGCGACAGCTTTTGTGAAAGGCCAGCACGCAACGTCCTTCTGGCCAAGAGCCGATGCCAAAAGCCAATCCAGCACTGCCACACAGCGGCCACAATTTATGCGCACTCGCATGCATATGCAATCTTTACACCTGCCCGCAAGAGTCAATTAATTTCGCCTCGTCGATGGCTGGCCAAACGACTTTTACACAAAAATCCATTGCTGGCTAATCCGAGGCACTTGGTCACAACCCCAGCCACTTGGTATTGTATCTCGGATGGCACACATTTTGGCGGCCCAATCCGACCTTTTTCGGGGAAAATGCAACTGCCCATGCACCCAAAGAAATTAATTCTGGGCTTATTTGTTATGGGAATTGTTATTATTTACGGTACTCGAAATATTCTGGTTATTGTTGGATTATTTATGTGAAACATTTGTAAAGGAGATTCTGATCTTGCACGTGCTTTCATTATACTGACGAATTCAACATATGTTTTAGTAGGATGAATATGAATAAAAATTGCTATACAAAAAAGTACCCCCAAATTAATTGTCTTTATTTGCGAGGTCTGCTCTATAAATACTTTACTCTGCTATATAAAAAAAAAAACTGAGAATCTTTTTAAACACAACATGAAGGCAGTCTATATTCTTATATTATTTTTGAGTATCCTGGTTTTTGCCCAGGGACTCTCTTTAATAAAATGCACTCTAAGTTGCACAAAGATTTATAAACCTCTATGTGCTGCTTTGAGAAGAGGTTCCAAAACTACTGTTTGCACTTTTGCCAATAAATGTCTTTTAGACTCTGCCATGTGCCACAATAAGCAAAGTAAGTTATCTATTGAAATAAATATTATAAACAATATATAAAAACTAATTATTACAGCTTGGGAAGTACTAGACAGTGATAATAAATGTCAACGGGATAGTTGCAAATGCAGAGATCTTTTAAAGACAAGTTGATGAAATTTCTTGGGAATGTGATTACAAAAATATAAAATATTTAAATTTATACTACTATACACTTATGTGGTTTGGTAATAAACGCATGCGAAACCAGATTTCTTTTGTGTGCATTTCACGAACAAAGAAAAGGCGCAGTTGCCCAATTATAGTCGCCATATAGGACTCTCCCTGTGCGATCTGCGCATATTTAAAAGCGCATCCAAAAGTTGACATTTGCTAATAATACCCGAACATTTTTTCCACCTCCAAAAGCCGACACTTTAATTGCCCCGATGCATTGTTGGGCGATGAGTGGTGGTGGCGGAGGAGGAGAGCTGCCAGCTGCTGATTGTATCAGAGTATAGCTCTGATGCTACTTATGTCATCTTCGCTGTAATACCTGGGATCTGGGACTTGGAATTCGGGTACTGGGGACTGGGGACTGTTGGTCTTGGAACCACCGAAAAGAGGCGTGCCAAGAGCAGTCGTAGGACTTTTTGTTCGGTTCCCGCTTTGTTTGCAGCTCGTTGCCAACTTGCCACATCGCTCGCATTGTTTATATGTAAATTGCATGCCCCGACTCCCTGGCATCATGCTGGCTCCGAGTTGGTGGCTGATGTCATGTAAATGTGTGGAAATGACTTTTGTAATGCACAGGCAGGGAAAATCATAATTTATATGCTCATCGTTTCCATTGATAGTGATTGAGTATGTTGTGAGGTGAAAATCTGACAGATGTCTGAAAGTGCATCAGATGTATTCAGTTTTTCTCTAAAGAAACCAATCGCATTTATTGATAATGATTAAGTATGTTGTGAGGTGAAACTGTGAAATATCCGACAAACATCTATACAAGTCTTGAATACATCTTGCCAATTGAGGCTTCCAACTAAAGTTCACACCATTTTACTCACAAAGTGTAGATGACATTGCCTGATTGCATGATAACTGAGTGCAATTTATAATATCCATGTATTAAAGGGGAGATGATTTCCATAAAAAATTGTTTAATAAATTCATATCTCTGATTTTCACACAATAAGGGAATTTCTATTGGTTTTATTAACAGTATAATGATAACTTTTAATCTCTAAGTGTAAGTTCAAGTTGTAGCAAAGCTAAAGACTAACAAGTCTTACTCTAAATTGTTATGTCAGACTTTAACTAATAAATACCAACAAGTCATTACTATTTATAAAAATAAACGTAATATATATATAATAGATAAATATATAATTTACCATGTAAGCTTAAAAGTAAAGCTGAAAATGTATTTAATATTTAAATGTCGTTTAGCCTGGTTTTCGTTTTCATTAAATGTATGCCGCCACTGTCATATATTTTTTCTACATGACTGCAATTCGAAACCTCTTATTAAAGATCATTTATCATTAAGTAAACCTTAGTTAAAGCCACTCAATCGCCACGAGCCGAGTGCCGACAATCTGCGATATGTTAAGATCGAGATATGTTGCTGCACTTCTGTGTGTTATTTTTTCCCATTCGCGGCTAACCCATGCTGAGTGGATCTCGTTTCTGGGCCTGATTGCTAATGCCAGCCAGAGACTCTGGCTGTTTTAATTGTTGCACTTAGCCAAGCTCAACGTTTTGCCCTGGCCAATTGCTTAATTGATTCTTGCCAGACAGGTAGCAGCGATCTTATGTCTTCACATCCGCCTGGCATTTCGCAGACAGCGAAGCAAAAAGCGACAAAACACATCCATCCATGGGGCACACATGGCGCATACTTGATAAACGGCAGACCAATTGCAACATGACGCACATTTATGTGGCATTAGTGTCGCCTTCGATATTTTATTGTGCCATAAATTGGCAATGCAAATGCAGATACGATGCCACAGAGCATACGGAACGATAAGCAAGCCAAGAGCTGCCTTAATTCGCTCTCTGACCCACAAAAAATACGTTTGCGATACAATCTGTGCGAGAAAATCTATTTAAAGTTGAGTGGAGTACATGGAGACAAAAAAAGTGTTACTCTGTTTATACTGAAACTAATAATATACGTTTTCCTCTTTACATTTAAATTGGGACCCAAGTAATCAAGCAATTAAGAAGCATTTGTATATAGATTAAAATTTAAATGATATCCTAAAAGTAATATATATTTTTTCCCATGTACTATTTGCGGCATGTGAAGGGTTTTGATATATCGCCCCAGCAGCACGCAATTGCGATAGCATCTCGGACACGGCTTACGTGCGGTTTATGGACTCCAGCAGCAACAAGTCTTTAATAGAATGTAACCGAAGCTGCAGCTGGCCAGTCAGCCAGTCAACCATCGAGGCGAACAAGCCAAGAAAAAACCAACCGAATTCGACTCCGATCTCTGGTCCTCTTGACTGATAACCGAACTGGCTGCAATCTGACGCTTTAACAGCTTATTAATTGGGCGGCCGCCCCTTGCAGATTTATACCTGGCCAAAAGCGCGGCTAATTGCACACAAATTGCGGCGGCTAAGCTAAATCAGCCAAGAGTAAATCAGCGAGACGGAGCAGCGACAAATTCAATGCCAGATTTTTGACCAAAAACTGCTCAATGCAAAACTGGCTGCAGTGCCGCCGTTCGATTGTGCATAAATCAAATGGAAAACCACTTTTGCATCACGAACACGGGGAGAAAATGATGAATGTTTTAAATTATTTATCTAAATTAAATTATATATTCATGCCCGAAATATGTACTGTGTGTCTTAAAATTGATTGCTTTCGATCTCTAGTCAGGTAAGATTTATTCTATAAATGACATATGCCATTTTTCCTATACAAGCTTGATTGATCGATTTTTCTCGGTGCAGGACTTTTTGCGTTGGCTCTTGGCTTGAATAAGCCGACCGCCTTGACTTTCTTAGTCGCGAATCGAGTGCACTTATCCACTGCGGCTGAGCATCCTTCAGTGCTTCGTCCCACATAAAGATTGGGCCACGTGAGCAGCAAACTTTTCAGCCTTTCACCAGTCCAAAGATTCCCCAAAATAGCTGCAACAATTACCAAACATTCAATAACTCGTAATGGCTCGTACGATGTCTGGCAATTGGCACATCGTCTTGGATCATCATCATCGCCATCAGCCATCAATTTGAGTGCGAATGTTGCAAGCGTTGGTAAAAAATAAGCACAAATAATAAAGCACATGAGCACTCCACTTGGCCTGCCTACAAATGAGCCAAGTGATTATTCGGGTTCGACTCCGAGCTGAGCCTGGCATTCGAGTGTTGCGTTGCCCAGCATACCGACATGCAGCATACTTGGGCTTTATTTAAATAGTTTTTCCGAAACTATGAAAAGCAGCCGAAAATATGTAACTGCCTGTTGCATCTGTAACTATTACTGGCTGCTGCCGCTGGCTGTTACTGTTCAATTTGCTCCGCCGGCTCACAGTTTTGCCATCCGTTGCCACATCATTTCTGACGAGTGCGCATACAAATCACAGTGCCGGCAAGGCACTGCACGCCATTTGGGTTACCAGGGCTCTCACGATCCCGATCACGCCGGTTTCTGGGCCGAATCTGTAGCTGTAAATCTGTATCAGTATCCGTATCCGTATCTGCTCCATCTGCTGCGAGTTGCGTCGACAGGCGCTGCATTTCAATTAGCAATCTGTGCAGCGAATTCTCTGATAAGCGGGCGAGGGCGGGGCGTGGCGACGTGTCGCCTTGATCCCCAAGCATTTTTAGCTTTCGGTTCTCACGCTCGTGGGCGGGCTTACCCAGAGTACACTGGGAAAAATTATAGTTTGAAAATGCAGTGCCCTCTGAATACGACTCAAAAAACATCCAATATAGGTATCCATGTTAGAATCTCGGCATTTCAATGGAGAACATTTTTTACGCACTGCTAAAAACCTTTAAAACCCTTTTAAACCCCTATACTTCTTCAGATTCTGCTTAAATTAAGAAATATAAATTCGGAGGAGTAACTTCCTTTAAAGTCCTTACAAAAAAACCATAAGAAATACAATTTAATAGAAACCTCTAGGAATATCTACAGTACATAAAGTTCATTAAACGTGAAAAAGTATTTGTTGAAGTCATTCACAAATATTTCATTGTGACTTTGTATGATTTCAGAGGCTTATAATTATTACAAATAATATATTTTTCTTTTTGTTGATCACACAGAAGCTACACATGTTTTGATTACAATGATTCCCTCATACTCATGTCCGTTTTCTTTTGGGAAGGTATTTCACGTGGGCCATCGAGTTGCGTTTTGTTATAGGTATTTGTTACACTTTCTCGACCCGTGAGTCAGCAAATAAATAAATACGAAATAAATAAAAGATTTTCACCCAAACGGAAGACAATGTTCGAGCACTTTTCGGGGCCTGAAGATCGCAGGTGATGATCACGTAGTGGTACCTTCAAATGAATCTAAATGGGAGGTCCATTCATAAAGAGGGGCACGCTCAACCACTCTACTCAATCAAACCACCATCGCCGTCCTCTTCGATCATGATCCCTGCCCGTTCAGCTTTCTTTTGTTATAACATCAATCAGCGATGTTCGCGAAATCGAGGCGACCTCCGGCCGGGGCGCAAAAAAAAGATCTAATTAAAAAAAATATATATATATATAACGAAAATAGAAAACCGATTCAAGAGGTTGTTGTGGGCAGGCATGACGTGAATTTGGATTTTGAAAGTGAAATGATTTCGAGCAATTTACGTTAATGTAGCGCATTAATGGCGCATCATCGGCAGCATCCGAGGGAGGGAGATCTTTGGGCCAAAAGTGAATGTTGACCAGCATTCACTTCAAGAAATCGAGCAGTTGCCAAATGAATATGTACCTGATATATCCATCAGTGCAAGGCCTCAGCCAATGATTTGTTTCATTGCTTCCTCGTCTTCATTTCATTTTGGGGGCAAGGGATGGCCGGTGTTGTGCGAGTAATTGTGGCAGACACATCAGCCAGACATTTGCCCAAAAAAGGGAAAAACAACGGCAATATGCTACCACAAGTCATGGCTTTTGGCTGCCTCTTGTCTGTTGAACCTTGTAAGGCGGTTTATGTAATGGTAACGAAGCCATAGCCACAGATTTAGCCTCTAGCTGCATTTTTTTCTTATTTTTGTGTTCAACAAAACAAAGGCCCCAAACATTGATCGATAAAAGCGGAGGCGAATTTCTGTAACTCCTAAAGGCTCCACGGTTTTCTGCATTTCGAACAAAGCGCCTTTTGCTAATTATGAATATATGAAAAGTATACACAATACTGAATTCATTCATATAAATAAATTGCAGAAAACATAGTTTATCTTACTATTATTATTAGTTATTCAATTAACCCTCAAATATCCCATCTTCAAATGAAATTTTTGTGTAATTGAAGCTTATTCGAGTTTAACTGTAATGGACTTTAACTCTGATCCTCATTAATACGCAGCACAATGCGCTTGTTTATCTGCAAGTCTCGATCTCGTACCCGATTTCAATATCGAGTGTTCGGTTTGCGATCTTAAAATGCACTTCACAGGCCGCTTTCCAATTTGGCACTAACGCCCTGCCACGATTGTCTGATTTATATGCGGCATGCAAATGGAGTGAGTCGCAACTGCAGTTTGGTAGTGCGAAAAAGTGCTGGCAGCCTTGACACAAATTCGCCAGGAGAGCGGCAGCCGCCGTCATTTCTTTCGCCTGCCTGCCAGCCCGCAATTATGTCTGCATTTTATTTTATAACATTTCGCGAGGAGCCGACGCTGGGGAGACCGGATTTGTGGCAAGTCACGAGGCAGATGTGGCCAGGAAATCAACAGGTTGCTCCGTTTCTGGTCTTCTACATTTAAGGAGAAAGTAAAACGCTGCCTGCAGCCGGGCCATGATCGCCATGATCGATTTCAGCTGGCAACTGGTTGAACGTGAAGTTCAACATCCACTTACACATCCACACGTCCACGGCATTGTGCAACGCGATTTGAACTTCGCATCAAATGTTAATGACCCCGTTTGGCCATAACTAAAGTCCAAGCGAAAAAGAGCTGAGGCTGTTCTTGGTCATAACCATGTTTTATGGGTCTTTGGAAAACAAATCAGCGAACGAGGCGACCCAGCAACCAGCGGACAATTAGCAGGCACTCGCTAAGTTTTTTACTTTATGCTCATTGCAGTTCTGCCCCTCGTTCCCCTTCTCTTGGCCACGTTGGGCTTGATGGCCAGGCCAGGTTGGGCCTGAGGTGTGAGCTGCTGGCGGCCAACAACCGTTAGGCGATAGAATTCGCCGGGAAGTTATGGCCATGTCCCGGAGGCCATGACAAATCACCGGGACACGCCCCGTGACGTCTAAGCCTGGTTAAAACGAGGGCTAGCGACAAAGCAGCCTTCGTGGCCTAAGCGGATAAGCTCCGGCTCGATTGCCTTGCAAAATATCATCAAGATTGCACTTGCGAAAATATATTCATATTTTTCAATAGTCGCATGTTGTGTTTTTATTAAATAAAACTTAATCCTAATACGATTATTAAATAGCAGCATGATTAAAAAGATTCATATCTTGATTGCCTTCTGAAATTCATGAGAATTTCACAGACAATAATTGACATTAATCACATTTATCCTTTAAATATTAATAAAAAAAATTAATTGTCCTTAGGTTTGATACTGTACCTAAGGTAATTTATATAAAAAAGGTTTCTTATGCATTTAAACTGTGTAGGAATTTATTATTTAAAATGGCAATATTTTAAACATTAATGAAGCTTACTTTTAATTGCAAATATGCATTTACGTTAGGAAACACCCTGCAATTATACCTTATTATATTCAAATAAGATTAGGATTTATTTCAATTACAAAAAACACACCTTTTCCATTATGGAAAACATATTTTATGTTGCTTTTAAGTCTCCGATCTTTCACCTTAATTGCTTGTTAAATCGAAACCGAAAACTCCAGCTGAGCTCTATTTTTAAGCCCGCATCGGAGGTGTGATTTCGTACTCTTTTTCGGCGGAAGCTGAGATGGCCAAGAGCGTGACCTATACGCTCATTAATTTTGTGGCTCTTGGCGATGATTTGTTCATCATTACGAGCTGGGAATGGCGCGTGGATGGCCAGATAGAAAGTGGCAGGAAGCCATTAGCATGGGAAGTTGTCGGACAAGCAAAAACAAAAACCAAGCTAACCAACTCGCAGCACAGGTTGGCCTGAATATAAATGAACAAATCAAAACACATATATGGCGCAATGCCGTTTAATCATTCGGTGTAAATTCCCCCCGGAATGCCGAATGAAACTTTCTGTGCCAACGACTTCAGAACTTTCCAGCCAAATCAAACACAAGACACAAAAATACACACACATTGAAGAGGGAGAAGAACAGAGCGAGAATGTCGGAGAAATGTTAACAGAAAGCCGTCATAACCGAACGACGGACACGTAAAAATTACATAAAAACGATGAAGATTATGGGTAGAACCAGTCGCCAAAGTTGGTCTAGACATTTCTGAGACGGTTAGACCGATCACTTGCCACACACAGGAAATTAACTGGAAATATGTGTACCAAAACCGAGAGTACGGCTCATTAAGAAATAGCCAGCGTTCGTACATACATACCTTAAGATCATTTTGTTGACGTTGCACGTTGCCACTTGGCCGTTGGCCGTCGTTGCTGTTAATGACTTCTTTAAATGCGTTTTCAGCTGCTTATATGGCTCCGTTTGGCTCGGTTTTATTATTTGGCGACCAAGAGCTGTGAATTAATCCAATTATGGCCGACGATGCGACAACGTCTGCGATAAGTTGGCCTTAATTAATTTTTGTACTGTCGCGAAGAGTTCACCGAGTTCGTTGCCAGAGTCTTTTGTTTATTTATTTTATTTTCTTTTGTGCCAGAATGCGACAATTATCGAGCACCTGTCGTTGATGCGGGACACTCTTGCTATCGGGCTTAAATTTCACCCTTTACACACTTGCTTTCCTGCACACTCACACACAATATGCCGCGCACACACTTAATATGCACTTGGTGTTGGGATTACCGTTAGCCGTGAGCGCCTCTGAGTCGCTATTTTCCGCCTGCACAACCGCCACGGAGTGTGTCCAACAATTAACTGAGCTCCGCCAGCCGATGCTGCCACAGAAAAACCAAAAACAAAATAAAAAGAAGCAAACAAACGAAGCCGGCCCGCCAAGCAGCGCTGTCGACGATGGCGTCGACTTCGGTTATCAGCTGCCAAGTGCCGGCGGCAGCAGCAACAAAAAACAAATAAATACAAACAAAAAATAAAAAGAACAGAAAAAAAACGGACGCCCCAAGCCGAAGACTGAAGCTTGGCTTAGTGCGACTCGACTCGAAGCAGCGACATCGGTTTTGAGTGAAAGTTTGAGTGAAATCGAGTACGGGTTGCGTGCGCTTTGTTGTGTGGTGAAATCGGCATCGCCGAGTGGTGAAATTTGTAGGGTGCAGTTCGTGGCTTAAGTCTTTTGATTTATCGGTTAATCGAACAGCTCGCTATACGCTTATGAAAGTATTTCAAACAATTAATTAACTAAATTTAATTTTCTCATTATTTGCTTTTAACTATAAACATTTTTTTTTTCTTAAAAGGTTAATATATATATTTAAGAGAAACAAGTAACATTAATCAAAGTTTAAATACCTTATTTATTGATGTATTTCCTGTTGAAATGGTTCTGTGAAGTTCGCAGCTTAAGTAATTTGACATTCAGTCTACCGGCTGACATTTTAAATGAGAAGTTAGTAAACAAATAATTCTGCTTCACAATTAAAAAATATATTATAATAAGCAAAGTATAATTAATGGCAAAAACAAAATACTCTTAAAGTTCAAGGTTTTTAAAATACATGTTTTACGAGCACATGATTTATTAGAATAATTTAAATGAAATAATAAATAAGATTGTGCAACTTGTGTTTATTATTTTATTGATTTTTGTACTTATTTAGCACCCTTATGATGTAAGTACATATTTTATTATTCAGATTCCACGAATTAGGAATAATAAATGTACGTTAAAGACAATGATTTCATGCTAACAAGGTTTCTGTTATTCCAAAGAGTAAATTTATAAATCCTGATGATATCCAAACACTCCCCCGCAGTGGGAGGAGATGGAGTCTCACTATATTTGTGTAACTAAAGACTCAATAATTATTTAGTGACGGCTGGGCCCAACTCCTACAGCGCTATCAGCAATCATCCGTGCCCATGTACAAATAAAATCTCAATCTGCTGTCGGATCTTTTAGCACTCGTATTTTTTCAATTTGCCAAGCGCGGGGCTGCACCTCCGGCGGACCAATATCTCTTAGAGCCTCGTCCGAGCTGCGGCATATCAGTTGGAGCCAATTAATTTAATTTGTCAAACCGCACACACAAATCGGGCGGGCAAGCCTCCGGCATAACTCAAAATTCGGCGGGAGGCTACAATAATAAAATACTGCAAAAGGCGGCCTAATAATAATGAGCGTGGACCAAGAGTGCGGCCAGAAAACGTCAAAATGCAAGGCAGTTGAAATTAATTTGGCCTAAGCAGCGCCAAATGGATTGGGCTTTTTCTTGCGGTGAAGCTGGCTGCGCTCAGTCGAATCCATATCGATTTTGTGGCCTTTGGCTTGGGGCTTTGTTGCATTTGACAATTGCTTTGCATGAACGCACGAATGTTGTGCAACAATTTTGGACCACAGCAGCGGCAGCAGCAGCAGCGGCAGGGGCAGCGTCAGTAATAAAAACAGCAACAACGGCGGTATTAACAATGTACCACGCATTTTTTGAAAAGTTGTTCGTGCCACGTTTTTGTTCTTTTTATTTAACTCAATTTTTTTTCGGGGTTGACGTTGGCTATTTGTTGTTGTTGTTTTTGAGCATTAAACACCAAAATTTTTTATTAGCGACCCGGTTTGACTGCCTCGAATGTCCGACTCCTTTTTCTCTAATTTAAACTTAGTTTGTTTTTTCCTCTTCGGATTTTGCTTATTTAAACATGCTATTAATTTTTAATGGCGTGTGACATTTTTGTTTACGCATAGCCTCAATGTAGAGCAAAACATTAGCATGTCTGCGGTATTAGTTTACCATTTTTCTTGCTGCCATTGAGCCATTTGACGGAGTCTTAATTGATATTTATCGCCGGGCGATAGCCATGTACATCATAATAGAGGCATGAAGTCGTGTAGCCGACAAAAAGCTCATTACTTTGGCTCACATGAATGGTAAACGCATTTGCACTTGCCGAAAAAATTTGGACTCTTAGTAAATATTGGTAATAAATCCTGTATCATATATAAATTTAATATAAACGTGTGTCAAAAGTTATATAATTAAAGTATGCAATAAATAAATAATATAAATAAAATATTTAAAAGGTGTTTTTCTCTTAATCAAACATAAAATCAATTTCATAACAAAAACCATTTCAGTTATTATAAACAAAAATGCATATCACATGTAAGTATTTCAAGTCCTTATATCATTTTCATTTTAGATTGATTATACACCTAAATATCCCCTCTTTACTTTACTTTTAAATATACCTATTTAGTTTTTATTAATTCTTTTCAAATCCAAAGTTTCTTACAATGTATTAGGGTCTTATTTACTCCACTTCAAGGTATGTACATTTCAATTTTTTGTGTACAATTCGGACATTTGATTAGCCTCACCTCGCCACGGTCGTTGGGGCCCGAAGTGGTCTATCCAATCCGGCACATAAAATCCAATTTAATTAAGTTAGACTCTCGGATTGAGATTGAGACGCAGTCGGAGGATCGAGATGCAGACCGAGAGACCGAAGCTGACGGAGATGGAGATGGAGACCCACAGCAGCAGCTGCCACGGTAGACAACCTTGCCGGCATTCTTAACGTGTTCAAGATTTTTACCAACGCACTGCATTTAGGATTTAAGTTGTTGTTGCCGCTGCGTTCACTTTTCAAATGCTTACGAAATGTCAATATTCGGCACAAAGTTATTTGTTATTTGATCGAAGCGATTGAGCAATTGTTGATATACAATTTGTGTGTTGTGTGTGTTTGTCGCTTTTTATCCATTTTGTTCTTTTTTGTATAACGGTTCTCGCATTGATTTGTTAGCTAATTGTGTACGAAAAATGTAATTAAAATTAAAACGAAAAATAAATAAATAAATAAAAAGTGTTAACACCCCGATCGCACAGCTGGTGACAACACAGCGAATGAGTCATGATTTCAGGGGAATGGAGTTCGAATAAGTTGCAAATGAAGTATCTTTAAGTGTCTTAATAAATACTACTACTTAATAACTAGATGCAAATAATAATAAATATAGTAATAATTTGAAAAATGTGTACTCGATTCCAAAGCAATTGGTTCACACACTTTGCTACACTTTCTAAATTATAGAAATCGCCAAAATGTTGATACTCTTTCACAATTTTACGTAATTTCATTAAATGTTGCCACCATGATTTCGCATTTTTATTATTATTGCTTGCCCGGCTATCAAAGCAATTGGTTTTGCGATTTCTTAAACAATCATAAACCTAATTTGCAATCATTGTTATGGATAATAAACTGACCCTGAGCCATATAACGCAAGGTTACCGGTTATTAGGCTCTCCTCTCGAAAAAGCCTATATTTTCAAACCTAATTTCACAAATGCCCAACTTCCTGTGATCCCTATCAATGGGTGTCTGCTTTTGGCAAAGCTAATGGCCGGAATAATCAGGTCTTCTATATGCCAATTAAACCGATATCTGCCAGTAATGTTAGTTAAGCCATAATTGTATGAAAAGGGGGCTTCTGTGTTGGCCATGTTCATGTATTATGCATATATTTCTTGAGGAGTTGCCCGAAAAAGTATACAAAAACACGTCTTGTGGCTAAAAAAAAACTGTGTTTTTGGCTTAGCTAACTTTAAAATGCGCTCGTAACTATAAAATGCTGATTTGTGCTTGTAATAAGAACCATTAATCCACTTATGACAACCAGATGTATAAAATTGTTTTGTAATTTGATTACTATTATGATTTTATTTATATAAAAATACCTAATGAGTTCAAACTGGAAGTCACTCACCTGTAAAATATGACAACTGGATCGATCGGGGAAACCCAAATGTGGTGTAACTTAAGTTCACGAGTGACGCTAGTATAATTAAATGCATTATTTGTCGGTAAGTTTAAGAAATTAATAAAATAATGAAATTAAATATTACTGCACTAAGATATAAAAAGAAACCTTTTTCCAAAGGCAACATCAGTTGAAACTCATTCAGCAATCGAGCACCTAATTGTTCAACTTATATTTACATAAAAATGGCATTCCGGTACATCTTCGTGATAAGTGCCCTAGTGGTCTTGGCCCAAGGATCCTATCTGTCCTCTGTGGATCAGGAATCACAGGCTGGAGTCCATAGCTCGGGCGGTGTGTCATCTGGAGCTGCTGTTGGCGGTATTTCACGAGGACATCCTGCTGGGCCCCAGTCTCAGCGTCCTGCCTCTGGTCATGGGGGTTCCTATGGACCTGCTGGAGGATCTCAGCGTCCTCGTCCCCATGGAGGTTCTGCTAGGCGTCAGTCTGGTGGATACAATCGCCCATCGGGTGGAGCCAATCGTCCTGCTGGTGGAGCTCAGACAGGCCGACAAACTGGAGGGGGAGCTGCTCACGGAAATCGTCACCAGAACCGCATTCCCAACCAGAAGCCATACTAGGAAATCTGTTAGCCCAAACCCAACTAACTTGGTTCTACCGTGACTTTCGCATAGTTTTTTAAAGTATCTTAACTTTTTAATTACTGCTTATAATACAAATTTTTATATAAATCTAAAAATGACATTGTCTCATTGTGAAAAATGAAGGGAGAAAACTATTTATTTCACATTCTTTCATTTACCTTCCGAAATCGTATTCTTATAAACACATATCGCTCTGAAAAGGTGTGTAATTTTAAGTGCAATTGCACCTTCGATGAACCTGTTAATATGCCAATTAGAGTGCTTGCCACAAGTAACGCAATCAACGGAGAGCACTTAATGTTTTAAACATTTCTTGAATAGTTGGCCCAAAGCGTATTGCCAGAACAGACTACTAAGTGAATTGGTTAAGATTAAAGCCACTTTGGGACCAGCGTTGAAATCGTATTCAGTCTTTGGATTTATTTGACAAATTTTTCTTACTATCACAGCAAATATATAAAGTATAAAGTAAACTAACAATTTAATATTTAGTCGTTTATGATTTATAATTTTAGTTAAACCATAATTTTTTTAATATTATTATTAGCAATACTTGAAATGTATTTAATATTAAATGAAAATATTTCTTGGAGATTTTATTTCGAACGTCTAGTAGTCCGTAATGCAAAATAAGAACGTTAAATTTTGGACCCACCATGCCAATGCTAAATATATATTAAGTATTGCAAATACATGTAATAATTTATTTCGCATTCATTATTTGGATTATGTTGAGAGTTAGATAGAATTGATGTTTTTTATTTTATAGTATTGAAAAAGATTTCTGGATATGATTCCGAATTGTATGTGAGTTTCCTGCGGTATTCAGGCCACCTGTCAATGGACGATTGTGTGATCCACCGGGTGGTCTATAAGATTCAAGTTTTGCTGGGCGGTGAGGAGCTGTTCCAAATCGAGGAGCTGCTCCAGATCGAGAAGCTGAACCAGGGTGAGGAGCTGTGCCAGGACGAGGACCTGGATTTGCTCCAGACCCGCCACGATAACGACCAGCAGACGATTGAGTTTGAGGGGCTGGACGCACTTCGGGGAACTTAATAGGTGCACCCGATGTAACACTGCCAACTTGGTGGGCTTCTACGGCAGGTTCCGGTTCAATTTTTAAAATGTGAGATCCTTGCACTAGGACGAAAAGGACACTTAAAGTGACCATAAAGCGGGCTGCCATATTTGTTTCCATTTATATTTCAAGTAAAGGATTTAAATGAATGATGCCAGAAACTTACTTTTTACACAAGTATTTATACAAGAGAGATGAGACAACAACAACATATGTGGACTTAATTGCTTAAAAGATTTTTAGGGCTGTCTCATAAATCAAATTCATATGGGGTTTCCACTCTGTGATTATTTTTCAATTATGAATTTTTGACTTTTAAAGCTTAAACCTTTTTGAACTGGCGTCTTGAACAAAATTTATATACCCGTGTTTACATATTTCACGAATTTATTTTTTATTTATTTTTGCTAAGCATTGTTGTGGCTTAACAATGTTTAGTTGGACAATCTTTTAAGACCACTTGTAATGCTTTGTTTAGGTAGTGCTGAATATATATGTTTCAAGTTTCCAAATCGGATTGTTGCAAGCTAAAAGGGTCTCTGGTTTTGATTGCGACCCTGATGGCGGTGTGATTGACCCGATCCATCTCGGTGGGGATTGCGGATAGGAGCCACAGGAACTGCAACTGGAACTGGAACGACCACAGCCACAGGCAAATCCTGGTGACGATGAACTCCACGCACTGGAAAAGGATGTGGGCCACGGTTTTGGGTCGGGCGTTGGGGTCTTGCTTGATGTCCTGGAGAAACGACGACAACAGGAGCTCCAGACTGGACGACAACCACCCCTTGCTGGTCAGAGCGCCCGATAGTCGCTGCGTTACCCAGGATCAGGATGGCACTGAAGGCTATAATGAATCGGAATACCATTTTGCTGCGATTATTCAAGCTTGACTGATGACTTGATCAGAGAAAATGAATGTTTTTATAGTCAAATTTAAGAACTAAATAATTTAAATACTTACAAAATTAGTTATACAAAATGATTAACAATTAATGTAAAACAAAACACTATCTTGATTTAATTTGGCACGCTTAAAGAAAATTCGGTCTCTGAACTTTTTATATAAGCTTAGCACACTGAACTCCGTAGCACATGTCAAGTTTATGAGGTCGAAGGAAAGAAAATATGTAAGTTAAATAAAAAATAAAATTGTGTATAAGTTTTTACAGCATATTCTTTTTCCTTTTTTTAATTCATCATAACCGAATTTTACATATAGTTTTTAGGCGATCTCTCTTTGTCATCAATAAAATAAATTAATCCTGAATCCATTCAATAAAAATTATAATAAATCAATACCAAAAAAATTTAAATATCAATGAATTATTTATCTACCGATTTTTAAATTTTTATTTATTTATTTATTTTATTTATAATTTTTTTATCAAAGTCTGATATCATTCCAATGGGATAAGAAGACTTTATCTAAAATTAAACGAAATGATTAACAAATTTTTAGAGGGTTACACAACATAAGCAATTTTTCAAGATCAAATTATTTATAAAATTCAACCTTAAAGTGGTAGTATTTAATTTGGACTGAATATTTTGAATTCATGCAGTTTAATATCGTTCTTTAATTAAATGCTTACTAATATTACAATTATAAAATATATTTATGTATACTTAATAAAAATTGTTTCTAGTCAATAAATAAAATAACATCTTCGAGCCCCCGCCACCCATTTACTGAAACACTCTCATATTTGGTTTAACAATTGCTTTTATTAGCAAGACACACAGAAAGTTATTTTGAGGATATAAATAAGATTTTAAGATCGTAAAATGGTGTGAGGATATTTGTCTAGAGTTCCAAGGAATTATTGGTCTAATACGGCTTCTGGTTATGGATCTGGTGAGAATTTCCGTGGCCTGTGTTGGCACCGCCAGCAGGACGATTGGCAGGGCGATGGGCAGAAGGACGATTGGCACTTCCATAAGGACGATTTAGGGATCCACCAGATGATCGACGAGAAGCACCACTATGAGGACGAGGTCTAGCGGCATTGGATCCGCTGGATCGTCTGGGTCCTGCAACAGAACCTAAGGTGGAGCCATAGCCCGATGCAGGGCGTTGAGGTTGAGACACAGAAGGATGTCCTCGAGGAGTGCCAGAAACAGGAGCTCCAGACGAAGCTACTCCAGATTGGTGAACGCCAACATCAGATTCCTGATCCACTGAGGACAGATAAGATCCTTGGCTCAGGACAACCAGAGCGCTGATCACAAAGATGTAACGGAATGCCATTGTGATATGTTTGCTTGAGATTTCTTCAGCTAAAACTGATGCTTTCAACAGGAAATCTGAATGGTTTTATAGTGTGGAATATCAGGATTTATTCATATAACAAGCATTATAACTGTTTTCAAAGAAAATTCTTATTTAAAATCTTAAATTTCGTAGAGGTAAATGCACTTTCAATAACAATTAAACCATAGTTCACTGACTTAGTTCAGGTAAAAGGTTTACGAACTTTAATAACAGATTTTAAATTAATATTTTAAAGGGCTTATGAACTTTAATCACAGATTTTAGATTAATATTTTCTGTTCTACTTGTAATGTAAACTTGAAATACAATTATTTCGGAATGTCGCTTACAAAACTTTTCGAAAACTCTCAAGTTCGGAGAAAACACTCAGCGTTTAAAGATCAAAGTATGCGATAACATAGAGAACTGGGCTAAACTGAAGTAAAATGAGTCATAAAATCTCTTTAGACTAAGTGCCTTAATTTATAAAAAATATAATACAGTATTCTAAAAGTATAAAAGTTGAACAAATTCAATAGAAAGCATCAGTTGTTTCAAGTGCAATAATCACAAAGAAGCAAAGAAAAATGGCTTTCCGTTACATTTTTGTCATCAGTGCCTTCATCGTCCTGGCTCAAGGATCTAATATTTCTCCAGTGGAGCAGGAATCGGAGGTTGGAGTCCACAGCTCTGGCGGAGTGTCATCTGGAGCTGCTGTATCCGGTATTTCACGTGGACATGCTGCTGGACCCCAGTCTCAGCGTCCCGCCTCCGGCTATGGTTCTACAGGAGGATCTCAGCGCCCTCGTCCCCAAGGCGGTGCTGCTCGCCGTTCATCCGGTGGTGCTTACCGTCCTTCAGGCGGTGCCAGTCGTCCCTCCGGAGGCGCCAATCGTCCTTCTGGAGGTGCCCAGGCAGGTCGTCAAGGACAGGCAAATCCTCACCAGACTCGCAGCCAGAAACCTTATTAGAAAACCATTTGAGCTGCGCAACGATTGAACCCTATTGAAATCCCAATTATCATCTTTTCCCTGTAACCGATTTTCACATAGCTGACTTTTGCATATTATAACAATTGTTATACAAAACTTGTGCGTTGTTTACTTTTCAAAGGTTAAAAAAAAATGGGCGTTGTTTAAACTGGGAGCTTGAAACTGTTTTGATATAAATATGTTATCAAATCTAAAGTTGAGCCGAAAGAACCACTCAAATGTAGTGTTTCCACCCAATTCTTCATTCTTATCTAGGTGGAGCATTGTGGTAATTGTGAAATTATTGGAACATGACTTCATGGTATTGCTAAAAAGACACAAATTAAGGGGTTAGTAAAAGTTCCGGCGAAGTTTGCAATGTAATCATTAAGACTCGAATCCTTTCAGTGAAATGGGAAAAGAATTAACTTTTAACTTTAAAAACACATATAATTTACATTTACCAATTATTCCGATGACAGCTTTACAATATATTGACAAGTTCCGAGTAATTTACCACCTGCCACATATAAAAGTATATCTGTATAGTTTTATTAGTATAACTCACAATCTGAACTATCAGTTGAGATGGTAAGGGGAGACAGGCAAACATGGCTAAACTCGACTGTTGATAAATGCTGATCAAATATATTATGTTGCTGTGTTGCTGGTCAAAACAATAATAACCATACACGGTTTTGCTGTACTCTGCAGTAATTTTTATTTTTTTTTTTGTATTTTTTGACAACAGTAGAAAATTCAATATTTTTAATGAAATAATAATTAAGAACCGATTTGTGTATTTCACGTAATATTTTTTATTATAATTACATTTCAATATAAATCAAGTGTTAAAGCAGCTTATAAGTCCTGCAGGATGTGACTGCGAATTCATAGGAGGATCACACGACCAGATCCAACAACATTTGCTTGGTGGATGTGTTGGATCCACCGGAGGAGGTATCAATCCAGGATGGGTGGGATTCCTTTCTAAATCCTTACGACGTGGAGCATAGGAACTGGTGTCAGTTAATTCCGATTCTATTTCTCCACCAAATGCAGGGCCAAAGGGCTTGAAAACCAATTGTAATCCTTGATCAACCGTCTCCAAGTCCTCTACTTGGGGCAAAATTTTCAATCCTTCAACAAGGACGATTAGTGCACAAAATACCACAATTAATTTTAATTTCATTGTTTGTTCAGAGTATTGTTTACGGTAATACTGATGCTTTTTATAACTACATTATTATTTACAGTCTAAAACAATCCAGTTTTAGTTATTTATATTAAAGTAATTGCGTATATAAAATTGCCTTCTTATATGATATACAGAATTAAGCAAGTAATTAAAGCAATTTAAGTCCTTCTCGCAGCGAAAGCAGGTTTTAATTTTTTTTTAATTTTAAATATACTCCAACCATTAAATTAGCTTACAGTTGAATCAGCCAAAATAAAAACAAAAAAAAAAAAACGAGAAATTTAAACCAATAAACAGAATTCCACTAGAAGCCCATTTAAAAAAACCACCAAAAATACGTCTTACAACCTATTTAAGTCCCACTTAAATCCATTAAAAGTCTTCCCTCAAACCCACTTAAGAAAAACTTCAAAAAAATTGTCTAGAATTTAAAATTGTCTATAATTTTCCTACTCTAAATTTTCCGAAATTTCAATTTTATAAATCCAGATTCTTGATGCTCCATTATCCAAATTCCGATTTTCAAAAATTGTTGTTAGATAAATAAATTCCAAATATCCTTAACACTTATTAATCCGCAACTCACGGAATCCTAAACGCTACTCAAAAACCTCCCAAATCCCACTTAAAATCTAAACATACTTTTTTCCGATCGTTGTTTGTTTCATTTTCATTTTAACGTATTCGTTTGTATGTATAAATAACCATTTAAAAATAAAATTAAAAATTGGTGACATATTATATTACATATAAGAGCCTAGAAGAATCAGAATCAGAATTATGTTTTTTATCTCTTATAGCTTTTTTTAATTTACATAAATTCATCTATTCTTAATGATTTTATTCCATAATGCAAGAGTACACAAACATCGGTTACTACTAAGTTAGTTTCCTTTTTTATTATATATATTTCGAGATTCCCGTGGGCATTAATTAAAAACGAGCAAAGACTTTCGTTAAGTAGTGATAATACAATCGCATTTAATTCATAGTAATTTGTTTATAAAATCATATTCAACTATACACAACAGCATCTCCATGTGGACTTGGAGTCAGGGTCAGGATCAGGTTCAGTTGGGTTCCAAAGTGAGTTAATGGGATCTGCGAGCTGTGGGCAGATGGTGGCACTCATGCTGGCTAATGTGGCGGAGAACTGAAATAATCTAAAATAAGATATTGATACTATCTTAAATAGTCTCGACTTACCCGGCTGCAGTTCATTGCGACGCAGGCAGTTGAGGATCGCCAGTTCACAGGCGTTCCCCACATGGTAGCAGGAGTGGCCATCGGTGGCATAGGTTGGACTGTGAGTCCTAGGACAATGGATAGTGGCATGGCAGTTGCGGTGGTGATGCAAATGGCTCACATGTAGTCCGTGATGGCCATGATGGCCATGATGACCATGGATTGAGTGGAGCGGTGCCTGGAGATGATGGTGATGGGATCCCAGGAGGTGGTGATGCGACTCAGCCAAGTGATGCTGATGATAGGACTCTGACAGGTGGTGATGCGACTCCAAGTGATGATGGGGTCCGTGCTCGTGATGATGCACCTGGGCCTGGTAATGATGTCCACCGTGATGATGGTGGCCCACCTCCGCCGGCTCATGATGATGGCCATGATGAGACTCCACAGCATCCTCTACGGGCAGATATCCAGCTTGGGGAATATCCACTTCGGTCTCAGCAATGTCCTCATTGATAGATCCCTGGACAAGGGCAACGAAAACGCCAAGAGCAATCACGAAACGCAGATCCATATTTGTTTTGATATTTTACAACGATTTGCTTCGTTACTCGGGACACAACTGATGTTACTTCTCGGGAAGGTAAACAATTTTATACCCACGGCGCAGTAGAGCCGTGGCCAAAATTTTAAACCTGGCAGAAGCAGCATTTCAATTAGAAATTAATTAAAAGATAAGCACTGCAATGGCATCGCAGGTAAGCGACTAATTAAAAAATATAAATATCCTAACACAAGCCGTAAATCATAAGCTGTATGGTACATATTATATATGGTATGTTAAGCTAGCTGGGGCGTTCCATTAATCCAGTTATCTGCTCTACCTAGAGCTCTGACCCCTGAACCTTGCGTGTGTCAATCAGAGTTTCTTGAACCCCTCACGTTTACGAAAGAATGTTTTGGAACAAGTTTTTATAAATAATAAACGCAGCTGATTTCTAGCTGGTGCTAGAGGGGGACATATGGCATATTTCTAAATAAATATAAATCTGAAGTTTACATCCTTTTAGTACTTTAAAATCATTGGTGATGCTACAAAGACTTGCTTTTAAGTTAGTTACTTATTTATACTTAATTTTCCTTAATTCACTCTTTTGAGATTAATAAATCAAATTGCTAATTAAACCGAACTTATTAATTATACATGAGCTTATTTTGTTTATTAGATTAAATTAATATTTAGTGCTTACATTATCATCTATTGACACATTTGTGACTTATAATCTCAGGCTTATCAATATAATGCACACCTTTTACTATGTTTATTTGATTAAGAAACAAAATACACACAGCTCAAGATAACAAACAACAGCTTGAATTATTTGTTTTTACCTAAACAAGCTAAACAATTCATGATTTATACAAGTGCTTAATAAGGTTTTGTATTTAATATATATTTCACAAATATTAGCGTACTTTTTAGGAAACAGGTTGAGAATATAAACATCCAAAGGCCTGACTTATACCTAAACAGTAAATCCCCAAAAAAATGGTCAAACGCAGAGACTTCCAAAATCAATTCATATATTTTACATGTACTTTAAAATATGTTAAGTATTTCACTTACTTTACAAAAAAAGCTGTAGTGGAATAAATATATGTATGTAAACCATTTTATTTTATTACTTTTAAGTGTGACTACACTAGCCAGAAAGACAGGTGTGAGCCCCTATATCGACCTGTATTACCTGAAGCATATAATTGCCTTTGGTGAGCTGTTAAATATAAAGGCCATACATTTTTTCTTGGTAGTGATGGTCTTGTCTGTGTAAAAACTAGTAAGCTAACTAAAGTTTCTTAATAAATATAAATAATAATAATAAAATAAATAAATTCGATTAAAAATATATAATATTTCTTGCATTTTAAAGTGTCCACTACCTTTTTAATAAAATATATCCAGACAGATAAATTGATAATGATATATATTTCCAAAATTAAGGCTTAACTAGCAACACGTTAAAGGAATAATAAGTTTATATAGCATCGGAATACAAAATCTTGTGCCAAATCCACATTTTCAATAATTCATTAGCGAACCAAGGTGAATAATTTAGGCTTGGCATTCAATTACTCTTAAACTATTTTACCAATAATTTGTTTATTGGTCAGTGCCACGAGTTTCAGAATCATATAAATGTGCAGGTGTTTTCATAGTGGCACACGACAAACATTTAAAAGGTGGCCTATGATTGATTTTCTTGGATTATTTGTATTTTTGAACAAAATATATTTAACAAAAGTAACAAATGTATCTATTTAATTTAGCATATTTTATATGATATTTTAGGTCAAATCTTTTTTGTTTTGTTGTTAAAATATTAATTTCTGATTTCCACCTCTGGGTACTAAATGGTCAAATTATTTTTGTTATTTCATACGGCCGATTTCTGAAATGATTATTCATGATTCTTAAAGCACCTTATTTCCTTTCTATAATTGTAAGACATTTTTAGCCGTCTATTTTGACTCGAATTTTTTAATTTGCATTAAATTTTTTTTATTCTTTTGGTGTTCATTGAAATCAGTAGATATAACATATATCAAATATTCAACAAAAAAAATTTAAATTTATTTCAATTACTACGATTGTCAGAATCAGTTTAACTAATTAATTAGTAGTCTAAATAATTGTCCAAATTATTATATTCAATTAACTATTCAAAAGCTTATCTTAAATATCCTTCACTTTCTATACTTTTATTGACGTTAAACAAACGTGCTGTCATGAAGCGTGAGAGTTTAAAATTGATTTTGTCTGGTTTTCAGTAATTAAATGCTATCTATTTTACCTTCAAAGCTAGCTCATTAGTTTCAATACGTGTTTTAAAATAAATATTCGTAATGACTTCATTTACTTTTATAAATTTATTTATTTTAGCTTTCACGTAATACATATTTCACAATTTCTGAAATATCAAAACAACTCTTAAATTTGTCGACGGGAAATTCCAATAATTAAATTAGGTATATATCACTTTATTATGAAATCTCTCTGTCTCTCGGTTTACAAAAAAGCTGTGAAATTCAAGAGAATATAATTAAATAAT
Organism: Drosophila serrata; assembly: GCF_035046125.1. Taxonomy (NCBI): domain Eukaryota; kingdom Metazoa; phylum Arthropoda; class Insecta; order Diptera; family Drosophilidae; genus Drosophila; species Drosophila serrata. The sequence goes on along the minus strand of NW_028257131.1, from coordinate 425,577 downwards.
TGCTTAATTCATTTAAATTACACTTACTCTCGCCAGTCCGACAGGTGTGAGCAATCTTTTCGCACTCATTTCCGAAGCTCCGGAGCTGACCCTTATAGATTCCACCTGTGGGCTGGTACACCTGTGGGCAAGCATCCGCACAGAGCTTCTGGCACTCCTCCTTGGTTGTGATCTTCAGCGCTGCAAAACACATGTTCGATTATATAATAAACTTATAGCAAGTTATTATATATAAATTCTATTATATCTTACCTGGCTTGCGGTGACAATTCTCCTTATCGAAGAAGCACTTGTTCCGGAAGACATTGCATCCTCCTCCAAGGGCCCAAACAACATCCTCCGTATCTGGACAATCTCTCGAGCAGTTTGCACTAACGTGGCTAAGAGCGAGGCCGAGCAGCAGGCAAATGGCGAGATACGATTTCATATTGAAGATCTTTGTATTAAATGCTAAGCTTCACGATGAACTGAACAGGTGTTTTGTTCGACGCCCTTTTATACCTGTTTTCGATGGGGGCGGATCTTCGGAAATCTCAATAATAGGAAATATATATGCAGAAGTGTCACGTCTCACAATACAGATGTTGGGGATTTTTTTTCCACATTATTATTGTTTTAACTAATTTACACATCAAACAACACACAGTCAACGCCTAATAAGTACCTATTATCTGAACCTATGCCTGGTATAAATATATAAAAAATATATATATTTATAATAATTAATTGTCATAAATGCAAATAAAACAAAGTTGCACTTATTTTAATTATATTTCATATATCTATAACATATTTTAAAGGTAAGAATCGGAAAACAATGAAAAGATTTAAGATAATTTAAATGCTATCAAATATACCCTTTTAATTACTAGGTATCAGCAAATTAAATATTTTTAATTTATTCTCTGAACATTTCCTAGCTTGATCAGCTGTTGCTTTCACAAATTTAAATTATTCGTAAAGCGACCAAAATATATTTGTTAATTGAAAACATTGATTTCTTACCAGTTTGCGGAATATTATGTAAGCGGTTTATTAGAGGCAGACCAAATACAAATACATTTATTTGCTAAATAAGAGAAAATCAGGTTATTTTATAAATTTTTGTAATTTTATAAATTTAAAAATGTAAACTATTTAAAGTACACAAAATGCCCACAAACTACATTTATTTTACTTTAATTGTGTTGCAAAGCGAAACTTTTAATTGATAAAGCATTTATATTTTCAAACCGACAAATCATAGATAAATATACATATATATGAATATATGACTACATATATTAAGTACATAAATAATTTTGAATATATAGATCATTTTTTATTATTTGATAATCACTTTACTTAGAAAATACTTAATAATATCAATGTTCAAACTACAAAAGGAGTAGTTTTTATTTTAAATACTACCGGAGTTCAATTAATTTTATTCAAAATAGTTTCCATGTATGCATACTTTGTATATATTTGTATATATTTTAATTGACTCCCAACCAAGAAGAACCCAAATATTAAATTCAAGAACATTTTTAATGTTTTCTAATAATGTTTTAATCCATTTATTCATAATTCTGCTATCCTCTGGCTTACAAATAAGCTGTAAAAAATGAAATTTTTTAAAATCTATACAAATTTTTAGATAAATTTCTACTTACTCTCTCCGGTGGTGCAAGCATGGGCTTGTTTGCTGCATGCATTTCCAAACTGTCGGGTTTTTCCCCTATAAGTTCCACTTACGGGTTGGAAAATCGCGGTGCAGATGGATGCACACTTGGGCTGGCACTCCTCCTTGGTGGTAACTGTCAGCTGTTCTCCTATAAATTTTTACAAAACTTATTAACTGCAATGCTAATTAATAAAATTAGGTAATCAAACCTGTCTCTTTTGTGCAGTTTGTCTGATCAAAATAACACTTATTGCGAAAAACAGAGCATCTACCGCCATCCAGTGCCCAGACTACTTCCTCCGTGTCAGGACAGCTTTCGGGACAACTTCCGCTAACTTGGCTTAAAGCCAGACCCAGAAGCAGGCACAGGCCGAAAAACGATTTCATATTGAATGTATTTCTACAACTAAGCCGATGAACAGCGTGTTGCCTTTTTTATATGATTTCTATGTGATTTTAATCGATGTGAATAAATACGTATTTAAAGCAACGCCACAAGCTAGCTAGATAAGGGGATTTTTTCCGTATTGTTGTGTTCGCTAATTAACACTTATTTGATTTTAATCTGATAGACAAGGGGATACTTATATTCGGAGAATTTTTATCCAAATAAAGTCGTAAGTCATATAAGTAATTTACTAAGCAAGATATTAGAAAGGCAAGGGATCTTTTAATCAATTTTAATGCTTTTATTTTAACACAGATGTATTTATTGATAGAAACGAATATACCCTAAAAGTTAGTGAGTAACTAAGGTAACAAATATATAATATATTCGATGGGCTCGTCGAACCTGAACGTGAGTCGGTCAGCTGTTGAATTTGTTCTCCACAAACGGGTTCCAAGCCGATGCTCTCCTCTCTCTGCGACCAACTCTCGTGACTTCTCTACGGCCAGGTTTTATGACCAAGTTAAGTCGTTAAATAGAACAGATGTGTTAGCTCATTGGCGGCATTGTAAAACTATACGGACTGAGCAAATCCAATTCTCCGTTGGCCCACATCAAAGGCGGTATAATAGCGTCCGATGAACACGTCCCCCAGTATCCAGAACTCCGTATCCATCAGGGTAAAGGCGGACAGGCAGACGTTAGTGCCATCGTCGTCGGTGGCCCTCATCACGTAGTCCCTGGGCTGTAAGACGAACCGCTGGCCACCAATGATGAACACTATCTCGGGCAGCTGGTCCAGCTCGGAACAGTTCAAGAGGTACTCGTTATTCGCAGTGGGCAATCCGCCAAGGAGGCTATTTATAATCAAGTATTCCCTGGGCGGAGCTGCCAGCAGAGAGGTACCTGTATCCGCAATGGCCTGGCGATGTTGACTGATAACCTGGCCACCGATTTCCACACCGTCCAGGAGGAATTGCCAGTAGCCGACACGGGTGAGGGGCACGAAGGTCAGGGATCCCGAGAACTTGGTGGCATCCACGCCGCCGAACAGCAATTCTCCTCCCTTCCGTTCGCTGCCATTGCGTTTTAGGTAGAACGAGAACACACACTCCTTCACCAGGCGCTGTTCGCACATGCTCTCAAAGAGCGGTGTAATCTGCTCCTCGGCTATTTCCCTGAACCCCAGTCCCACGATCCCAGCAAAGTTGGTGTCCACGAACGTGGAACCCGGCTCGTGCATCGCCATGCCAAAGGTTTGATTCCGCACGACCAGCTGACCGATGGCAACGGTGTCCTGGGCCAGTCTTCCCGACAAGCTGCCAGTGCCATAGGCTATAGCGAATCTTCTACCATCCGGAACATAACTCCTCGAAGCACTCGAGTTGTAGCGATGATGATGCTGGCAGGCCAAGTTCTTGGCGGAGCACTCGGCACTCGGCACCCAAAGGTTGGCGGATCCCGTGTCGAAGAGCATATTAAAGGGCTGACCCGGAGTGCCAATGCTAACCGGCCCAGCATACTCCAAATTTAAGCGATTATCCAGCGTTTCGGTGGCTCCACTATTCCGCGAAACCGTCTCCGGTCCACCACCAATCACATTGTACTTGGCCAAGAGTGACGTTCTCCCAGCACGATGTTGACGACGACTGGCCATGAATGAGGTCTGAAACTGCATGGGAATGCGGATCACTTGACCCTGACATTCTGTCCAGATCCACAGGGACAGAAGCCAAAGCAGACAGTTCATAGTTGACCAACCGATCCGAACCGTTTGTAAATTCCTTTTCAACTAATAGCCGGGGATTCCGGCGGCGATTGTTTTATAGAGCAATTTAATGGCCAAATTCGTCTGGCATTCAAATGAAATTGGCTAATTCGGCAGTTGTTTGTGGTAAATAGGAGATAAATAGGGCGAGCACATTTAATTGAATAAACAAAGCAACTGGCAATTACCAATTTAAATCGTGCGAACACTGAGAAAGATTTTCTGATAACTATATGAATTTGTATTGAAATTCAGGATACAGAAATTCCACAATTAAAATGTTCATTAAATTGTAATTTGACTAAAAGTAATTTAAGGTATTATTAATAGTTTAAAAACATTATTTGTTTATTATAATTATTATTACTAATAAGCTTAAAGCATTCAAATATTCTTTTATTATTTTGTTCCATTTTTAAATCCGAATATATGAAAGGGGATTTAAGAATGATTTTAAGAAAGAAAGCTCCTCAAACCTGCACAAATAAGTATTGCACGGTTTCTTTGCTTCTAAATTTTCATTAAATCCAATTATAGTCTCAGATTATTGTAATTACAATACATATCCATCAAGTCCATGTAACATAAATGTTTATCCAGCTCATTTCACCGCCTTGGCCAATCCAATTCTATTGGCTTTGGCATCATAGACAGTGTAGTATCGCCACAGGAAAACATCACCGAGCACCCAGAAGTCCATTTTAACAGGAGCCACGGCCAAAATACAGATCTTTTCGTGGCCTCTAACCATCTCCACCAAATAGTCGGCGGGTGTGAGGGGAAATACCTTGCCGCCGATGTGCAGATAGATTATCGGGAGAGATTTCAACTTGCAACTGATATAGTTATCATTCCCAAGCAAGACTGGCACGCTTTCCAGGAATTTATAGTAGGTTTTCAGGGGCATCAAGACTAGAGATGTGCCCGTATCCAAAATGGCACCCGCTTCGTCACCAATTTTTGTAGTTCCCGCAACAGTCTGCTCTATCTCTACCATCCAAGAGTGCGACAGTATAATTGGCACATAGTGGAGCTGTCCTTCAAACAGGGACTTGTCGATGCCACCAATCAGTATCTCCCCACTGGGAGACTTTCCCGGACCACGGCGCAGGTATACGGAGAAAATGCACTCCGCAATGAATCCCTGGGTGCAAAGCAGTTTCAGGAAAGGCGTCGTATTTCTCCAGGCCAACCTCCCCAGACTCAAGCCAACTAATCCATCGAAACTGACGGCATTGAAGACCGTCTGTTGCTGGAACACTACCTCGCCAAAGACCACATCGGGTACATCAACGCCAGCAAAGTGAAGGGTGTCCCTTGATAAGTAGCCAAGGACACTGCCAGATCCATACCACAATGTGAAATTACGTCCATCCTGGACATGGCTACTAGAGCTGGATGAGTTGTACTGCCTGTGGCGCTGGCAAGCCGCATTGCTCTTGGGACAATTCGTGGAGGGCAGCCAGGTGTTCGAGGAACCCGTGTCAAAGATCACAGTAAAATGTTGCTCTGGTGTTCCCATCGAAATGTTGCCGAAATATTCGACATTTTGTCGAGATTTCAGTGCCACCCGAAGTCTTTCGTTGCCGTCTGTTATATTTCTAGGCAGGAATAGCTCACTTTTGTTTGGATTAATCCTGGAATGGAGTGGCACTCTTAAAAGCTTCCCACTGCCTAAGGTTTGGTCTAAAGCCGCGAGTAACAAAAACACCTTTCGAAGCATATTCAACGAGCTTACTTTGAGAACTAAGCTCTCTTCGATTTTGGAATTGCATCTGAAATGGTGCTCATATAACTGCACAGCTGTTCAGCGTAATTAGTCAAGTGGTTGGGTCAAAAACTGGTTAGCTTATAGCTCTACAAACTGACTGTAAAGCTCAAATAATTCATTATTTTTAAATCTTTTTAATAAATAAATGACTTCAATTGATCAAATTAGAAGCGAAGACATTTTGATACTTTGCGGATCCTTTATTGAGAGATCAGAGTTCTTAAACATTAAAAAATTTATGTGGAGCTGGCGAATCCAATCCTGTTGTTAGACATATCGAACACAGTGCAGTAGTTCCTCATGTAGGGATCACCCAGGATCCAGAAATCGGTATCCATACAGGACACCACCGATATGCAGACGGTGTTCCCCTTATTAGTTCGCACTCGCATCTTCATCTTGTTGCCCGGGATAACAAACTTCTTGCCGTTGATGACAAAGGTGAAGTCCGGGATTGCCCTCGAGCACTTCATCCAGCACTCTCCGCTGGAGGTCTCGGTGCAGCCAATGATCTTGTTAATCCTATGGTAGATGGCACAAGGAGCTGCGATCAGGGAGGTGCCAGAGTCCACGATCGCCTGCGAGGTGCCGCTGACCCTGGTGCTGCCCACATAGAAGGCCTCCAGGGCGAACTGCCAGTAGCCCTTCCTGGTCACCGGAGTGTAGCTATAGCTATTCGATCCTGTGTAGGTACTAGTATCGGTGCTACCAAAAATGATGACTCCGCCGCGAGTCGAGCTGCCGCCACCCTTCATGCAAATGGCAAACTTGCACGTGCTAATCACACTCTGCGAGCACATATTCTGCACCAGAGTCCTGACATTGTCCACGGATATGGACTGATAGCCAAGGCCCAGAATGCCATCGAAGAGGGCGTCAACGAACGTGGAGCCCGGCTCCTTGGTGGTCATTGCAAAGGTCTGATTGGCCACCGAAAGTCCAGCTACTCCCACCCTGTCCTTGGCCAGGACCCCTTGCACAGCACCTGAACCATATTCTATGGCAAACTTTTTGCCCATCTTTACGAAAGTGCTGGACTTTCCTGGTCGATATCGATTGTGATTTCTGCAGGCCTTGCTGGTGCAATGTGGTCCTGGAAGCCAAATATTTGAGCTTCCGGTGTCGGGCAGAACCGTGAATGTTTGCTTGGGTGTTCCGGCGGTCATTTTGCATGTGTACTCCATGTTGCCCGTGTTGGTCAGCCGAGCGGTTCCAGAGGACTTGGCAAAACTGCCGCCATAGCGATTTGCCACAAAAGCCTTGTCCGCCCGCAGATTGTCGGTGGTTCGCACAAAGTTCGGCTTAAAGTCCAAGGGTATTGTGGCATAGCTTGAGCCACTGCTAACACTCGATGTGGATTTGTGTTTCCGATTGGATTTCTTGGCCAAATTACGGCTCCTTTTGTTTCTCTTGGCCGCATTTAGCCGTCGTCTCTTTTGATTATTTGATCTGGCAGACAGTCTATTTCCCCGGCGAGCATTATTATTATTATTAGTCCTGCGTATATTGCGGTGTCTATTTTGAACGCCCAAGGATCTGGATTCCTTTGCCTCGGTTCTGGCTGCCGATCTATTAACTTTTCTCTGCCTTCCCTCGACCAAAAGGACAAAGAGACAAATTACGGCACACAGCACTAGAACCCTGCAGCGCATTTTAGCCGAATTAGAAAGACTTTCGGTAGACACTAACCCTCGAGATTCTGCGTGAATCGGTTTTATATCAGCCAGAAGTGTCAGAATTTTGCTTTAGTCAAGGTCACTAGCGAAAACAGCTGTGGGAAAGTTTAAATTTCCCTAAGAAGCGTCAGATGATAAGTAAATAGCAACTAAGCTTATGCAGGTTTAGCTTAAAAATAGATCCCCGTCGCATAATCGTGTTCAAATACTATTTAGGTGAAGTCGGGCACGTTGATCAAATAAAGTCCCATCCCAAATATAAGTCACATAAATTTATTTTCTTCTTTTACTAAGTATTGCCATTATATTGGGTTCTATTTGTTTTTATTAAAGAATATATGTAGGCTAAACTTAAAGAATTTTTTAAGCTAATTCATTAAAAAAATATACAGGAAATAAGCCCACTTACTAAACAGTTAAATTATTAAGAACCTAAAAACATATTTAACTAAATGCAGAAAACAAACTCTATTAAAAATAAATAATATTTAAGTTTAAGTAAATAAAACCATGTTTATTAAATCCATTCCTTTTAAAACAAACCAAAATTGACGCAAAAGCATATATTTACACACTTAGATAGCCGTCAATATTTGTCAGGCTTATTTACGTCACAAGTGTACCCCTAAAAAAGCCTTGTTTATTTGCCAAAAGAATGTATATTTTTAGCTCAGCGAAGCCGACTGCAGATGGTAGAATGTTGGCGACATTCCTTTAAGGGCACCTGGTTCCAGTCTGAATTAATTTATATTTACATAAATTAATTTTAAATATATAAAATATTAAGCAAATTAGTTACTTACTTAAGCTATTCCGACACGAACTGACACCCATCATGCAGCCATTGCCAAACTCGCACTTTACAGATTCTCCATCTATATTTGTCTTTCCGCAGACGGGCATGTAAACTGCAGGACAGAATTCAGGACACCTTTCCCTTCCTTGTGCCTCGATTTGAATCGAAAGGAGAAACAAGATTAAAGTGACAAAAAAAGACTTCATTTTCGGGTAAATTCTGATTGATTTCTGTGATTTGTGTCATTCAGATGCGCTTTTATAGGCCAATCCAGCGGGGGATGCCCTGCCATTGACAGGTTTTAAATAAACAACAGCTGTGAAATTCTCATTAAATTTGTATAGTACGAAAATAAATTGCATTCAGACTCGAATTACATACTGCCCTTATCGGGAGCCATCGATCATGCGCCTATGAAGTGGCGAGACAATCCAAAATATTCCACACCCACCGTTCAAAACTGGTTAACCGCTGTAACCTTCATTCACTCTGGGATCACCTTAAATGGCTGCAAAGTCGGAATGGAAAACGTGCTGCCCGGCTTAACAATTATATGTTTGAATTTCAATTTACAGCGCTCATTTTCTGCCACAAATCGAATCGATTCGGCAACCACTTGAACTCCCTAAAGAGGTCGGTGGGGCGCCAAGGGAAAGTCGGTCATGCCTGCTCCACGGACGTGGGTGTGGGTGTGGATGCTCTTGGCGGTCATGAGTCTGACACTGGGTCAGTCCATTGCTGAAGTCATTAGTGATGCTATCCCCGAAAATGACTTAACCCCTGAAGTAAGCTCTGGAAAAGATGAATGTTCAAAGTGCAATATACTTTATCCCAAAGAGGAGTACGTCGTGCAATCTCAAAAAAAGGATAAACCGAATCCACATAATGTTGTCTTTCTTGTGAAAGATCGCAAAACGGGACGAGACATCAAAGTAGCCTTTAGGAATGGCATTAAAAATGAAAAGGGAGTTCGAGTCTTACAATCCTCTATTAAAGTCCAAGAATCCCTGTCCACAAATTATCAAATATATGCGTTTATCGGTTGATCAGCCGAAAAACTGGACGTCCTTATAAAATAGATTTTAAAAAGTGCCTGAAAAATGGAAAGCATACTGTCAAACTAACCTCCTGAGAGTAATCTAGGCTTAACCACTGGAAAAAATATATATTTTAATAATGTTTTACAAAACTTTATAGAAAATTGTTTAATAAGTTTCCTCAAATTTATACTCAAGCAAATCAGAAAATGAGAAAAAGTAAAGGGTTTACTTTTCCTAAAAAAATAAAAATTTGAATAAGTGGGACTTTTTATTTCAATCTTTTTATTTTTTACTCGAGTGCCAGGCGCTTTAATCCAACAACACTCACAGCTCCCATTCACTTGGCTGCGACCTGTCGACTGTCATGTTATTATTATTATTTTTTTTTTTGCTTTTGGCCAGTCCAGAGCTGGCCGAAACGAAGCAGACCGACCGGCGGGTGGGCGTTGAAGTTGGCCAACGAGATACGCACACTGGCACTAACGCATGCGGTGTCGCCAAGCTGACAGAGCCAGAGATTTATTACTCAAGGAGTTCACATATCTGCCAGCTGCTTGTTTTCTTTGCCCCGAATCGATACACCTTCCAAAGACAAAGTCAATCAAAATGTTCGTAGATATTGCTCGTACTTTCGAATTGAAAGCCGAAACCGGAAATCTGCAAAGGCAATGACTTTCAAAAGTCCGAGGCGATTAATGCAATTAAAGCAGATGAGTGTTTGTCAAAATCAGGCGTCATACTAATATAAGTGACCGACTGATTTCAAGCCTGTTTCTTGCTCTAAATCTGCCCTAAGTCGGCGTTAAATTTTAATTTTTTCCATCTCAATGCACAAACTGAATAGAAAACTCTGCATTCCAGTTAGACCTGCAAGATTAATAGCAATGCAAATTATTGGTGTCTTACTTTCCTGTTTCATTTATTGCATTATAATAGCCGAATCTCAAAGCTTTATAAGTAACCCAATTCCAAAGTGTGGTAAAGGTCTTATATTGACTCCAGGAGACCGCTGCCGAAAGTTAAGTAACACAATTTATTATGTACCCCGATGGCTCAAGAGGTTATCATTAATTGTATGCATTGTAAATACCTTAATATTGGTTTTTGTTTTATTAAACAGCCGGCATAAAAGAAGTAGTAGAAGGAGAAGTGCATGGAGTCCTGCCCCAGGATGTGTTCTCGCGGAGGTCCGCCGGTATGTGGCTGGTTTCCCTTCACGGACAGCAACGGAGTTAATGGCGGAAGGAGTCGAACCTTCCGAAGCCGCTGCCTTTTGGATCTATATGCCTGCCGAAATGCCGAAGGTGAGAATAAATATATTCAAATATAGTTATATTGAAATTACTTTTTATTTTCAGCTTATGTCAACGAGCCACAAATTGGAGCTTGCCCAGCTGAGAATTAGCACTTATACCAATAATGTGTTAAACTAAATAAATAAATAAAGTATAATTAACTCTCATTGCATTTTAGTTTTGAATTATTAATTCGTTAGAGACAAAGAAGATTTCGACAATAAAAATAAAGCAAAATTCTGGTTCAGAAATTTGACCTTTAAAGACATAGGAAACAATTATTAATGTATTAAAAGTAAGAGAGCAAGCTGACTTCTGTACTCGGAAGTTTTGTTTTCTTTTGCAATTTGCTTTTATTAATAAAAAGAAAAACTAACAGGATATATAAAAAATTTATTAATTTAATATAATATTAGATATTACTCGTACTTTCGAATTAAAGGCCGAAACCGGAAATCTGCAAAGACAATGACTTTCAAAAGTCCGAGGCGATTAATCCAATTAAAGCAGATGAGTGTTTGTCAAAATCTGGCGTCACACTTTTATAATTCAAGTGACCGACTGAAGTCAAGCCTGTTTCTTGCTCTAAATCTGCTCTAAGTCGGGAGTTAAATTTTAATTTTTTCCATCTCAATGCACAAACTGAATAGAAAACTCTGCATTCCAGTCTATACCTGCAAGATTAAAGCAATGCAAATTATTAGTGTCGTACTTTTCTGTTTCATTTATTGCATTATAATAACAGAATCTCAAAGCATTTTATTTAACACAACTCCAAAGTGTGATAAAGATCATATATTGACTCCAGGAGACCGCTGCCGAAAGTTAAGTAACACAATTTATTATGTACCCCGATGGCTCAAGAGGTTATCGTTAATTGTATGCATTGTAAATACCTTAATATTGGTTTTTGTTTTATTAAACAGCCGGCATAAAAGAAATATTATTCGCAGCTGTTCATACATTATCCATTGATGATGAAGTTCAAAACACTTGGCTTGATGTGGTTTTGGCTTTATAAAAATATCAGTTTCCGAGAGGAAGCGACTCAGTCACCTATTCTCATCTATCTCAACATGGTCGCCAAGTGGTCGATGCTCGCCATTTTATTTAGTGGATTACTTTATCTAAGTAACACCCAGACTACGGATTGTTCGAATAATTGTATGCTTCGTGCCAGGTGTACGCCCTACTATAAGGACCTGGTTTGGGCAGTTGTGGACCGTGTGTGTCGTGTTTTCCAGAACGGCTGCATCTTTGGCAATGAGAACTGTATGAGAGCCAATCAATGCCTGCCACGTAAGTTATATAAATATATAGAAACTATATAAATATATATAAATAGCATACTAAAAACAAAACCCATCAGCTATGGTGGCCACTACCAAGGAGAAGTGCATGGAGTCCTGCCCCAGGATGTGTTCTCGCGGAGGTCCGCCGGTATGTGGCTGGTTTCCCTTCACGGACAGCAACGGAGTTAATGGCGGAAGGAGCCGAACCTTCCGAAGCCGATGCCTTCTGGATCTATATGCCTGCCGAAATGCCGAAGGTGAGAATAAATATTCATTCATATTCATATTCAAATATTCAAATATATTTATATTGAAATTACTTTTTATTTCCCAGCTTATGTCAACGAGCCACAAATTGGAGCTTGCCCAGCAGAGAATTAGCATTCATACCAATAATGTGTTAAACTAAATAAATAAATAAAGTGTAATTAACTCTCAATGCATTTTAGTTTTGATTTATTAATTCGTTAGATACAAAGAAGATTTCGACAATAAATATAAAGCAAAATTCTGGTTCAGAAATTTGAACCTTTAAAGACAGGAAAAAATTATTAATGTATTAAAAGTAAAAAAGCAAGCTGACTTCTGTACCCGGAAGTTTTATTTTCCCTTGCAATTCGCATTTAAAAGAACAACTAACAGGAGATATACAAAATTTTTTAATTTAATATAATAACTTAAAACATCAACTCACTACCAAATCGATACTGAGAAACTCAGCATTCATTTTCAGACACTTATTGAGGAACAAATGAAGTAACAAACTCCAATTCGAACGTAAATTGTGTTAATTTTTGTTTTGCTTTTTAATTCTTTGTTATAAAATTATAAATATTGTTCTTGTGTTGAGATAGATGCCCTGAGTATATGGAAAAAAAAGTAACTAAAGTAGTTTTCTGTTTACCGCCCCCTTGACCTCAAGCCAGCTAGGAAAAATCTCTTATAAAGAAGAACTGTCACCAGAAATAACAATTATATAAACTAATCAATTCTATATTGAAATGCCAAATTTGATGTCATTTATCTTCAATATAGTTATAAATGTCTGAACATTTACCGATCGTTTCTATGAAACTGATGTAGTTTCCGATTTTAATAATATTCTAAGCAAAATTCCGTCATATAAACTAGAAATTATAACAGAAAAAAGATTAACTGCAAGTTTCTTGAGCTGCATTGCAAACATCTGAATAAAATTATAATACACAGCAGGGTTATAATGATCTCAAATTATTAAAATTAAGCCTATAAATATATTTTAATTCAGCTGTTTACACAGATGTATGGTCTCTCTTCCGGAAGCTCAGTATATCCGCATCCAAGGCTATATATTTATTCTCAGGCTTTCCTGTTAATTATCACATTTCTACATTATTTAAAATGGAAGCAGTAAGATTGTTATTTCTCTTGGCTCTACCATGTGGGTTTTTCCAGCTTGGCGAATCCTTGCCTAGAGATTGTTCTGGTACCTGTAATCTTCAATTTCGCTGCGATCCCTATGCCAAAAATCTTATCTGGACCATATCGGACAAGGTTTGCCGCGTTTTTCAAAGCCCGTGTATCTTTGGATCCCACAACTGTCAGAGAGAAAACCAGTGCTTAAAGGGTAAATATTTGCAAAGTTATTATTAAGAACGTTTTCCAAACTGAAAATATATGGATATATCCATTCCCCGTGTAGTTTTGACTGAAACATCTCAGAAAAAGTGCACGAAATACTGCCCAGCTTGTTGTCCGCCATGTGATTCACCAGTTTGTGCCTCATTTTTCTCTTTGGACTTCCAAGGAGTAAGAACAGACCGCCGAATCACATTTCGAAGCCGTTGCCATGCGGATCAATACGCCTGTCAAAATGCAGATGGTAAGAACAATTTAAATTATTTAAACATTACCAATTAAAATGTGCAAATTATTAATAACAAAAGAACACTTTTAAGTGCAATCAATTTAACAAAAGTATTTATAGTTATTAAAATTTAAAATTTTGTATATTTTAAGCTTACGTTGGTGAACCAGAGGTCGGACCTTGTCAATAAACAAAGACTTTACAAACAAAAGGGATTTAAATAGATATTTGAAACAGCTAAAATAAAATGTAATTATTTGTGTTAAAGATCCGTACCATAGTTAATATTTTATGCTCTTTTTTTTATGTTGAATAAGTGATAAATGTACCAGAATTAAAACCGATTCAGATACTTTAATAGTTGCAAGTTACATTAAAATATATCTGGATATATTCATATTTATTTGTATTATTATTTGAGGCTCAATAAATACAATACACACAATACAAATAAATGAAAACTGTATACTTAAATATAAACTAAGCTATATGATAAGTAACAGCCATAGCTCAATAAATGTTAATAATATTTCATAAGCTTTTAATAATATTTTATTATATTTGTTTCTTTCCTAAATGCTGCACAAAGTACAAGTTACCTTTCATATTTATTATTAAACAATTATTTATGAAATTATATTTAATAAACATGTATCCAGGAAATTTAATTAACATACATAACTCCAGAATCATTAAGTAAAGCCTAAAAGTACACTTTAATTGAAATATATGTATATGTAGTACCCTGAATAAATATCTCAAGGCATGTTCTGATGTATTTTTTTTTACTGCAGCTATACTGTAATACTTTAAATTGAGTCTTTTTAATGTAGATTCCATGACGTAGTAACACGTGAAAATGTATATAGATCATTACTAGAATGCTACCCTTTGTCTCTGATTGACAATATGCTTGAAAAATGAGTTCGCTGGCTGGCCTAAATCTGATCATATATAAAACATTATTAAGGCAGCAGCTGGAGACAGTTCCACTGCCCTCTTCCCAAAATGAAGTTGATTCTCCTGGCTATTTTGATTGCCTACCTAGGAGTTACAGCGTCTCAGAACTGCACTACCACGTGCAGACCTGCCGTCGAATATCTGTGCGGAAGAACGCTGCGAAATGGCAGGATGATCTATTGCACCTACAGAAATCCTTGCGAGATGGATCTCCACGCCTGCCAGAAACGGGAAGGTAAGCCATGAAAATGTATTTAATAATAAACCATTATTCACGAGCAATTATTTCTGCAGAGTGGAAAAAACATTTGACAGGTCGATGCCCACGCGATTCGGAGGAGTGCAGACTTTAGGGTGAAAATTTACCCGGCCGCAGGAGAAGCAGCTGAATATTATTTATAAAAATTGTACAAATATTGACACAATTGACAACACAAAATATACGGTTAACACTGTTTTTTGTCGGAGCCCAAAAACTTTTCTGGAAAAAAAATTTAATACGAAATTTGGAAAGAACGCGTACGGTTGCCTAGCAAAAATGCGAATAGCCTGCACATTGGGCGAGAAAATTTTCCTTATTTGTGTGTTTCTAGGGATCTGTGTTGGGCTCGGAGTCGAGGGTCACTTATTATTTTCATTGACAGGTACAGGTAAGTAATTGAAAATTCGAAAATGTGTACAAATATTGTGTATGAAATCGTTGGGCTCGTGTGTTCCAGCGTCCAAGAAGTGCCATGATGTGTGTCCCATGGGTTACCGGGTAGTGTGTGCCCTGGATGTCCTAGACGGATGCCTGCGCACCTTTGCCAGTACTTGTGTGATGAGAATGTACAACTGCAAGTACCAAAAGGGTGAGTTCTGTCTTTGAGGTGTTCTAAATCAGCAGTTAAATAAGTACTTTACTTTAGCCTTCACTTCTTGACATTAGCAAGACAACACATTATGTATTTATTTTTATATCATTTGTTTTTATGAAGAATTACTTAAGAAAATATTTTTATTGCTTAAATTTTAGATTATCGCATAATAGCTGAGAGAGCCTGTGAGTTTATCACCAACGACGACCTCGATAGGCTGACCATCTAGCGGCTGGTGTCGGAGGCTAGACGGAAATGCTGGCCGTCGCCAGAGGACGCCAGTGGCGCAGTGCGCACGCGTCGTATACGCAACGTGTGGCGCGAATAGCCGCATGCGAAGGTGAACGGGCCAGGATATACCACAACACAAACTCTCTGGACTCTCAGACTTAATCTCTAGGCACGCGTCACGTCACCTCCGCGAACGAAAATCGCCAATTTCTTCTCCGTTTTCCCCCAGCAAAGCTTTCCTTTTTTTGTACAACTCAATTTACATTTTAAAACAAATAGAAAAAATCTAAAACAAGAAACAAATTTTTTAAATCAGTTAAATAGCGCGAAGAGAAGCCCAAAAACGTGCTGGGAAAAAGTGCCAAGAAAAAGTATACAAAGGAAAATACGCGAAAGTGCCGCAGATTGGCGCAAGTGAAAAATTGTTTGGGCAGGCAGCAGGAGCAGCGCAAGGAATATTATAATTCTCGGGATACTCTGGTCTTGTGAGAGCTGAAGGCTGCAAAGTTTTCTCGCCCAGTGATTCAATAACAGGTTGGTTATTGTTGCTGACAAAAATTGTTGCTTAATTGTGGTTGAAGCGGGGGGAAAACAATAAATGTCTGCATTGCATGTCAGCCAACTGCGTATCATAAATTATGTATAACATTCGGTTGTGTGCGCTCGCCGAGTGTGTCTGCGTGAATGTGTATTGGTGTGTGTATTTGCCACTTGTTTGTTGTTTACTCGCGTGTGTATAAAAAGTATTATGAAAGTTTTTATTTTATTTACTATTGCTGACAAGTGCACATTACGTTTTTCTTAAATATAAATAAATATTTAAATAGCTTTCCTTAGAAAATTAAAAAAAGGTGTTTCACATTTCCAAAGAAATATGTGCTATTCCTTAAATTGTATACATTACGATAAAAACACACCAAAGCTTTTGTGTAAAAGCTCTCCTCAAAGCTCAATGCGATTTGCGGCACTATGTTGATATACCAGGAGAGTGTAGATTAATTATTAAATAATTTATGTATTTACAGCAATATTTTGTACAATCTAAACTTTACTATAATACATCTTAACAGGAGAAAATCCTTTTAAACATATTTGTTATATTTTTATTAAATAGTATACTTGCCATAGGTCATTTAAAGGGTTGAAATCAATTTAACTCATAAAAAAGTGGATTAAACTGTTTTATTTAATAATTACTTCCATTTTACAATAACTTTTAAACTGCGCGCCCAAAAATAATCGATAAGTTAACTGCAAGAAGTACAACCAACATCCAGTGTATATCGATATTTGCATTACCAAATAGTGTTGTAAAAATGGATTTTAATGTTCTTATACGAACAGAAATGTTTAAGAACGCACAAGAAAAATACTATTTTCACAAGAAAACTATATAAATTGCAGTCACCACTTTCGTACAAAAAACAGTGACTGCTGGCAGGTATGCAAGTGTCATCTCTAGGTTTGTTATCAACATTGTTATCGGTGCAGAACAACAAAAAAGATGTGTGTGCAAATTGAATAATAACAATAGTGCGTGCGGGTGGTCTGATCGGAAAAGAACAAACCAAGACAAAGAATATTTGATATTATATTAATGGCGTGTCAAGTGAAATAAGTAAGTACGCAAGGACAATGCAACATCCTGTGCGGTTATCTCTGCGTTAATCTCCAAGATGTGTGTGTGCGTGTTTGTTTCTGCAAATACTTTAGCATAAGTGTTCGTGTGCCGATTTGTGTTTTGTTCCCCGCCCACAAAACGAGGCGAGAATCCAACAACAACAACAATAATGGCAACAATAGAGCAGAGTCCGCGATGCAGTGGCAATCAAAGAAATGGAAATTTACCATGAATCAGAGAACTGTCAGTACCCCGGGACGACGACCGCCTCTCTATCTATCATTCCGGGGTCTTTATCGTAAGCTGCGTACAATTCCCCTTGCATTACCCGATCGGGCGAACGAGATCCCCTACACGGGGAAAAAATATTTGTGCATGCAAATATTGCACAAATTTTATATGTTTTATATAAGTTTGTTTTAAATTAACTGCAAGGAAATTTTGTAGGATTTGTTTTTCAAAAATCTGGGAGAAGATATTTTTGTTTTCAATTAAATACCAGCGGAGGTATTCACTTTAATCAGAATATCGTTATATGGTCGGACTATTATATTATTCTTATATTACGTTAACAAACTTCTTTTGCTATCAGGTGTAGCAGAGAATCAACACACCCGTTTCCATTTAAATTATGTTAAAGAATTAGATATTAATGCTCTTCAATTTGATTAGATCCTAATCAAACCATAATAGTAAACCTTAAATCTTAATAATAAATTATAAAATTATATACTGTTTTTAAGAAATCAATAGGCGTTTTAAAAGCCTAAAAAATGTATTTAAATGTATGCAAGTGGAATTTGTTAGATTCCGATTTTAAATTTGTAAATAGTTTATTAAATCTTAAATATAAATGGTATGTTACTACTACCTATATTTCAAACTTGAAGTTCTTATATAATATGTTATCATATAATTTACTACATTTCCCCGTGCACCTTCCACTTGAGCGACCATTTAATTGGCCTCAATGTGCATATTGTTCGCATATGCTAAAATTCATGAAATTTGAGAAGCGTGTCTCACAAATTTGTTGTTGGCTTTGAATAACAATAAAGTTCGGGTTACGCGACGTCCGGTATTTCAAGGGGTTGGTCTCGTAACGGTAAATTGCGGTGCACTTTCAACCTTTGGCTTTGACATTGGCTGCTCGAGCTTCCTTTTCCAGGAATCGTCTGACACCCGCTCTCACTGACCTTGACATTTGCCGTTAAAGTACCAGGAGGAACATTCCTCCGTGTGTGTGTCGTGGGTGGATAAGGGGTGGTGGGTCGGCGATTCCTTCACGTACCCCGCGGCATTGACAGCTTTTAAAGTATATCCCTGGCAGGGGCAAAACATTCACTTTGCATTCATTAATATTTAATTTGATTTAAGGAAACTTCATTCGTTTTTATCAACCCAAAAAAATACAATAAATTCCTTTACTCAGAATAATTTAAAGGAAAATATGTATTTTAAAAATATGAATTTTATAGTTGTAAAGTTTCTTCTCTGCGCAGTGTGTTAAAATTTAGCATAACTTTATATCTGGCTAGTTTTGTAACTTCTTTAACTTGTCTTTTAAAATTTCCTAAAAATATAAATTCTTTAAATGAGTACCGTCGAGAAAAAAAAGTCCATCTACAAGTTATTTGTTTGCCTTATTTTGACGTCATTGCTGGAATGCTTATTGATTTGCGTGTAGGGTTTTTGAAAACTTTATGGTCAACTGGTTAATAAGGAGCGACGGCGACTGACAAACAAAAGCAAAAGTAATAAAGCCGGTCTGTATGTGGAAGGGGAGTGGGGTTGGTGGGAATGAGGAGAAGGATTGGGTGGGACAACCATGACGATGACGCACGATACATGATTGCCGCCCGGCTGACGCACAATTGATAAAGTGCAGCCATAAATGAGGCGGTTATTCATCTCGGGATTTCCTTTTTCTCTGATTGTACACAGAAAAGAATCCAAAGCAAGGATTAGTTTTATATTCGGAGTATTCTCAAAGAAAACAAAAACTAGGTATAACTAAAGTTCTTCCAGGAAGTACAATTAAAAAATATTTCACAAATATAGAAGATTTGTAAATAAAACTTTAAAGAATGTTTCTAACAACCTCTTTTTTCCTGTGCACAGGGAAGAGCAACGAGTTCCTCCGGCTACGGCTGCTGCTGCTGTTGCTTGGGCACACTTCTGGGCAACGCATTGTCGCCGCCGACCGCAAAGCTGGGCAAAATTATGAACTTGTGTTCCTCGGGCGCAACGGCATCGACCACATCGTTATCGTCCACGGGCCAGGCGGAGAGGAGCGGAGGAGTCCCAGGAGGAGGTGCCGGAAGCGGCGGAGGTATCGGTGGCGAAGGAGAAGGTGGAGGCGGAGGCAGAGGTGGCAGTGCCAGCGGCGGCGGCGACACAGGTCCCTCGGAGGCCACACACTGCTTTGGCGGAGTCGGTGGAAGCTCTGTTTCAGAGGAGTTGACAAACGCGAATAGCCCGGCCAACGGAGGGGCAGGAGGAACGAGTGCAGCCACAGGTGGTGGCCAACAGCCGACTGGCAGCAACAAACACAGCCAGCTAAACAACGAAAACAACGCAACCATGCCGCCCGAGACGCGACCCAAGATGGTGACCGTCAAGCATCCGGAGTCTAACAAGCCCAAGCCCACCACCAAGAAGAGCAAGCCCATCCAGGCGGACCAGGACGTCATCAAGGCGCTGCAGAGATGCCGAGATGAAGGCAAGTAACTCAACTTAAAACGAATTAACTATCTAACGTGGCATTCAAATATTTTCTCGCAGGCATCAAGCGCTTGGACCTGAGTAACTCCTCGATCACTGTTATCCCCAGCACAGTGAAGGAGTGCATCCATCTTACGGAGTTGTACCTGTACAGCAACAAGATCGGGCAATTGCCGCCGGAGATTGGATGCCTAGTGAGCTTACGCAACCTGGCTCTAAACGAGAACTCACTGACCTCGCTTCCGGAGTCGCTGCAAAATTGCAGCCAGCTAAAGGTACTGGATCTGCGGCACAACAAGCTGGCAGAGATACCCCCCGTGATCTATCGACTGCGCAGTCTGACCACTCTCTACCTGCGCTTTAATCGCATCACCACTGTGGCGGATGACCTGGGCCAGCTGGTCAATCTGACCATGCTGAGTCTCCGGGAGAACAAAATCCGGGAGCTGGGCAGTGCCATGGGAGCGCTGGTGAACCTCACCACGCTGGACGTGTCGCACAATCACCTGGAGCACCTGCCGGAGGACATTGGAAACTGTGTGAACCTCCGCTCCCTGGATCTGCAGCACAACGAGCTGCTGGACATACCCGATAGCATCGGAAACCTTAAGTCCCTGGTGCGCCTGGGCATGAGGTACAATCGGTTGAGCAGTGTGCCGGCTACCCTGAAGAACTGCAAGAGCATGGACGAGTTCAATGTGGAGGGCAATGGCATCACTCAGCTCCCGGACGGCATGTTGGCCAGCTTGAGCGGACTAACCACCATAACCCTGTCGCGAAATCAGTTCACTAGCTACCCGACTGGCGGACCAGCGCAGTTCACCAACGTTTATAGCATCAACCTAGAGCACAATCGGATCGATAAGATCCCCTACGGAATTTTCTCGCGGGCCAAGGGCCTCACTAAACTGAACATGAAGGAGAATATGCTGACTGCTCTGCCCCTGGATATCGGTACCTGGGTGAACATGGTGGAGCTTAACCTGGCCACCAATGCGCTCCAGAAGCTGCCCGATGACATCATGAACCTGCAGAACCTCGAGATACTCATCCTGTCCAACAATATGCTCAAGAAGATACCGAACACGATTGGGAACCTAAGAAGGCTGAGGATCCTGGACCTGGAGGAGAACCGCATCGAGGTACTGCCACACGAAATCGGTCTGTTGCACGAGCTGCAGCGACTTATCCTGCAGACCAATCAGATCACAATGCTACCGCGCAGCATCGGCCACCTGGGCAACCTGACTCACCTGTCTGTTAGCGAAAACAACCTGCAGTTCCTGCCCGAGGAGATTGGGTCGCTGGAGAGTCTGGAGAATCTGTACATTAACCAGAATCCCGGCTTGGAGAAGCTGCCGTTTGAGCTGGCCCTGTGCCAGAACCTCAAGTATCTAAACATTGACAAGTGCCCGTTGAGCACGATTCCGCCGGAGATCCAGGCGGGCGGACCGTCCCTGGTGCTACAGTGGCTTAAGATGCACTCGCCATACCGCCAAATGTGAGATGTGGACGGCGTCTGGCGCACCGTCTACGTGGGCAGCGACTGCTACTATCAGTACGAGCTGCAGGCGGTGAGCCAGGCGCCCGGTGGTGGTGCTGCAGGTGGTGGGGGAGCTGCAGCAGGTGGAGCATCTGGTGGAGGATCCTCCAGGAGCGGCGACCGACGCTAACGGTGCGATCTCAGCTAACGGGCGAGAGATCCTGTCCCCACAAATCCTTCAACCCAATCCTCTAGGGGGGAAACTTCATTGGTTAGGTGCTACTACTTGAACTTTTGTATTGAAACAATTTTTTAAATATATTTAAGTAATATTTTATTATTATATTAATACCAAAATATTTTTTATGATTTACATTAATTTTATAATTATAAATAATATGTTTTTTTAATCCGTTTCAAGTTTCGAGTTTAAGTTCAAATAGATATTACAAACTAAACTCAAGACGGAAACGCAAATTCACCATCTGATTATCGTTTAATTAATTTAAAAAGCGACAAACTGAAAACAAGAATATTAGTTTCTTTGGAAAAGTTAAAGTGTATTCACACAATAATCTTAAAACCTGAAAACCGACTAGTGTTTCGAGATTATATTTAATCTGTAGTGTTCCCCTAGTTTAGTTCATCCTACTCAATTTGTAGGATTATTAAAATATTAATTTGTAAACCTTTTCTTGAGTGGTTTCACCCCCTTGACCCCGACTGGAGTGCGTTGGCTGACAAAATGATGGCTTTAACACGTTATACCAATGTCCCGCGTATTAAAAACTGCCCCGATTTGCTTTTTCTTTCTGTGTTCATGTCCAGTCCAGAGTCCAGAATTTAGGTTCTAATTTAACTTATGCTTCCAAAAGCTAGACAGAAAAAGAGAAATAAAAATGAAACGCGAATCGAAACGAAAGTGTATTGAAAGCTTTAAACCTTCTGTTCAATGTTTGGTCATAGAGAAAGCTAAATCCAATGTTCAAAACTACACAAAAAATACGCAAGCGCCAAGGAATTGTTTGAAAACAAAAACAAAAAACTAAAGAGTGGTTAAGAAATTATTAATCTGTATACACATAAATCGTAGACGTATTTTGTATAAGCAAGCGCAAAGAAAAACTAAGCATCAAGTATTAAACTGTGTGTAATTTGTTAAAAAAAAGAAGATTGTAAATTTATGTTTTTTTGTGGCGCCCCAAAAAGATCGGCATTTTATATGTTAGTCTAAGCAAAAATTAACCACAAAAATAATCAACTGCAGCCATTTGCACTAGGGAAAGATAATGTCGTATAATTCATGTGCGTTGTCGTGTGTCTGTAACTAATTTGAATGAATATTTTAGATTATTTCAAGGCATTTAGTTACCATAACCATAATCAACGATATATATGTTTGCATGGAGAGTAAACCAAGTTTAGAGTAAATTAATATCGCATAATGGCACATAACTGATAAGCGGAAAAGATATTTAGAGATAACATGGACTCATAGTTGTTGCTCTTCTAGGGAAGATTGGATTGACAATGATAAAGGGAGGAAATGTGTTTTGACAACGGAAGTTTGTTTAAAATAAAATGTTTTAATTATGTTTAAAATATTGTATACGTAAATGCATTTTGTTGAAGACACCTTTTTAGTAACTTTAAGGCCGATCTGTCATTTAATCAGCTCAAGAAACCACTTATTTAGTTTTATATCATGGACTACATGTCTTGAAACACAAAAGAGATAAGAAGAAGGATACAATTTCGAGCTACTCTCCGCTGCAATGCAACGCAAATGGGCTTTAAACTTTAAACAAATCTTGAATCAATAAATCAACGAAGCTAACTTTAACTGTTGTGCATCCAAACAAACATATTTACACAACTTTTACACATCTATTTTTTGAGAAAAATGAAAAGAAAAGAGCCAACCAAACACTCGAGATACTATACGTACGTATTTATTTCAGACTCCATGGGATATGCATAGTATGTACATATATTTTTCAAACAAACTGTATGCGGCAGGGTAAACTAAACTGGCAAAAGTAATTTAATTACAAAAAAAATAATAATAAAAAGTCTAATAAAACGAAATAAACAAAACGTATATTTCCAACGGTACAAAAATGAAAACGTAAATGTAACAAAAATACAAATAAATGTTAAACTGAATATATTCGCACGCTAGGTTTATGAACACAACACTCCCGAAAAAAAATATATAATTATAATAAATAAATAAAACAAAACCAGAAAAAGGTGACAGAACCAGAATTTGGCGCAATTTCGGGCCAAATTCGCAAATACAAACAATAAATGTTAAACGAGGTCAAGTTAAATGAAAGTGAATGTACAAGTTATATGGTAAACGCGAATCAAGTCAAAATATAATGATATTCCTAAAGTGAAAACATATTAAGCATACCCATAAATATTTGAGAAATAAAAGGAAACAAATGTTAAAATACGTTAAAAAGAATACGGTCTCTTAAGTCTGGTTTCAATTTTTTTCAAGCTGGCAATGCTTTGTGAGCAGTAATCTGATCGCCGATCGGTTTGTACCCTCGAATATATCTTAAATTGATGTCGATGCTAAGGTTTATATTCTTAATTCATTAAGCTTTAAATATGATTATCCATGAGGTAAACACTACCGTCTTTGCACAAATCTGATTGAGTCAGGGAATTGCCATATCATTGAAACTCGGATTAATGAGGTGCGAACCGGTCTAAATATAAACGCATTATAAGGATATATGAGTGTTCATATTAGTCAGGATCCATTAAATTAGCATTAATTAATTCTGGGCCTTTTGTGAGTTATCCAAAGTCTACATATATTAAGGTGTATACCCTAAACAACTGACTCAATCCCGAGGTAGCAGCTCAAACAGCTGTTCCCAGCTCTTTGTACCCCAGAGAGGTGATAACAAAAGACACAATTTTCGCCAGTCAGTTTATAAACAATTTCCAAAGCAGAAGCACAGCGATAAGGTGAGTGGTTCTCCAGGTAGGAAATATACATATATACATAAGCTACGTGCAGGCCAGAGCGTAGTGGAACAAAAAACATAAATGCGCATAAGGCCAGTGCAAATGTGGGCCTTTGTTTTGCTGCCTTGTTATCCAGAAATCACAGTGTCCATCCATTATCCTATACATTTAAAAACCTAACTTATCTTATATGAGTTCTCCAGAATCCTATAATAATCCTGTACATGTATACTTTCAGTTTAACCATGAAAACGTTTACATCTCTCTTGCTGACCTTGGTGTTGGCCTTTCTCGGTCCAGACTCTAGCTGCTCTTACTCCCCCAGGGAGGATCTCAGAATTATTCGGGAATTAAAGAGACAAGAAGCACTAAATCACGCCAAGATAGCAAGGGATTTGGTCCATCGTGCATCATGGGCTGCCTTGGGCAGCATCTCCACCAACAAAGCCGTGGAAAATTACCCAATGGTCAACATTGTTTCCATAGATGATAGCGATTCCAATGGAAACTCCACGGGCTTGGTGCACTTCCTGCTGACCGATCTGGATTTCACGGGGCCAGACTGGCAGAAGGATAATAAAGTGACTTTCATGTTCACCGACGAACAGACTTTGAGGTGTAAGGCCAATGGCAAGGATCCCATGGAACCCACCTGTGCCCGAGCCATGCTCAGTGGCCAAGTAATAAAGGTGAGAAACATGAGAAATAAATCATGTGATGACTACTAAATGTTATATCTTCTTTATACATTAGCTGGATCCCAACGGTACCAACTATCAACCCGCTCTAAATGCTTTTACAAAGCGTCACCCAGCAGCCGTGCACTGGTTAGCTGGTTAGTACAACAGAATTTATAGAATGTAGTATATTATAAATCGATTTTGCCTTTCTATTTTCAATTTATAGCTCACACATTCTACCTGTGCGCCTTGGATATTAAAAATATATATGTGCTGGACTTCTATGGAGGTCCCCACCAGGTCAGCGCTTCTGATTATTATGCCGTTAAGCTGTGAAATAAGCTTATCATGGAGCAAACCAGTGACGCCTCAATGTTTTCGAAATGAAATTTCTTTGTTTCAACGCATTGCACAAAAATTATTAAGGAGACAAAGCGTGCGCGCTGCCACTTATCAGTTAAGCTGTGTGATTTCCAGTCATGGGCATTGACTTTGTACAATCAAAATAAGGAACCAATTTGCAGGAAAATAATATATGTACGTTAAGGTTAAGGTGAACCCAAATTGGCTAGGTTTTAAATATATCTTATTATTAATTTTAAAAGTTCCCGTAATACAAGTAAATCAAATTAAATTGGTTAATTTTTGTGTATATTTTAAACGGAAGTTTGCAAAGTTTATATTATTTTGGCGGTACGCCTTGGATTAGTCTTTTAAAAGGGGTTACAGTGAGGAGGTATTTATCTTAGTGGGATCCGGGCATCGTGCACAGGGTGGCATCGATTTTCTGCAGTTGTGGCAGGATGTCGCGCAGCTTGGAGCGATAGCGAATATCCTTGGCCAGTGGATTGTACTCCAGGTATATGGTCTGCAGAGCCTTGTTCACTTTCAGCACCTCGATGTTCTTCCAGTCATCCACGCCGTTGTGATTTAGCCAGAGCTCCTCGAGCAGCTCGAGGTTCTCTAGATTGGCAATGCCCTTCAATCGGTTCTTGGCCAGATCGAGGGTCTCCAGCTTCTTGTTCTCTGAGAGGTTTTCAATCGTTTCAATTCCATTCTCGGATATGTAGAGCTCCCGGAGGTTTGCAAGCTTTTCCAGGTTTTCGATCTTTACAATTCGATTAGCCTGCAGACTGAGTATCTCCAGGTTGACCAGCGCGTCAAGGTTCTCGATCTTAGCTATCTTGTTCTTGCCAAGGAAGAGCTGCCGAAGATTGACCAACATCTCAATGTTTTCGATCTTCTTCAACTTGTTATCGCCCAGCTCCAGCATGGTAAGGTTGGTCAGCATCCCCAGATTCTCGATAACAGTAATGCGGTTCGCCACAAAGTAGATCTTGTCCAGCTTGACGAGCTTGTCGAGGTTCTCAATCTTGGTCAGGCGATTGAAACTGAGGTCCAGCAGCTCCAGGTTGACCAAGTCATCAAGGTTCTCGATCTTTGTGATCTGGTTGTCGTAAAGCTCCAGCTCTAAGAGGGAAGTCATGGAGGACAGGTTTTCAATCTTCTTGATCAGGTTCCAGCGCAGGAACAAGCGCTCGATCCGCGTCAAAGGCTCAAAGTTTTCCAGCTTCTCAATGCGGCGATGATTCAGATCCAGCTCGTAGCAGTCCGGATCGATGGTGATTATCTCCTCAATGGTGGGCACTTCCTCGGCATTAATTACCTGGATCCCGACTGTTGGCTTGGCGGCTTCAGTATCGTTCATTATTCTGTCGGCATCGCCCATTTTGTATTTTAAAAAAGCTTTATTTCCTTTAAATGACTTTTGGAAAATTCTATGCCGACTTGACTTGTTTATTTCGTTTGCGCAGAGTGTCGAAAGAAGTAAGGTGTTTTTTGCAAGGGAGTTCAGTGACGTCACGGCTAAGTCGGATCTTGTAAGGAACCAGAACTTTATTTTTATCTAATATTATACTATATCTAAAGTGTTGTGATAGCATTTTAGATTTACTGCATTATTTATTAAGTTCTACTATTCTATTAAGTTCAGTTTTAAAATTCCAAATTATTTAGTGGCCAACTGCGCCACCTTCTAAACTTTCCGGCTATTCAATACTGTACATTCTAGTGATGGGTAGGTCCCCAGACACTGTACGTACAAATATATTCAAATAAACTCAAAATCTAAAAAACTTTCTTTAAGATTTATTGCCTAATAAAAACGATTTACTTCGTCTTATTTAGTTAGTAAAATCATCTAACAAACCTTATCTGTGGTGTATACAAGCCGACGTGCATATTTTACGGAAGCACAATACACATCTCTAGTGCATTTTGTTAGCTCTAGCGAAAGTGTTGGAAAATGCCTCAACGCTATCCCGTCAGCTGTGCTGCGAGCGTGTTGATTTCAATTTGCCTTAATTTGCGAACTGTTTAAAAAACAGCGTCTAAAATGCTGTGAGTTGACAGTCAACAAGTTGTGCGTAAGCCTCTATCCCAGTATAACACGGGAAACCTCGGTTTTTAAGGAGTTAAACTAAGGAAAATCGAAGGAATCCAGCCAGCATGTCGACGGGCTTAAAATGTCGCAATTGTGGATCCAACGAGATCGAGGAAGATAATGCTCGCGGAGATCGAGGTAAGTTATAGATTGATCCACATGCTGGGTTACCTTACCAAATCCCTCCTCTTGCAGTGTGCATGAACTGCGGTTCGGTGCTTGAGGATTCACTCATCGTTTCCGAAGTCCAGTTCGAGGAAGTTGGTCATGGAGCTGCCGCAATCGGCCAGTTTGTCTCGGCCGAGTCGTCTGGCGGAGCCACCAATTATGGCTATGGCAAGTTCCAGGTGGGCTCAGGCACCGAGTCCCGCGAGGTGACCATTAAGAAGGCCAAAAAAGACATTACATTGCTCTGCCAGCAGCTGCAAC
The DNA here is from genome assembly GCF_035046125.1 of Drosophila serrata. Lineage (NCBI taxonomy): Eukaryota > Metazoa > Arthropoda > Insecta > Diptera > Drosophilidae > Drosophila > Drosophila serrata. Next base: position 397,623 of record NW_028257131.1, on the reverse strand, counting down.
TCTCGCAGCACTACGCCGACACAGCTCTGAATTTCTTTAAAATGGCCTTAAGTAGGCACCTGACTCGCGGCCGCAAGAGCACCCACATCTACGCTGCCTGCGTCTATATGACCTGCAGGACAGAGGGCACCTCCCGTAAGTGCTGTATCTAACTATGTGGAGTGTCTAGCTAATCCCTTTACTTTCCCCCGAAGATCTCCTCATCGACATCAGTGACGTTCAACAGATTTGCTCCTATGAATTAGGCCGCACCTACTTGAAGCTATCGCATGCTCTTTGCATCAACATACCATCTGTGGGTGAGTAGTGGGAATGGTTTTTACACCATATAGTGCTACTTTCCCTAGTATTCTATCTTCAAAAATAATCAGCTTCGTGTGTTGCATATGAAGGCTCGAGTTTTAAATTTGCTTATGTCCTTGTGCACAATAAGGTTGAGTTTATGTTTGGTAATTGTAATTATTAAGTTAAATTTGGATGATATCTGGCATATACAGTTCTTTTTATTGTGAGTCTACTTAGCAGATTGTATCGAAAATATCGTAACCTTTCATATTTCGAAGTTATAAATTCCGAAAAAATTCGCTTGTTTTGATATATTACACAGAATATCGATTTAGAACATAAAACGCGGCGTTTGAATACAACGGTTCTATATACCGACTTGTGCTCTTAATATCGATACTGTAGAAACATAAAGATATTTAAATGCATACCTCCCACATCCCTTCAAATATATTTCAAGGCTCTAAATTGTAAATTCGGAAAATCTAATAATGTATTTTGATTGATTAAAGTACATAATTGGTAATAGATTCATAATCAATATAGGATAACATTTGCTTTATTTATTATAAATGTATATAAAAAAACGGTAATTGTAGGAGACATTCTTATAAAAAGCAAAAAATCAGTACAATTTCCAAAAGAATTCCATTATGTCGAAACATAAAACTGATTGTTGCGCTGAGCAGCCCAGAATATAATGCATATAGGAGTAAAGTACGGGGCTTAATGTCAGTAGAAAGGCGTGTTATGTATGTAAGAGAGTTATAATGGAACAACTACGAAATGGAGACACTACAGGACCTATGTTTGAATATAATTAGGTAATATTTTCGCATACTCGGGCGTTAATTTTGATTCACTTATTACATAAACTGGTTAACTTGGCTTTCAAATTCGTCGTATGCAATTCTTAACATGGCTTATTATCCCTTGAATAATAGGTATAGGTATGTGTATATATCGTTATCAGATCAGATGTGTGTGTATATATGCTGGCAAAAAATATGTTTGCTATGTATATATCGTATTAGTTCCTCCCTTTAACTCTTTCTCTTTAGAATATTGGTTAACGCTAGCTTGACTGATTGCCCCGAATTCACTGCTTATTGCATTTACATTTACGATGTCTGTGCGTTTCTATATAGCGCCGATTTCTCTTACCCCCTATTCCCACTCCCTCTCAAGTCGTACGGAACGTATTAAGTTTTTCGAGTCAACTACTAAATCTGCACCTATGTATGTATAAAGTTATGGGTGTATATATATTCAACTTGTTTCGATTTTGAAAATATCTTTTGTATGCATTTTGCCAACAAACTGTGTACAGTGCGTTTCACAACTGTAGAACGGTTGCAAACTTGACTGGCTTAACGTGCTATTGGCTATAACGAAGGGAACGTTAAATAGTTCCTTAAATCGAGTGACTTTCTTGACATGATCTCGCTCTCACAGCCGTGCCAAAGCTATGAAACGCACCGTCTCGAGGTGTATATATATGTATGACTATATATAGGACTATTATGAAAACTAGAGCACTCTACTATCGTCGTATATGTCTATATCTGTATATACGGTCTATAACTTCGTCTAAAACTCCAATTTGCTTGCTTGTGTTGCACTGAAAACCCATGAGTTTCGATTTTGTAGCTGTATTGGTCTCCTCGATTGTTGCTGCTGCTGCGGCTGCTGGCGATAGTAGCAGGCTCCCTGCCACTCGGCGCAGTAGAGCTGTGCGCATCAGGTGCTGCCCTCCGCGGCCAGATCTTCCCCAGAACCGTTGACATTGTTGCTAGTTAAATGGCTGCCATTGGATGTAGCAGTTCCAGCTGCTGCAGTTGCTGCTGCGGCTGATCCTCCTGCTCCTCCGATTGGCGTTGGACACAGTGAATTTGTAGGCGAACTCATAGCCGTCATTGTGGTGGGTCCATAGAAGATCAGTTCGGGGATTTGTCCGCCCTGCACGCCAGTGCCGTTGGTGCTTTCCGACGAGCACTGGAACTGGAACGTCACATTGCCCATGAGCACCTCCGACATGCCTTCCTGGCCGAAGAAGCTTAGCTCGTTGCCGTCCAGTATTACAGAAGCGGTGTAGTAGCACTCGGGCTCGATTTGAATGGGGTTCTCGAAGAACACGTGGAAAGTGTTGCTTGAACCGTCCGAGAAGAATTTGGTGTCGTTCTCGGCGAGGGTGCGTCCCAGACGCTTCAGTTCGATTTTGACGTTATAGTTGGCGGCGCCAGTCGATGAGCCATACAAACCAAAGCCCACAATGAAGATTCTGTGGGGAAGACATTTGACATTAAAATTATGAGTTAGATGCAAGACATTCTCCTCTTACCTACGGTCCACGGAGAACTGAATGGAATCACAGCGTCCGCGGTATCGCCACTGGTTCGAGCGGTAGGCGCATGACTGAAAGCGATGGCAGACCTGCGTCTTCAGGCCCGCTCTCGAGCGCGTAGGAAAGCCCAAGGAGGGCTTAACCTTGGCGGTGAAGTGCAGGAACATGTCGATCGTTTCCTGTGACGAGAGGATGCCAGTCTGGGCCACACCATTTGCAAACTCTTCCAGCGACATAGTGGGTATGCGGATGAGGTGCAGGGCCTGTCCCAGCAGCCTGCGCTTATTCTGTGGCGTATCGTCGATGGTCATCTTCTCGCAGGCATTCAGAGCCCAATTGAGAGCCGCCTCGAACAGGTGTATCTCCTTGCAGTTAAGCGTCTCCCGCGAGAGGATCGACTCGAAGGTCTTGAGGTCAATGTCCACAAAGTCCTCAGACTTTACCGCCATCTCGGCCTGTGCGTCGATCACTTCCCAGCAACGCTGCATCAGTTCGGGCTCCTCGAACAGACGCGATTGACTGAGAAGTAGGCAGGCGTTTTTTGCCGTCAACTTCACCTCCAGATAGTTGACGCAGGCCCTGGCCAGATGTGGCACTATGTACTTCTTGGCCGCATAGAGAGTGGCTAGGATGTGCTCAGGTTCAAGTTTGATTTCATCACAATAGAGGTACCTATAAAACCAGATTCTGATGAGCATCACTTGTAAAATCTAGGGCCTTAAATGTGGATTACCTTAGCAATGTTAAGAAGGCAGTGGGTTCGACGTCAGGCACTTTGATTTCCTGCTTGTTCTCCGCCAATCCGCCATAGAACATGGCATAGAAGACGGAGCTGCCCGTGGCGAGAATGTATTTGTGGGCGGGTATAGTCTGAATGGGATCAATGTCTGTTGTTTCGTGGGGAGCAAATTAAGAGATTAGATTCTATAGTTGATTTGAGAGAATGGATTAGTTACCGAACTCCCCGCCTACAACGAACTTGACGTCGGACATCAGCTCGTTGTTAAACATGGCCGCGTTCCTCTCCAGAACCGTCGCCTTGCTGGCCTGCCAGTTCGGATCCGCCGTATCAATGGCATTGGATGCCGCCACAGCCGCGAAATGCCAATTGGTTCCAGCGGAGCACACGTACGATCCACTGCCGCTAGTGGGTGTTGCCGAAAGAGCAGCCACCGCAGCAGCTGCCGCGGAACTGGAAGGCAGACAGAAGGCTGTGGGACTGCCAGAGATCCCTCCGCCACTGCCCCCACCACCGCCGCTGCTGCTGGTGCTGTTGTTTAGGGCGCCCGGCGAGGCCAGAGGTGAGGATGGAGCACTTATGGGCTGCGTTATCTGTATATTGTGATCCGCTCCAGCAGAGGCACCGCCAGGCGGAGAGACTCCTCCTCCGCCCCGCTGCTGCTGCTGTTGCTGCTGGTGATTGTGGGGCGGTGAATGGAGTAGCCCGTTGCCATTGTTGAGTGTTTCCACTGTGGATTAAAGGGAATAAACGATTAAATATTTTTTGGGTTATATGGGTTATAGTCTCTAGGCTGATTATTCCCACCCAGCTCGTTCAGAATCAGCAGCACGCGTGGCCACATTTGTGCAACTTCCGCTGCGTGTGCATCGTAAATAACGAATGCCAGGGTCTCCCCTTTTTTTCCACAATTATTTTGCCCCAAAACTACAGTGGAGCTTCTATAAGTTGAGTGAACATTGGAAATTTTAACAGTGTATTTATCAGGGTATATATTATTAATAAAAAACAATTAATAAAGCTGAAAATACCTTTGTGTCTTCAGATTGCGGCTTCTACTTGCCATTTTATGCATGCATAGTTTTTCCGCACTTAATTTTCTATACATCTGCCTTTGAAAATGCAAATTAATTGCAGTTGACCCTCAGTTCATTATTTGTGTGTCATCGAGAGTCGCAGTGCTTAATTAACAAATACCTAAAGCTTTCTTGACTTGGCTATAAAAATTTAAACTTATACATTCTGTGAATATATATTTTGAACAATTCTAGCTTAAACAATGGTAATGAATATCTAGAAATTTAACTTTTATTTTAATTTTAAATTGATATTAGTTTAAATCTTAATGCGTTTTTCCGTAAAATGAAGGCTATATTTAATAATTAATATTATTACAATTCCAAATAGTTATGAGTTATGACATTTCCTGGTTTCACTGTAAACTAAAAGTGGAGCGTCTCAAAATAGCAACGCATTCTGTCGCTGCTGTTGTTTTTGTTGCCAGACACAACCCCCCCTTCGACGCCCCATCTCTCCGCCTCCCTTTTCTTCCCCTGGTGACACTGCCTGGCCGCCTGGTTTTGAGTTGTGTGAAAAATCAATAACTCACAGACACACACGGCGGCGACGGCACCTGCCGTCGTGCTGCCTCTTTCTTTGTCTTCCGCCCTTTTCCACGGGCCAGTGCTCCCCTTGGTTTTTCCTCGGGATGGCCTGCTCGCCCCTTACCATTGATCCATCCGCCATTTGGCTGGGAATGCGACATGCTCTCCTGGTTTCGTTTTCCAGCGGATTTTAGCGATAATCTGTTCAGGGGATTATTGCTATTGCCGCCGTGATTGTTGGCCGAGGAATTATTACTGCTGCTGCTGCTGGCCATCGTCGTAATTCACGATTCTACGGAAAAGGCAGCTAACTACTTTTAACGCGAGGGTCGGGCTGTAGCTCCAAGCACTGGCTGTTTAAACATTTGCATTCAATTAACCATTTTAACGCCCTCCATTTTACTTTTCCGAACTGCGCTTTGTTTTCGTGTTTTTTTTTTACGGTTTGTTTGATTTGTTCTTGTTCCGATAACAGGGAAGGGCTGCCAACTCTTGTTCTCGAGAAGAGACTTAACAGAGCTGGGTTAGCAGCGATAACGATAACATTTCTGCGAGATATGGTCACCCTAGACGATAGTGTTGGTTAACGTCCGCGCTAGGCGCGTGTTTTGAATTTGAATTAGCTGAGATATACGTCTGATTTGGGTTTCGCAAGCCATTTGGATTATATCATGGTCACTCGATGCTAATAGGTATTTCCGTCATGGCGCGCCATTAAAAGGCGTACGTGTGGGAGCAAATAGGGCCGATTCAAGACTTATTGTACACCGGGGGAAAATATTTCAAGAAAATTGATAAATTTAAACAATCAAACAAATGAAAATATGGTTAGAATTTGGTTATAACTAGTAGGAATCGGTTCAGATTTTATATATTCCCTTGAATATTCACATTTATATCTCTTTTTATTCGATCGGGCAAGGCTGTTGGCATTTGCATGCTCGAATCGTATTTGGTCTATTATTTATTGACTGTACCCGGCGCATACATATTTAATATGAAGAAACAAAACGCTGAACTTGAAATCGATTTTGATGTGTTTGCTTGGACAGCGATCGAGCCAGCTCACTCGCTCACTCACTTGTCCAAGGTTTATTTATCTCTTAGCACATTCGTGTACAGTAAAACCAGTTTCTGCAGTGGCAGCAGCCGGCAGCAGATCGAAGATGTGTGCCGAAAAGTAAAAAATGTTGTTGACCTTTGCCTAAGCTAATTTTTGACTCATCATCGTCCACCCCTCCTCCCCCCAACCAATGATAAAGTCGCCCATCTGGAACATTCGCTATCAATTTCGAGCCTAAATGAAGCTTATAAATGTAGGTCAGATTTACTTAATAAATTATACGAAATAATTCAGTTATCCTTACTCTGTTCTGGCGGTGGCAACTCCTCGTTCTCCGGCACTCGAGCGGCGTACTCCGGCTCATAGTTGTGCGCATAGGCGCTGCCCCAATGGCCGGCAAAGTCGTCCTCCTCGAGGGTCAACAGGTGGTCCAGCACCTGCACGCCCCGCTCGAGGGGGCCGTGGAATTTGTTGATCAGCTCGGAAAGCCGCAGGTTGAGGCCGTAATTACCCGAACTTCCGATGCTGCTCGATTCGATGGCCCAATAGAATAGGTGGCGTCCCAGATGGCTGCTCAAATGATTCGCAAAGGCCTCGATCATCTTTTAGACGACAGGGGCGAGATCATCTTCACATAACTTCCAGTACCTTATTCTGCAACATGTAAATAAAAGACACATTTACTATTCATGAATTGGTAGAAAAGGACGGGAATTCTTTTAGTTAATTGATATTATTCATTATGCCATATGTGAGCGATAGACCGCAAAAACGGTAAGAGCAAGGCACTCCTATCCGTCTGACCGCAATCGTAATTTCAGATACATGTAACATAATCTTATTTTTATGGATATAAATGATACAATTTGGAATCAATTTCAATTTCTGCCCGCCACCTCTCGTTGGAAAAATTGCCAAATGCGGGACTGTTGATGCACTTTCACTTCTCCGTTTCCCACTTAAACTTACACTTCCACTACCATTTTCATTTTCATTTTCAACTTCAGCTCGCACGCATTTGTCGCATTTTATTAGCTTCAGGAAGTGGAATTAAGTCGGATGCCCCTCGCCCAATTTTTGGCTTAATACTTTTTTTGGGTCAGCTGGAGAACGAACCCAAGTCGCACTCTCTGGGTACCTTTTGCACCTGACTCTCTGGCAGCGGAAATTATGCAAGCGGCTATTTTTAATTGGCAGCACCGCGAAGTCCGTAACCAAAACAAAACGGCGACAGACATGAACATAAGTCTTCGCTCCGAGAGAGTGTCTCTCGCCTTACATTTTCGACTCGTCATTGGCGTCTTGTCTTTCCAACAATCAACAAGTCTGTGTGTGGTGTCGATTTTTGTGCTATATATATACATATCTCCACCTGACACGGCCACGCCCCCAAATAAACAAAGCAATTTGTTGTCGGCGCCTCTAATGAAGTTCTTCATGCTTCGATTACCTGTGGAGAACTTGGATCTGTGGCAGGCATTAGCACGATTCACCTTTGACGTGATTAAGTCGAAAAGACGTCGAAAAAAGTGATGATATATTATATACAATGGAAGATTCCACAGAGTGAATTGTTTTCATTAGTTAATATTACGCAACATGGAATAAACCAAAACTTGGTGGTTGCTTTTGTAAATTAGTAATTTTTAGCATTTATTTTAAGTCTAATCAAGGTTGGTAATTTACCAACTGCGGTTAAAATTGCTTAAATTTTTAATTTTCTATAAATAATTCAAACAGATACTAAGGTCTTCCCTTAAATACGATTTGTATCAAATTAGATATATAATATCGTTATAAATTACAGATAAACAAGGAGGGTCTCTCCTCCTCTAGCTGAGGTTTATTTTATCTTCAGTGTTTTCTATTATAAAAGGATAATAACATTTCATATAACTTTATATTTATTCTATATAACTTCATATTTAAAACCCACTTCTTAGCGCAAATCTTTAAACCAAAAGTAGCAATTCAAAGTACAAATTAAACCTCTAAAACAAACTCTATAAGAGGAATCTGTACTTGGAATAAGTGTTACACATATCTATATCAGAAATGATTTACTTGGTTTTATTGTAAATATCTCTTCAGAAGTGCTCTCAACTTTTAATTTAATTTACACCTCAAATAGTTAAAAAACTACACCTAAATAACTCCCTTTAAATATGTTTATTTGATATTAAAGTTTTAATTGATGGACTTGTTCTAGGCAGGTTATTGCACTTTTTCCATGAACCCCCTGCCGTTTTGCTCATTACCCCCCTTCGTCCCCTCTTTTGCTGCCATATGCAAAACACACGCATACTATTTATGCTAAATTAATTTCATGGCTTAACAATCGAGTCACGTTTATTATTCATAAGCTGTGGGTCTCTCTTGTTGTTTTCCCTGCACATTCTGAGTTCAGTTTGCAGTATTTTCGTATTTTCGTTATTTTGTATTTTCGTACTTTGTGCAATTCGTTGAATTTCCATGTTTTCAGGTCTGTTGTTATTCGTAGTAAGACCTATTTTCATTAAGTTGCAGTTCGAATTTGCCGCTTGCATTAACTTTTGGGTTGCCCTTTTCTTAATTTGATTCGCTGCTTTTCTGCTGTTTTCCACCGGCCGGTTGTTTTTACTCGGCTCTGGGGTCCCTCTCGGGGGGAGTTTATTTCATTTTTCATTTTCATTTTTCATTGCCTCTTTAATTGCGAATGCTGGCGACCCACTTTTGGCCAAAGTCTCGGGTCACACTTGGCCAGAAGAAAAAAGGTGGTAAAGGGGAGACCCCAAAGCAACGCCCGCGTAACACTTTCGATTTTATTTCCTCATTACACGCTGCTCGCTCGCCAAGAAAACAAAACACAGAAAAATAAAAATAAAAATAAATCACAACCAACACAATACACCCAAGATCACACACAGCAAACCGAAGACACAACACCAAAAAAATAAGTGAAGAGTTGTCTCTTTTTTCTTGCAGTTACTGTCTTGGGTCTTGGCTCTTGGCTCTTTTGTTTTCTCATTATTTCGTGGCCCTTTTTAACGAGCTCCTTTTTGTTGCATTTTGCAATCGCCACGCATTTAGCTGATTAACCCAAAAGGTGTCATAAAGCAATTAACCCCCCGGAGTAATTACCAGAAAAAAAGATTATTAAAAGTTATATTCTATAAGAAAAAAATTATAGGAAATTAATTTTATATTTATCATAAAGTTCAGTGTTTTTTTCTGCCTTTCCACAATTTAAATATATGTTTCTGTTGATACAATCAAAGACAGGAAAGCAATTGACCCCTGAAGCCCCCTCACAGACTTGCTAACGTGGCCAATATATTATATATATTATATATATATTTATAAAAAAAACAGCAACCTGTCGAAGCTCTCGAACCCTCGATCCGTCAACCGGTCAAGTAGTTCGCCAAATGAGCCTGTTGATTTGCCGATTTTGCACTTTAATTGTCCGATTTTTATTTTACATTTTTGTTTTGCCTTTGTCTTGGCATTTTTTTTTTGTTAATTTTATTTCTGCTGTTTTTTGTGGCCAACTTTGTAATCTGATAAGGGCTTCAAGGAACGAAGTATCAGTTTCGAGTTACAAAATTGCCTCTTTAAAAAATTGACAGTAGCTTGTAGTCTTTTGAAGGTCATTTCGCTCAAGATTAACCCAAAAATAACAAGATTGGAATGTATGCCGCAAAAGTATCATGGATTCTTAATACTTTAACAAAAATATAGGTCAGCTGTATTTACTTTATTGTAACTATTGAATATCAAATGCTAATACAAATACCTTTAAGTTGTAACAATTAAAATAGTCTAGGAATTGCCTAATAATACAACCATTGCTTATTTTAAGCTAAATTTGAAAACAAGTTACTTCTAGCTTTACAAATTTTCCGCTAAACGTACTTGACAAATATTCTACACAAACTTTTAATTATATTCCCTGGAAGAATTTTAATTATATTCCGAAAAGAGTGTGTCTCAATATTATTCAGAAAATATTACTAGTTACTTAATACACGTTTTGACTATAGTTTAGGGCCAGCTTAAAGTCTAGTGGCATTTCTGAACCACAGTGTCTAATTCTCGACCCCCTGAAAAGTCTGAGTCTGAGTTCCATTTTTTGTCAGAGTGCCGTCGAGTGAGGCTTTTCCATATGAGTTTGGACCTCGCTTCGAGTGCCCTTAGGTTGTTTCGCAATTATTCAGACCTGTCTTCTTGGTCTTTCAGTCTATCGGCTTTTGAGCCAGTCTTTGGCTTTAGACGCTTTAATTTAGCGGATAATTTTATATGCATTAACATGCAGTTTTTCTCACTCACTTTTCATATTTCTTGGGATTATTTGGTAAGTCATGGTTGCATTTTGTCTAATGACTCGACGAATTAACATTAGTTTTTTCGTTGGATTTGTACAATCCGTAGTTTGTTTTGTTTTGCATTCAATTCTTTTGGTTCAGAAAAATCCCCTTGATGATTTGCTGAATTCTAATTCTGTTTCTTTGGTTATTGTGACATATTGGTTCTTCTTTTTTTCTTTTCCAAATTATGACTGTATTTCGGTTTCAGTAGAAACCTGTTTTCTTTGCCATTTTGTGCAGGTTAAAGTTAAAGTTTTTGTGCTTAATAATCTCCCGTCATCGAGTTGCTTAATATTTAAAATATTCATGCCGGCAAATGGCGCGATTCTTGAGTGGAATTCCAAATGCGAATATCCAGAATGGGAATACAAATTCCTGTTGTGCTTTGTTTTGTATCGACAGTTTGGGGAGGGATCTCACCTTTTTTTATTGAATTTTTTTTAGCCAAAGTTTACTTGGTTTTGAAATACAAACAAGCACTTGTATGGAACTAACTATGAAATGAGCGATCTTTGTTCATCTCTTGGCTGACATAAATGCCGGGAACTTCAGTCTCTGTGGAGGCTTCATCGAGTGGCAAACACTGAGAGTGGGGAATAGGAGGGCCGTCATTAAAAACAGCACCTTTCGAACACAAAACCATAGTTATGAGCAGTAAATTACAGCCAAATGCATGACAATTAATGGGGAAGAGTGCATCTAATGTATAATTACACGGCGAGACTTATTATTCCACTGGGTGATAAGAGAGTTTTGAGCCCTGATTGAGATCTTTACACCGAGGCGTCGGACAATCATTAAGATTAAGATCATTAAGTCAGTCATTAAATCACTTCAATGGGTTGGTTCTCTGTGAGGTGGCAGCACTTTGGCACATTTAATTGTTAGCGAAATTCAATTGATTTATTACAAAGCTCTTAATGGGTTAAGCACAGTGTTTAGACAATTAATTAACCGCAGAAATTAGTGACGTAAGGTGAGAGAATATTCCAGACAAGAGAGCATAGGAAATAATTATCGAAATGGAATTTTTGGGGCTTTTTTTATGATGTTGTATTTGCACTTCACTCGCAGCAATTTTCTTTAGCTCTTTTTTTTTAACACGCTCAACCGGCATCCCAAAGCCAGTCGTCAGCTGAGTGTGTTGGGTGTGTGAGTGCAAAAATAAAACCCCAACACACACACAAAAAAGTGCACATAAATTAAAACGTCAACAGAAGAACAAACAAACGAGCTACGCGCACTTTGTCAACGATTATTATTATTACTTTAACAAGCAATCAGAAAAATATACACACTTTTTTGTAATTTGTTGGGCGGACAGCCCTGATGAAATAGGTTTCTTATATTCGTTAAGAGGGACTTGTTCCACGCAGCTTCCTCTTTTCTGTGTTTCTTTTTTTGTGGTTTGCGCAGGCGCGACGACCGGCCACGTTTTTGTTTTTTGGAAGTCTTTACTTAATTTTTTCGAGCTGAGACTCTGCGACTGCGCGAGTCAACGAACGAATTCGTTGTGAGAGATACGAATTTTTCGAATGAGACTCGAAACCGGCAACTTGAGACTTGAGACCCGCAACGACCCGATCGACTAACGATCGACGCACAGTAGCGCCTTTACTCATTTTACGTTGCAAAAATCATATCTGTTAAAGCAAATAGGATAATCGAACAATTTAAGAGGCAATAGACAGGTAATTGTTATAAAATTTATACATGTTTTGAACAATGTGCCACGCCTACACTTTATATTTATTTTTTTAGGGTATCATAGTGAAAAATATCACCGTTCTTAATTTATATTTGAATTTGAAAGCTTAAAAAACATATTTTACAAAACACAATTTTATTTTTCATATTTCCTAAAGTTCTTCTAGCATTACTTATTACTACAATTAAACCTATATTAAGGAAATTTCTAATAGATCAAGCATTTATGGACTATAAACACTTGATTATATATATTTTCAAGACTTTACTAGCCTCAGAGAATAAATACACAAACATTAACATTACCCCGAATTGGTTCATTGTGATTCTGATTCAGAAAAGATAAACGTAGTTAATGATAATAAATAATAATAATTGAAAAACGATGACGATAGGTAATCAATTATTTGTGTTATATCAACTGAAAGTCAAGAAATTTACAGTTTTTTCTCGGATGTTGCAAAGTGCGAAAGAAAAATTCAACTTTGAATGTTCATATCTTCTACAAAAAAAAAATACTGTAATTATTTTGATTGCAATTGATATAGATATAGGGTTTAAAAAGATAACTATAAATTTTTTGATTTTTATAACTGTTTTTGTTCTAGAAGCGCCACTGTGCGACGATCGACAATCGGCTGCGTTTTTATTGCATGCGATATGCTTGACCACGATTTGATTTTTGTTTAACTTTATACTATCACTAATACTATATATGTATATACACTGGGGTGGTGCTAACCAATTTTTATGCTTCAGCTTCTGTTGACACGACTCTCGAACGAGACATTTCCTCAGATTGCATTTCCTCATTTATCGCGCGTTCTTGGTCAATTACGAAACAATTAAAGTAGCAGCAGTAGCAGCAGCAAAGCACAGTTAATTGCTGGTGTGGAAGGGAAACTCGAACCCAAATTGCTGGCATTTTTCCACCAAAATGCGAAGTAATCAGAGGCAGAGGCAGGACGGGGGGAACAAGGGCCGAAGGGGTAGACCGCACCCGAAATGATAATTGCTGTCATGACAAACGCAAAAATAAAGTTTAAATAATAATCATTTCACTAGCCGCAGTTGCAGTTGCAGTGCAGTAGGACGAAGGCGGTTCTCTGCTAAAAGAGGGGTTTCCGGGGTGACATTAAGAAACCATTAGCAGCAGCCGTGCTGGCAACTGTCAAGTAGCAGTAGCACTCGAAGAAATTCTAGAATCTGTTAGATAATTTTCTTACCATTCCTTACTTCTGCATCATTTTATATAGAATTTAAGCCATGTTTTGGCAAGGGAACTAAGGTAACTATAAAAGTTATATTTTCCAGTGCAGCTGGAACAGTTAGCTCGAGTAACAGCTGTGCCGGATGAGTGGGCGCCGGTCTGAAGGGTCAATGCAGTCACAGTTTCCAATCGCAGTTCGCAGTCACTGCCGCAGTAGCGGCTTCATTTTTCAAGTGGAACACTTCAGCAGCAGGAGGAGCTGCTGCTGGGCCTCCACAAATGTGCGCATTCATTAGGGTTTAATAAATAATTTTTTTGCTCCCTTTTTTACGGAGTTCTTTCTGCTTTTTTTTGCTGTTGTTTTTCGTGGAGTACAGTTAGCGAGACTTTGACAAGCATCCTCATCCCCCGGCCAGTGCAGTGCCAGGGGTTGACGCTTAACAGCATCTGCCTTTGTGTGTCAAGTGGCGCTGCATAAACAACCGACTCGGTTGGATCCGGTGGAAGGGCGGCAGATTTAGCAATAAGACCTGGGCTAATGTGCCCTGCATGGGTATAAGATGAATATTACAACAAAATTCTAGACAAAATTAATGATTTTGGTGACTGAAAAATGTGTGCACACATCTGTAAAAGGGTTTTAACTAAATAATATAGAAAAAATATTTAACTTAAATTTCATAATATCTAAAATATTATATTATTTGTAGAATTTTGTCTACAAATTTATGACTCTTTTCTTTTGTTACTAATCTCTACCATTAAATCTTTATGGATGTATTTCCAAAGAACCTAATTGCTAGTTAAATATGTGTATAGTTTTACAACTTATTGTGTTATACTCTTTAAGCCACACTTAAAAATCTAGTTATTATTTGTTTATGGCAATTAAAAAGAGTATTCCTTACGCTTTATGATACATGATGTAAGTTTTACTCAAGTATGGCATATGAATTATTATTTTCTAACAATTATATAAATGATTATATCCGATATGGTTTAGCGGTTATAAAGCTATTATTCATATAATTATGTAAAATTTAATTGTATAATTCAAGTGACCATCCATTCAGCCTACGGAAAGCCAAAGAAATTTGTGGGTAAGACATTGTATTTCCCAGACCAATTTGTAAACTCCAAAAAATGCTGAAATGCCTGGCAAATATCTTTCGCAAGGTCGAGTACCCGCTGGTTTTGATTTTCCAATGCGTTTCGCACTGTTTTTTCGAGGCGTATTTGTTTGTGGTGCGTTAATGGTTGTTTGTGTTTTGCCTTTGTTTTTAGTTTTTCGACGAAACAACGACGACGACGACGACTGGGCCGAGTGTTAATTGCACTGGCTGGCTTGTGGGTTTCCTTGGCTGGTTGCCTCTATCTTTCATCTAGTTCAAATATACCTAATTATTGGTTTAATGGGCCAAATGAATGGTCGAAACCTTTTCTCGCGCGGACTACGTGACGTATGCGTGATGCGAGTGTAAAGCCAGGAAGAAATTTATCGCATGCTAGAAAAACTACTTCGGCTCGGATCGCTCTCTTGTCTCTCGGCTGTTAACCCTCTCTTAACACCTGTCTCTCTCTCGGTCTCTCTCTCTCTCTCTCTCTCTCATTGCCATGTAAAAGTTGAATGAATTGAATAATATCGGACCTGAAGTTCGGGTTCAAGATTGTTTATTTCGGCAGCTGAGACGTGGGCCCCGGGCCGGTTATTGAATGTTTTCGGTTTCATTGGCTAGACCGATTCGAGCCGACTTCAAGGTCGTCGAACAAGTTCTTCGGCTGATGCTCTTGCAGTCTGTTAATTTTTATTGAAATCTTTTGAGTTTATTGGTAATACCCTAAGGCGATGATAAGGGGTATTGTCAGTTGGTCAGGGAGTTTGCAAATTAATTATATATTGACTAAAATTCCTTTTAGATATATTTGTTATAAAGCTCTTCTTTATTAAGTATGACACAAAATATAGATACATCGATACTTCGATAACTGTGTGACAAAACGATATTTTCTTAATATATCGGAATGTGCCTAATTTTAGTTTCAGGTAATAAAAATTTAACGTTAATGCTGCATTGAATATAATCAGTAAAAAATACATATAAATAATACAAAATTTTTATATTTTGTATTTAAAATTCTGATATTATTGAGTGAAATTTTATATATCGATAAATCATATTGGACTTTTCCTCTCGATAAGCATTCATGCCAAGAGTTGTCGGAAAGCTAATACCTTTAAGAAGATAGAGATTATTGATTAGCAAGAACATGAAATTTATTGTTTAGTGGCTTATATGTGGGGGACAATCGTAACGAATCTGCTCCTAATTATTTTTTTTTAATGTTCGCTTTAATTCGATTAATATTAAACTGCTAACTGATAACGAACTCTACGATTTCCGATAAACAATCAAGAGTATTTCAAGCTATGGTTTCCTTAGTTTTTAACTTGACACTTACCGGTTAAATTATTATATATCTCATTTCCTTGTTTATTTTTAAATTTTATTTATATGTTTTATAGATCCGTGCTTGTACATTATGCGCTTCGCCAATCGCCTGCAGTTGGGCCCCAAGACACACGAGGTGTCCATGACGGCTCTGAGGATTGTGCAGCGCATGAAGAAGGACTGCATGCACTCGGGACGACGACCCACCGGCCTCTGTGGAGCAGGTGAGTGAACCGCTAAAGTCAGAGTTATGACATAGTAACTAAAGGAAATCATTTTTTACCTCGAAAAAACAAAAAGCTCTGCTGATTGCTGCTCGCATGCACGATTTTAGTCGCACTCTGGTGGACGTGATAGGTGTGGTCAAGATACACGAGTCCACGCTCCGCAAGCGCCTCTCCGAGTTTGCCGAGACGCCTTCCGGTGGCTTGACATTGGAGGAGTTCATGACCGTTGACCTGGAGCGTGAACAGGATCCGCCATCATTTAAGGCGGCACGCAAAAAGGATCGTGAGAGGATCAAAGATGTGAGTAATAATATGATAATTGCCTATGCATATTGTTATGTTAAGTATTTTATTTGAGAGTGTAACCTCAATTAACCTGTTTTAAAATTGGTAAAACGTGTGAGTTGGCCCCTCGCAAAAAAATAGGTCAAAGCCCTAACGAGTCAGATTTGAATTTCTAGACTTGTCTTATTTAAGTCTTCTTGTTGAGTTTAATAATTCTTTAACCCTTTATATTCCTTAGATGGGCGAACATGAGCTCACGGAACTGCAGAAGGAAATCGATGCTCACCTGGAAAAGGACTTGGGCAAGTATTCTAGCAGCGTGATCCGTCAACTGACTCAGGGAAAGGGAGACACGACGCAAGCCTCCTCTCCAAGCACACCCAAGAGCGTCTCCGAGAACGAACTCGAGATGGAGGAGTCCAGGCAGTTTATCGAACAGTCCAATGCCGAGGTCATTAAGGACCTGATAGCTAGCAACGAGGATGTGAAAAAGACAGAACAAGGTGGTTTGATGGCGGGCATTGAAGGTCTGCGTCCCGATATCGAGGCTATTTGTCGGGTAACGCAAAGTGACTTGGAGGATGTGGAAAAGGCCAAGCAGCCCGCAGAAACAGAGCTGTTCATCGATGACCTTAACGACGATGAGCTGGATCAGTATGTGTTAACGGAAGAGGAGGCGCTGTCCAAGCTCGACCTGTGGAAGAACCTCAACGCTGAGTATCTGCAGGAGCAGAAGGAACGTGACGAACGGCTGGCCAAGGAGCGGGAAGAGGGCAAACCGGAGAAGAAAAAGCGAAAGCCCCGCAAGAAGATCATTGGTCCGTCGTCCACGCCTGGAGAGGCCATCGAGAAGATGCTGCAAGAGAAAAAGATCTCCAGCAAGATTAACTACGAGATTCTCAAGACATTGACAGAGGGCATTGGTGGGCTGACGGGTGAATCGCCTGCTTCGAGCACGGATACAAAGCCCAGCACCCTAGAAGATCTGAAGCAGCAGCCAGCGATCGTGGAAGAGGGTCCCATTGCCACGAAAAAGGGTCGCTTTAGGCCAGCTTACGATCTGCCTGGACCTAGCAGGAAACGGCCCAAAGTGGAGGCGGGTCTGCCAGTTAGTCAGCCGGTTGATGCGGATGTCAAGCCAGCAGTGGTATTGGAAGGAGGTATGTCCACACTTTACGATTTAAATCGCCAATGATGCTCATTCCGTTCCTTTATTTTTAGCAGATGACCTGGACGAAGATGTAGAGGCGGAAGCGGAGGAGGCTGACGCCGAACCCGAGGCAGAGACCGAGGCCACTCTCCAAGATATGCTTAACAAGGGCGGCGGGGACGATGACGACGAGTTTGGCTACGGCTTTGACGAGGAGGAGGAATACTAGATTTAAGTTCGCATTTAGTCTTAAAAGCATTTTAGTATCTTAACTCTGATTTTATAGGATCGCAACTTACCCGTAATACGATTAAACTAAGCTCTTAGAAGTCGTGCACTTGTTGGTGCTCTGGCAATGTAAAGAAGCTATTAAATCATGGGCTGCCTTCTCCTCGTGGCCATTTACATGCTTAAGCCATGTCGACGGGGTAAAAAAGTAGAAAGAGGATGAGGAGGAGGAGTCAGTACTCCGGACTGGTACTTGTAGTTCGCTTCTAATTGTCGGCGCTGCCGTGGTGCGCGCCTCCAAGTGCTGCAAATAAATATTTCACTCTTAATCATGTTTTGCACTTTGTTTTGCTTGCCTTTCTCCAGGCGCTGCAGGCGGCCAGCCATGGCTGGAACTTGGCTCGACTCCACGGCCGTACTCGTAGTTTTAGCGGTAGCCGTAGCCGTGTTGAGTGGCAAGTGCCCGGCAATGAGCTGTTGAGTCTGCCCAAGCACTTGTCTCTGCGATTTTATAGTTATTATGTTGTAATTAGTGTTAATTTACTTGCCTCCGGTTCAGCAAGTCAGCATCCTGAGCGTCGGGCATAAAGCATTGCATAGTTTGCATGGAAAGTTCCTACTTTGTGCTGCCAGACGAGAGTCGTATACCGAAGAAATTAAGTCTATTGATTCGGCTTGAGAGCTATGTATGTATGCCATGTATTGTATTTGTTAGTTTAAAATGCTTAAATTTGTTTTTATTTAGATATTAACTAGCATATTTTTGAGGTTACTTTTTAATCTATGTTTAAGATCGCTTAACATACTTTTGGGACGTCAAATTTCTTTTTATGATTTAGGTTAATCTTATCCAATTGCTCTAAAGTTTCTCATACTTTCCGGTTTGATTAATTTAAACGTTCAAAAATGTATTAAAAGCTTTCAAGTAATTGATAAACTACACGTAGCTATCGAAAGGGATGCATAATTGACTCTTGCTTTTATCCTCTCATTTCAAAAACTAAAATGTTTGCAACTTTCCTGTTCTCAGAACATGAATAAATTTCACTTTCCAGCTAAATTTATGCCGGAAGTTAAGTTGAGAACCAGCATGGTTGGTGCCCACCACCCGCTTCCAACTTTAAATTTTCCAAATGGTTGCCGAAGCTCTAGCTGCACTTAATGCCCGTTCGCTAATTTGCATAAGCCCACAGCCCTGGGCCCCGAAGGATAATTATTAATAAAATGCACACGGAGTGGAGCCCGCTCGAGGGTCCTGATGGGGCGTGGCCCAAGCCAGGCCGGGCCAAGGCTTAGCCAGGCGGCCCAACTTGAAACGATAATGTGAATTGTATGCACATGTAAATCCCCAAGCAAATGTGACAGTAAAATGGCAATTAGTAGACATCTTGACTCGACCGACCAGCCACTTTGAAGTTTCCCCGGTCAGGCGACTAATTTATGCGCAGCCAGTGCAAGGATGTCCTTGCCGGGCCAGGACTGGACAGAGGTGGAGCTGCTCTATCATGGGCACGCCTTTTGATGCGGATAATCGCACGATTAAGCGCATTAATCGCCGATGATATAATTTTAACGCTTTATTCTCTTCCACTTAGGACTTTTTTATAGGTTGCGTAACTTTAGCAGAGCTTATCAGGCGAGGGATAATGAGCTACAGAAAATTAATTAATACTTGGGCATATATATAAGCTCCATTTATAAAGGATACTAGAACAGAGAGGTCTTTTCTTTTAGACAAAGCTTTGGGATGCTGCAGAGGCTGATTGAAGTGCTTTGAACTTGATTTAGTTATCAAATTTAAACTAATTCTGAAATCGTTATTACTATATCGATTTTCTAGGGTATATGGTCTTTGTAAACCCTCAAAATGTTCACTTTTTGCTTCGTGTTTGTGTTAAATTGTTTTCTTGGTGATCCGTCGACTGTCACTTGCGGCATATTAATTAAAAAGTGTTCTTTTACTGCTAAAATTCAATATAAAATATATGGCATTTATACACATACATATATCGAACAACACACGTTGGTAATATATTTTAATGCAGTTTAATTAAAAATGTGCCAAGCTGAGGTCATTTCACAGTTCCGAGGATTTTGTTTGCTGTTGCTGTTTTTTTTTTGTCCTGTGCGTGTTGATTTACTTTGTTTTTATTTTTACTTTTTTTGCAATGCTTTCGCTCCTGAACCCATTTCTCTCAATAAAATTTTTATCATTTACACTTTATTTGCGGATTTGGCTGCTTTATTATTAAATACAGCGGCCGCAGGCTGCCATGGTCAGCGACTCGCTGGCGACGCTGGAGACCATTTTGAAAAGTATTTAATAAGTGGAAACAAATAAAACGACGGCGGGAGTGCCGGCAATGCGGAAACAATGCTTTTAATTAAAATAACTTGTCCTGGTTTTGTTGGTGGTGGCCAAGCCCCGGTGACAAATAAGTGAGTAAGTTCCACCGATTGTTTAATACGCTGAAAAAGCTCTGTATAAAGTATACGCAGTGGTTGCCAAAGTAGCCGGAGGACCTGCCACGCCCAGAATTTAAGTCAACAATAAACGAAGGACGTCTGATTAATTAGCTCTGGGAAAATTAGTAGATGCATTTAATAGAAAGTATGTAACGAAACTTTAAAGCCGCCCTTCGATTTTCCCATTTGATTTGCGATTTAATAGGTGTGCGGGTGTGCTGGAGTGTGTGTGTGTATGTGGCGACTAATTTATGCGCTAATTATGTTGTGTTTTGGCCGTCGAGTGTTGTTTCGGCTCGATGAATAATTTAAACTCGTTTTCCCCGCATGCCTATTAATTAAGCCGCTAAATGTTTTGTTTAGTAATTTGTTTTCGGTCTATTAAAGTGGGTTAGGAGCTTGAATCCCACTTACAAAATGAGTCCCTTAATTGGGCGTTCATTCGGGTTGTTTGTCATTTCACTGGTGATTAGGATTTTGGATAAATAATATCGAAACAAAAGTGTTTAAAATAATTATAATTATTTTAATTGCTCTGTGAAATTTCCTTATTTAAAAAAAAAATAATAATAAGTTACTTAAATACAACATAATCCAATTAAACCTATAAGAAGGTGTTTTAAACTTGGTTTAAACATTTTACATCGTAAAACTAAAACAAATGACCAGTTAATGAATTCATTTATACACATTTTAAAGGGTTTTAATAATCCTTGTGTTTTATGGAGTGCTCTATGTATATTTCTGTTACTGTTTGTTTTTAGAAATATATCGATTTTATTCGCAAACCTTTGATTAAACAATCCTTGGATAATTACTACCGTGTATTCCTAATATCTGCACATCAAAATCCGAACTAGCTAACGCTAAATTATAATTGCATTCAAGCCGAACTGTAATTGACGTTGTTGGCAATGGCAACCTGCCCAATCAGCGGATCGCTGCTGTTTGCCCACTGCTGTGACCACAAGATGTCCTCTGGCCCAGGAGCAGTGGAATCCTGGGGGGGTGAATCCTGTCGCTTGACCAGAGCTATTGGAGGCTGCTGATAATGGCCACGGCATTAGTAGCAGCAGGTGAGCGACGAAAGCTGCAGTCAAGTGGCAGTGGCCAGTAGGAGGAGGTGGCAAGGAGCAGGCGTTGCATCTGCGGAAGCACGCTCCAATGGCACACGCACACACTTACACTCATCAGGGCACACACACACACACACACCCTACACACCCTACCCTTTGCTGCTGCAGCAGTTAACAGACAATTCCCAATCGTCCAGGCTCACGCACACGCCCACATAAACCACGCACATTTGGGCCTGCATGCAAATATGCAATAATAAAGTAAATAAACGCTTGCCAGCCGCCATTAAGCTGCAAGATGCAAAAACAGCATGAAACTACAGTGCAAATACACTAAAGAGAATTATATATATAGTATATAGAATAAGTTGAAAAAGCTTCGGTAAATAACTATTATTTGGTCACTTGCCTTATTAAATTAACACAGAACACCTTTCCTGAAAATAAAGTCACTTTTCCATTTCATTTTGTAATATTCTATAATCTTTAGACTCGTAAAGTATATTATAATTTATTAAAATTTAAAATTTATCTTGATCTTTTTCATTTTTAAAAATATTTCCTAATATTTTGATATAAAATAGTATGACCTAAGGACTATTTACTGTACACATGCATCTATCGCCAGCAGCGTATTGAACATAAAGTGCCTGGCAAACTAGGCAAGGCTGTGATTGCAAAACACAAGTGCAATTACCTGGCCTGCAGGCTCAGCACACACACCCACACCAACACCAAAGACTAGCACCGCACACAACAAACACTTACAGTTAAGCTCAAAATTGAATTTCCAAATTCAAAAAACAATATTTTAGATGACTGAAACAAATGAAACTTTAGTTCTTTAAGACAATAAAAAAATGTTACTTATTATTAAAATATGTTAAACAAAATTTTAAACAAATAAGAAAAATAATGTTTCTGGGGCTCTTCAGACAGCACCATTTATTTTAAAACTTATTAAACAGGTTTATTAAAGTATTAAAACGAATTCTCTAGGGGCCACATTAAGTGTACCTTTTTTTTTAAGATGAAACAAATATTTGGCAGCTTAATTAATTATTCTTTCACCACCGAATACAGATTTCTGTAGTTAAATCATTAATTCGTTAATAATAGATTAATAATAAATCCCGAAACGTTACTATATTTATTTTCAAGGAATTACTATTAAAATTAATTATTTAATTATTTATATATATATATACTATATGTATATACATATATATATTTTTTTTTGCCAAATAAAATTGTCCTTTATTACTTACAAATGCGATGTGCAGTAACTGCTATTATTTTGGCCAGAATTGTGCGCATCGCAGGCTTTTCATGAATGTATGTTAGCTGGGCGCCACAAAGTAGGCAACGATAATGTCATAAATTCAATGAATAAACATAAACGGAAAAAGCAGATACGCGCACACACTCGTGCATAGATGGCACACTCACACTCATAAACAGCAGCTGCGTGTGTTGGGGTATTGGGGTTTCGCCGCGAAATAGGCAACAACAACAACAACAACATTAGCAGAAGGGAAACAAATAGCAACAACATTTCCCGGTAACAACAACGCAACATCAACATCAACGGTGGCAAAATATGTATTAGCCCCCGAAGTTTACTAACAAAATTAATTATGCGAATTAAGCGCAGTAAAAGCACTTTAAGCAATCCCCCGTCCTCCTGCCCCAGCATCACTCCGGCGACCGCACCCCATGCCCCCGAAAAAACCCCTTCCAGATCCTTCGGGGCCATAACATGTGGCGCATTGTGGGCTGTCATGGATGCTACACTTGAAGCCTTTTGGCTTCAAATTTGTTTAAAAGTTTGCTTAAATTTCATATTTTCTTTGATCGGTTAAATAGTTTAATAGTTTATTAATTTCTCAAAGAAATGTTTACTAGAAATTCATATATTCTTTGATATAATATAAGCTAAACAAATTGGCACTGAAAAAGTATTTTAACTTGGACGAAATATATTGATTTTAAATCAATTTAAAATTATTTCACTTTAAAGGATAAACTTTAAATTGTTTTGCAGTGTAGGGATAAGGTGCCTGGGAATGAGGATTGTGATGAGGGGAGGGGACGCTGAAACGGACGCTTTTGCGGAGAGGCCAGGACCCGGGGACCGAGCATTGTTCAATTTATGCGTGTTTGTGTGCGTGTTCCACTCAGGAGTTATGCCCTCCTCGCTTTCAGCCTCTCGCCCCGCTCTCCGCTCTCCACTCTCGCCTTTTCGCCAGTTAGCAGTTTGTGGGCGCCAAAGTAGGCCAAGCACCCGGACCTGGCCAAGTGCAAGCCCAACAGCCAACAGCCGGCAGTCAACAGCCAACGAGCAACAACCAGCAACAAGAACCGACGGCAGCAGCCTGGAAGTTGTTTGTTTAAGTGTGAAATTTAAGTGCAACACTGCGTAATGTGTAAGGACCCAGCATATTTAGCATTATGGCAGGAGCAGATAAGCGACATTGGCTTTAATAACACCCGGCTAGCGGGGGTAGCTGAGCAGCCGTAATCATAAATTGACCTGCTAATAGATAATAAAACAAAACACCAGCAAGTGCAAACATCATCCAGGGGAAAAATCCTATATCCCAGATGAGAAAAGTGCTATTGCAGTGGAAAAAAAATAGGAAAAATATATGTGGAAAAGCAAAGTGCACTGGCGAGGGATTCTCGGCGCCGCCGCTGACCGAACGAGATAAATAAAACAAATTGTCGCCGACCTTTTGGGGTCATACAGACGCCAAGCCAAATTAGCTAAAAGTTCGGACAGCCACTTAGTTAATTGCCACTGCGATTCAAATTAAATACATAAATATTCCCGGTATTCATTCATAAATCCTGCAAAAGAAATAAAAAAAAAAACATGACAGTTTACACCACCCTTTTATGAATTTTATTTAAGACCACGAAATTGTAGAGGGAAGTATACTTTTTTGTTTCATTTTATTCAATAGGAAAAACAGTTTACACCACCCTTTTATGAATTTTATTTAAGACCACGAAATTGTAGAGGCAATTATACTTTTTTGTTTCATTTTATTCAATAGGAAACAGTGTAAAGAGCTCTTGTTAATTATTGTCCTGTTAATATTCTAATTACAGAATATTTATTCAAACATACATAAAAATTATCTTCTAATGACACAGTTTTAAAGATTAAAATAATTTAAACATTTGGATTTCCCCTTTTAATTGAATTTACAATTTGCTTATGATTCGTGTTGTTTTGTATTGAAATAGAAATGTTCAACTTGGGGTGTTTTTGTTTGCTAATCATATTAATAGTATGATTTTTATAAATGGAAAAGGATATTGTTGAAAAACCACTGTATTTACTCACTTTGTAGATGTATTAACAAAGATAAGGGAATTTATGGTAATTGTTATTTTTACTTTTTGGCTTCAATTCACATTAATGGGTAAACAAATGACTATTTCCTATGATTATTGTTTATTTGTATACCTAGTAATTGAATTGGTTGGGATATATTGGTTTTAGAAGGGCTTAGAAACGCGTAACTTTAAAGCTACATATTATTTGAAAACATTTAAAAAGTGCAAAATATTTAAAATCTCTCCAAAGTAAAAAAATATTTAAAAAAAACCCACATATATAAGTCGTAATGACTTCGATTTTTATTTCACTTTGCCACAAATGTATTTTGTTTTTTTTTTGCACCCCAATATTTCACTTTCACCCAATTGAGTTTATAATAAAATTGTTCAACTGGCCTGGTCAATAAATGTTGAAATTGAATTGCCAATGCAGTTTTTGTATCCCTTTCCATAGGATTTTAGATGCATGGAAGTGGGAATCGGAAAACACAGCCAATAAAAATTTACAAATGAAAATAAAATTCAACTTGATTATAAATTCTGCAAATAATTTCAGAATATTCTGGTATACTCTGTCTATTTTGTAGTGTCGATGAACACTATAAATCAACTGTCAATCAAGAAATGCTGAATAAAAGAAAACACAACTAAACTTAAATAAAGTTTCAGCAAACTTTACTTAGGCTTTTGGCCCCCAACCCGACAGAAAAACTCAAGACTCAAGTTGATCCAACTGGCCAGCCTTTTAGCTTCCTCACTCGCTGGGAAAGACCAAAAAAAAGCGATGCTGCCATCAGAATGGACGCTAATTAGCGTGCAAAGTTAAATAAAAATCAGCGAAAATTCCGCTTTCAATGCAGCATGGCATATGGTAAGATAATTAATTAATACTCACTCGCCTGATTGGTGAAAAACGATAGTCGGGGCCGAGGCAATTAGCCAAGTTCTGGGCCCAGGCCAAAGGCAAACAATGATGAACCCTTGCCGCCGCCTCATTCTCGTTCCTCCCTCGCACTTTCTCCCATCTCTTTCGACCGCTGTCTTGCCATCTCTCTCTCTTAGCTCAGATGCAAAGCGGTTGAGTGGGCGGTAGTGCCCACATACATACATATATTCTTATCCTTTTATTTCCTTCACTCGGCGAAATACAGGATATGAGCCAAAAAAGAGTGATTAAACATTAAAGTACTTTCTTTAAAAGGTTATAAATTATTCAGATGAATTAAATTAATAAATAATGTTTTCTGTAATAACAATTAAATTAAATTGGATGTTAATAATCACAAAATTTTTTTTATATTTAAATATAATACTTTAGAATTTAAGAGAAAGATTTGTAGTTATTTAGAATTGGATTTCGTTTGAACCGATAGATTATAAGATTATATGGAAATTTTTGAATACAAATGATGACTTCTATGACTTGCCACTTTATTGAAAACTTACTTCAGGTACTTAATAATAATTTCAGAATTAGAGGAAGTTTTTTAATGTGTTTATTATTGGTTCTATATTTTCGATATTTTATATTTGTTAAATACATTGATTATGAAAGATAATGGATAATAATGATATGAACCAACTTTTAATCATTATTTTAAACATTTAAATATCAATTTTTGCCTTACGATATTCCATTAAAATTTAGTTTCTTTTGACATCTAATTAAAGACTTAATTAAAAACTTGAAATTTTTTCCTGTGTTTGCTTTTTGTTTTGTATTCCTAACGCTTTTCTTTTATTTTTATTTTATTTTTTTTTGTGCTCAACAGACTTTTGCCTTTGCACTATGCTCTCACGATTTTGTTGCCTTTGTTATTGTTGTTTTTTGCCGGCTTGCTACTGAGCTTGTTTCTTGAAAAATAATGACTGCACATTAAGTGTGTGTCTGCACACACACACATACACTTACAGCACACACACACTCGCTGGGACGAGGCAAGTAAAATGTCAACAAATGACAACAGAAATATGATGCAAATGGCTCATGTAAGTGGTTCTTGCCGCCGACATTTATAAAACAGGACAACTTACAATGCAACAACAGCAAAGCGAGCGAGGAAAGCGGAAAGTGGAAAGCGGTGGGAGTTTGGGGTCCTCTGTCCGTTGTATGAAAGCCCGAGGAGTCGGAGCTTTTCCATTTTACTTGGCAATTTTTCATTTCTCATTTCATTCCGCCTTTCACTTATAAATTCCCACTGAGCTTAGAAGGGCGAGAAGCAAGTGGCGAGGGCGACATTCGCTTAATACTGAAATTAGCCTTAACATCGCGCATACGCCACGTTGGCCGGAGGAGGAGTTGTGCCCAGGACGACAGAGTCGTTGCCATTGAAATGCCTTTCGAGACTCTCGACTGCAATTAAAAGCGCATTTAATAGAAATTGTTTGAGTGCAATCGCATGCCAAGGACATCCCAAGTACAAAAGCCCTTGAGTGCCGGCTCATACCTTGGCCATACTTTTCCGATTGCCTTGCATATTTGGATGCCTCGATAAATTGTTTGCTTGCACGGAGAGAAATACAAATTGATTACCTTGCAATTTAAGGGAAAGAACTTAAGAATATTATTTCTGTAACAACTGATTTACTTTACAGCAAATTCAATTTTCATTGTGTTTTTCCACCATGTGTCTAGGAATTAAGTCTCAAGGCTTAGTGCGAATGCGATTGCTTTCTCGGACTATGTGGCTAATCAGCGTTATGTGCGTTAAGTCAACAGCCGCATCAACATTATCATCATTATTTGTACAAAATGAAACCGGGCAAAGCCGATGCCAAATCCGAAAGCCGCACACTCACACAATTTGGCAATTTGTGGCAAACAGCGGTCAACAAAAAGGCATCCCGGATGCTCCGGCCAGGACACTGCTCTGCTGACATTCGGTCAGTCTGTCAGTCAGTCAGTCAGTGAGCTAGCCAGATGGTCAGTTGAGCAGTTGGTTCGGTTGGATTTGGATGGTCCTGGGTGCTCCTCCACTCGACCACATTGATATTCCACGCTCGACGCGCGCTGCTGTTGCCATTGGTCATTGAGGCTCACTCATCCTTCCATCTCCACTCCTGGCCACTAACGATAGATGTCCTCAAGCCAACACACATTCACCCTCCCTACCCCTCTTACATATATTGCTATAAAAAAATATTTATCTATATGGCGATATATGGGCTGCATGGCTGCTATCTGGGCAACTTTGTCCAAAAAATGTTTCTCCTGCTGCTGCTGCTGCTGACCGAGGAGCGCTGCTTTGTTAACTTTTTCAGTTTAATGAAATCAATTCACAAGTCACGTTGTTGCTGGACAATAAATACATCAGAGTCCATTTAATAAAATCATGATGTGCACTTTGGGATGATACCCGCTCGGTACACACATACACACATGTGTACATCATCCTTGGGTATCGATTCGTAATATTGCAAATAACTTTCGGACTCTCATTGGAATGCCGCATATGGCCTGTATACGGTATATGGGATTCCCCTTGTATCCAACCACACAACCATCCCAATTGCTCGATAAGTGCGCGGCAGTGCTAAAACTTAAATCAAAATCCACATTGAGCCACTGCAGCCAGGCATCGAGGCATGGACCACCGAAGGACTCACTGGCAATTTGTTGCGGCTTCTGGCTTACGTTCTCGGTTCATTATATTGATCTGTGACTTGCCTGTTTGGTTTACGTCTTTCGCACACTCATTTTTATTTGAGTGCCCCGGGAATTCGGAACTGATGAGTGGGCTGAGTGGGTGGCTGGTTGGTTGGATGGATGGATGGATGAGCTTCTCATACAACAGTTTTATGAGTGCATCAATTAGGGGGAATCTATCGGGGTGACGACAGGTACATATTTGGTATTTGGTATTTGGAGAGTTTCCATGGTTTTTCAGTTTTGCAATTGCCAAAGTTGCCAGTTTTATTAAAAATAATCAAAGTTGTTGGAATATATGTCAATATACTAACTTTTTGCAAAATAGTTGATTTTAGAAACTAGTCAAGCGAAGCTTTAAGTAGGAAAGATGGTACAGTTATTAAAACGTAGAAAGCAATATTTTGCTAACTATGTTAAAAGTTTATTTCAAGTTTTGTGGTATTCTTGTAACTTCTTGAGCCTTATACTGAAAAATTCTCTTCAACTCTAATAAGTGTTGCTAATTTGTTAGTGTTTCAACTGAAAAGCATTTAAAGAACCTTGGAATTCTAATTATTTTTTTCTTTACTTCATTCATATGCTGATATAATTTAAATAAATCTTTTCACTAATTTCCAATCTTTTGAATTTTTAACAATATTATAGTCGTTCTATTTGCTGAATATACAGATTTGTTTTTAATCCAAACGTGACGAAATTTTATTATTTATTTATATTATTATTACTTTACTAAAAAATATAATTAATAATTGATTTCCTCTCCACTTAAATAAATAACTAATATTTATGGCTTTTAAAGACAGAGTCTCCCTTAAACACACACTGGTACCACTATTTGACAATATTTTCGTAGATTGTTCGCTTCTGCGCATTCTCACCCACAACAGCTGTTAAATGCAAATTCTGTTCCCACTATTAAACGCACAAAAACAAGCAGAGGATGCAAGACCTCACTTGGTCTAAGGTACCCTTTCCTCCATCTCCAACTGTTCTGCACTCAGCTGATTCTGGGATGCTCTTTCGGGAGAAGTTCTCTTGAACCTGACCATAGTTAACCGCTAAAGCCTTGCCACCGAACACGGCGAATTCGTGGGCTTTTCTCTCTTAGCCGATGTCCTGTCGTGGCCACACAACTGGCATACGGAGAAGCCGAAGCGCCACGAAGGCGGACGAGTACTCAGCATCGGCTGGCGAACGAGGCAATGGCGGAGCCGAAGCCGAACCCGATACCGATTTCTGGGTGCGTGTACACAGCCTCCGTGCATATCTGATGGCCAGCGAGGAAATCAGTCAGATGCGTGGCGAACGTTGAATTTAACGGTCGGTTTGGCAGTGAAAGTGGAAAGGAAGGAATCGTGTATCGCTCAGCGAATGCTTTTGTGCGCAAAATAGAAAACAGCAAGCATAAAAATAAAATACAAAAAAATATATATATATATATCGAAAATACAAGTAACGAGGGAATATGAAAGTGAAATAAAAACCGACACCAGAGAAAAGATACATCTCTTTTTGGATTAAATACCGAAATGAAAGTGCTTGTCTAGTAAATACTCTGTAAATATAAATTCAACGAAAAACAAACCCGCTCGGCTAGAGACTTTGGAGTCTTCAAATTTGCTGGTAAATTATTCAAGCAAGTTTATTTTTTTTCGAGGGAATGGTAGCCCGAGAGGCTGGATCCTGTTTCCCGGCTCCTGTGCCGTCATAAAGTTATACAAATTATTGCCTTTTTGGATGGTTTTATTTTCGCTTTCCATTTTTTTTTCTTTTTGGGATGGCTTTAAACTTTCGGTTCACGCAGCGTTCGCATTAAATTTCCTATTTTGTTGTTTTCCCTCCTTTTATTTCCTTTCAGCTATTCGCGCGGCACATGCGGCGTATACGCAATGTTTTCGCTTCTATTGTGTCTCTGTGTGCGTGCGTGTGTGTGTATAACCTACATTTCTGTGGTCCTTGTTGTGCCTGACAGACTGACAGTCGGAGTGGTACGAAAAACCCGGGGATCTAAGACGACCGTAACTGTGACTTTGCCAGCTGCGAGTTAATTTTATGGATTTACGCCGCCTGTTTACTTGGCTTAAATACTGACTGATCCACAAGTTGGCGGTGCTTTTGTATTAATATTTTTATTATGACCAAATAGTTTGGTGTGAGTTTTTCGGCAAACTTCGTCCGTCTATATACATATATACAAATATACAGGATGAACGGGGATAGCCGACGTTTGTCTTCATCAACTTGGGCTAACTTTTAGCAAGTGATTGTTGATTTTGTTTGATTTGCTGCTGTTGTTTTCGTTTGTTGCTGTTGCCTTTATTTGATTTTAGTACTTTTGGCCAAGTCAACATTCGTTAGCAAAAATTTCGCTCACGTTCCATTCGACCGAGTTCTCGATTTCATGAGTTTTGGATGCTGGTCCGTGGATGCTGCTATTTGCTCCTCTGTTCCGCCGCTTAGCCAGACCAGTTACCAGTTTTGTATATGTATGGGATGTATGTATTTATCCCTGAGAACAGAGAGGAAAATTAGGTATTGATTTCATAATTTATTCTTTTGAAAATTGATATAAAAATGTATTGAAAATAATATTAGCCCTTTTGGTAGTTCGAATTCTTATAGACTTTAAAGAAAACATAATTTTTCATAATTTAAAAAGTTAGTTTTCACTGCTGATACTTTTTACTTGGTTAGTTTGTTTTAAATAAGTATTTAATATATTCTTATATAAAATATTATTTTAGTTTAAGTGTCAGAAGCATCACCAAAATCTGGAAAATAGTTTTACCTATGCTAGATTTTGAAAGTCTACAGCCTTTTTCAAGCACTAAGTACTGCCGATTTCTAAGTAATCAGTTTTAAACTTGTTCCTAATATATAAATATTCCCCTGGAATGATTCACTTTAAAATCACAAGTATCCTCTCAGTGTACTCCTATTTTTTTTAACTCTCCCAGACTATCCTGACTCCTCTTAGTTTGCTTTTCTCGCCTCATGCACTGTGCATACTGTTCGGAGTACACAAATAAGTATATATACCGCACAAATCGGGCGGATATACGTATATATAGTACGCACTGGTTTGCTTTAGTTGCGGTGGTGAGTGGAGCTAAGCTGAGCTGTCCTTAAGATTATTTATGCGGTGATTAGCCGCACTGAATTATTGCTGAAATTATCAAGTGTGCTATAAAATTTCAGTGCCATTTATTTGCACAACTTTTGGCGGGGCTCACGTACTAACTGGATATACCCCCCCACCCAAACAATCGCATCTCCACTGTACTCCACTTCACTCCAGTTGCGTTCTGTATACTCCACGTCCTGCGACGACTTGGCGTCTCATGTGTATCGTTCAGTTAGGTTTGGATTTCGGGCTCCGGTTGGGCTCTGGTTCGGGTTTCGTTCGTTCTCGGTGCGTGCGAGGAGTGGTTGTAACAAATTGCCAGAGTTTGATTTTTAAGTGTGAAATATCGCACACTGAAATTGGATTAATTACGCTGGGGTCGCGCGTAGATTGCGTTGGCTTCAAAAGCCAAAATTCGATCGGAGGTGGAGCTTTTATAGTTTCAGCTTCAGCAACTGAAATGGATAGGTGAAATTCCATACAATTGGATTTAAATAAAGTGAAAATTAATTCAATTCTTGTAATGATGTATCTTTAGTTAGATAATAAATATATTTTCCTTGCCAAAATACTCATGCTTAATTACAAGTCTCTTGCCAGAGCCTATTATTTACTCATCTTTATTATTAATGAAGCAGCAAGAGAGATGACCAGTAAGCACTATACTAAAAATAAAGCAGCTTGTTGAACAAAAATAGGATTATCCTCTTGGAGCCTGTCTGCCCCACTTCCTCCCACTTAGGAAGAAACTAATTGCGTAAGCCCCGAACCTGGGATTCCAACTTGAAGCTGAATCTGCGGTCGGTCCAGGTTCTGAGCTCTGCTGAGATTAATTACATTTAAATAAACACGAATGGCTGCAAACATGGCCAAGACCGCAACAGTTACATGAACAATTCAACCGAACAGACAACTATAGACGGCTTACAACTCTCTATCTCTCTCCCCTATTTGCAAATTTGCTCTGAATTCAATTGAAATCAATTCCATTTCGGTCTTGGCGGCTACTTTAAGCTGATTATGGCCAGATTCAGAGAGTTTCGGCCGAGTTATATATACAATGCGCACAAACAAAATCATTAACTTTTGTTGCAAAACCAGCAAATTCCACTTAGCAGGCAAATGGTGTACATTTGATGAGGGTAGCAGTATCAGATTGCAATAATACAGACAGCAGGGCTCAAATTAATAGTTGCAAACCACTTCTTTTACATAAAAGTAAACAAAATATTTGGGGACATTTGGCCTTGAGAAGATGAACATTACATTATTAAAGTTTTCATTTTGATTAACAGAATAAAACAAAATTTAAAGAGATATTTAATAAATTTTCTCATAGACAATGAGGATATTTAAATAAAACTTTATTGCTTTAAAAATTCTTTTAAAATAAGTATACCATTTTAGTGTATTTTACTTTATTATTTATGCTCTAGTAACGTTTAGAGATTCCTTAACTATACAATACTGTTTCTTTGCCCTCAGTTGTATATGTCATTGCCTTGAGCAAATGAAAGTCAAAGCCGGGCTTAGTGCTGGGATTAGTGATAGCACGAATGAAGTCCATCTTCCGAAACGTTTGCATATATGGCCAAAAGGCCCAATGATTTATGACTGGAGTGGGCAGTCGGCAAACTTTTGTCCCGCTCACAATTGGTGGTGAAAAGCGTGAAAAACTGTCGGCCACATGGAAAATCTCAGTGTGAGTTGGGTAATGTGGGGAATGTGGGAATGCGGCAGAGTAAATTCAATTTTACGTTTCACAACTCAGCATGATTTCTATCAAGGCTGGGGAATCCCCCGCCCTGGTTCGCATTGTGTACCGCAAACTGATTGCTTTCGGTGGTCCCTCGACTGTGTGTTGTCTGTGTGTGGCTGGGATGGTGGTCTCCTGATGTCCTGGTGTGTCTGCGTGCCAGTGTGTGTTAGCCCCCAAAAAGCGGGCTGCATAGTACACACCAAAAAAAAAAAAAAGAAATCACTAAAAACTTGTAAAAGCATCAAAGCGCACTTTCTGAGCTCTCAGCTCGAAAAAGTTGGGCTTGCCTTGGTCCTTTGTTGTTGTATCCTTAGTGTTTCCTTTACCATATTTGCTGGCTGCCATTGTTGTAGTTGTAATTGTTGTTGTTGTTATCGTTGTGGAAAGTTCACAACTTTTGAAGTGAGTTTTGCGGGTGGCTTTTGGGGCTAGGGCTATTGGCAAAATTGCTTTCTGATAGCTTGCTGGTGTATTTATGCAGTTTTAATGAGCGCTGCTTGTTAAGAGCTTGTTGTTAATACAGGAAATTAATAAGTTAAGCAGCCATTAGGTGGCTAAGTGAAAAGTTCAATCGCCGAAGAAAAAGGTTTTACAGCAAGAAAAAAAAAGAAATATTGGGGAAGGGATAAAATGTTTTCTCCTCCCTTTTGGGTATAAGATATTTTTATGTTTCATCAATCCAAGGTAATAAATTCTTTTCAGTGCCGTCTGAGTACAAACATAAGTCTGATTTTTCCTTTGGCGCTTCGATTTTTCTATTTTTGTGACTGACGCTTAAGCCGCGTTTTATTTTCACTTGAGGCAAGTGCAGTCATCTGTGAAAATATTGGCAAAACTCAAACAGCGCCAGCATTTGACATAAATCCTTATTATCCCTTTGTGCACAAATTGACATTGCACTTGTAAGGCGATTGCCGAGACTCTGCTTCACATCGCTCCTGCTCGGCACCAGGATCCGTTTTTAACCCAGGCCACCAGACGTCCCTTAAGTCATACTTTTATCTGTGGCTTTGTTTTCCCTGGGAGTGCCAGTGCAGTGGGAGTGGCATTAGCAGCAGTCGACAAATGCAGGAAGCCCTGGAAGCCCTGATAGTCCTGATAGTCCTGATAGTCAGTTTCGTCCTTGGCACGTCTTCGCACTTAATTGAGGCTGACACACCGTTACACAGAAAAAAAATATAGATAAAGAAAGCATTGAGCCAGAAGAAAGTATAATAAGATCAGTAACGCCATATAAAATGATATGTAAATTAATAAGATTCGTAGTGCCATATCAAAACATCTCGTAGAATAAAACTAAAAATAATATAAAAGCATTAAGATGAAAAAATCGTTTAATGTAAAAGTAAAAATAAAGAATAAATAATAAAGAAACAGCATTGTCGGAAGAGTATATAATACTAAGATAAAATAATAAGACTCCTTACAAACTGATCTCATAAAATCCAGATACAAAGAAATAATAATGTTTCTAATAACATAATTGAATTTCTCTAAGTCAAAACCCATATATTTAATTCCATTACGACTTTAAAATGTTTCAAGTGTATACAAATTTAAGGTTTTTCCTTTCGCTCCCTCGCTTCACCTCACCTAATAATAAACAGTTTACGGCCGTTGGCTCAGTGTACCCACTCTCGCATAAAGTGCACGAAATTAAAATTCATAATGTTGACTTTAATGGGGCTAATGCTGAAATATCAAAGCTGCTGGCTTAGGTGCCAGCGAGCATTTCTCATAGATTAGCCGGAGCTGCCATGTAAGCGGAGCCAAGAAAATCCTGGCCAAAAGGCGCCTGCCTCCTGTCAGCCAGGAAGCTTGGATGGTTGGTATTTTATTATGCGACACGCAGCCCAGGCCACCTTTCCCAAAAATTTCGAAGAGGCAATGGAGCAGGGACCCGGGCACAACTTTGACGTTATTAAATTATGCGGAGATTTGCGCACTTTTTTTGGCTGTTTTATTTTTTTCTTGGCTTGTGTTGCCCCCCTATATTTTAGGATTTTTTGAAAGCCTCTTGACGTTCTTAATGATGAGCCCAGCTACTAGGCCGCCGACTAGGCTGAAATTAAATTATTTTATTGCCGGAAATTCATTAAATCATGCCTTTATGCAATTTCCAGACTACATTCCCGGCATACCCAAGTAGGGAATCCGTCAATTTATCGGTCTTTTTGGCCCGACGGCTGACGGCATTTTGGCCACCGCCACTTCGCGGAAACGCCTTTGATTAGTACGTGCCGTTGTTAACATTTCCATTATGCTTGTTATAACATTTATTTTATTGTATGCCCATCCTGGTCCCCGGAAAATCGATTGAGTTGTGATCTATTTGCAGACACACGCTCAGAGCCGCAAATCCCTAGCAACGCGACGAGACAATGCAAATCTGACACCGCCAGCGGTGTGGAATTTTATTTATGTTCGTTCGCACTGGACAAAAGGCAAAAACGGGGAATCCCAGTCGAAGGCTTAGTCGCGGCGAAGCCGCCAAGCCAAGAAGAAAAACCAAAACAATCAGCAAAATAGAATCATAAAAACAGTTAGCAGCGATCATAAATTTTGCACAAAGGCATAAAAACTGTGCCACGTGGAGTGCTGCGACATAAAACCACCGATTTCCCCCTGTACTGCATAGATATCTGGTGTATATACATATACCTTTATGCTATATGTTCCCGCAGATATATGGCCTCGACATTTGCCGGCCGAGTAATCCCTGCAAATCAGCAGTTTTCCCAGCTTTTTTGACCCGCCACATACAATTCGTCTAATAAATCTCGGAACAATAAAAGAAAATTTACATTTTTATAGAAGCAGCCAAAAGAAAATCGTTATTCAATACAATTTAATATTCGATTTCATTGGGCTTACCTTGCGTATGTGTAATGCCTATGAAATTGCATTACCCAAGAGCTGGACGAATGGAAGTCATATATAATTTCATCTGTCTGGCCATGAAGATAACTCATTAAAATGCTAATCGACTTTAGTCAGAGTCTATCGCAGTTAAAGTTGTTCTTGAAGCGACAGCAAAAGATTTATTTTGTGGCCGAAAAGGCGCAGAAATAAATCATAAGTCTCGTCCGACAAAAATAAATCTGGATCTGTATCTGTATAAATATATATGTATATATAGGGATTGGAGCACAAACACGCGCTAATTCGCATAATTTGCCATAGGACCACTCCCCGCACATTAACTGAATAAAATATGAAAAAAGTGCGTTAATTTTTCAGCATGTTGCATGGCCAACTCAATTTGTTCGGTGGCTTTCGGTATAAGTAAATACAGAGAAAAGAATTCCAAAGGATAATATAAATATAAAGATATTTTATTAATACCTTAGGAAAAGCGAAAAATATAATAGTAGCCACTTCTTTAAACCTCTTTTCCATCATGCTTAAGTTCGAATCAAGCTCCTTTATATTTAATATGTGTAAAATTAAATATAAAATAATTAAATTTTGTATGTATTTTTTCATTCCTTAAACATTTTTTACATGATGTTTCAGTTATAATCAAGTTATTTATGTAAAAACATAAATTATTAATAAGTAAAGAATATTTAAACAGTCCTACATTATATTCACAATAATTAATACCGTACAAAGAATTAATTTATAAAGGATATGATCCATTTATCTTACTCTTAGACCATGAAGAATTGGTTGTTCTCTATATAAATAACAACATTTTATAAGTTCCATATAAATATATCCAATATATTTGTACTCACCAGCTAATTTTCCAGTGTACTTTGTAAAACGACTCCCCGATGATTTGGCTAACAGCTATTTTAAGTACTTGACATGAAAATTGCGTAACAAACCTCAAGCCGGGGCCCATCTGTAAAATTAAACGCACGCGAAATTCGTGCTCCACTGGCCGAGGACACAGTCACAGTCGCCGTGTGCCACTCCCAAAATATCCAAAGTCCAATGTCCTGGCTCCCCTCTCGCATGCTGATGCTGCACTGATGTTTATCATAACCGCCTACAAGGACCACAAGGACAGGGACCACAGCAACAATATGGTTGGCCATTGCCGCGCCCAGCCAAATAATTTGCTGGCAGGCGTAGCTAATGACCAACTCGTGTAAGTGCGATGGATGGATGGATGGATGGATGGATAGTATGGTGTGCAGGATGAAAAATCAGGACACAGTAACCACAAAAAAGAAAACAGGAAAATCACCAACAGCCCCGAAAACAACAGCAACAATCACAAGTTTTGTTACAAGCAAAATGATGGCATGAATTCATCATGGGAGTGCTGGGCTGGAACTCGGACTCTGTGTCTGTGTCCCCGATCTCTGTTTTCCACCTTCCCCGTTCGGGTCCTTTTTTGTCTGAAATTTAAAGTAAAATGCACTGACAAAAATAACTCTAAACTCTAATATTTATAGAGTGAACTGATTGAAGTTAACCAAAGATTTCATACTAAACATATTGTGGTAGGTCTTTAGGAGTTTTCTTTCACTCAAATGTTTAATATTTCGATATTTGAAATGTTCTTATATTTATCAGAATGATTAAAATATATATACTTATATGTATTCGCTATAGCTATGCTTTTTGCTTTAAAAGCAAACGACTTCCTGCTGCTATTTGATGGTTAATAGTGTAATTTTTCCACTGTAAGGACACAAAGTCCTTCCTCGCTCCAGGGGGATAAACAGGGGCTAGGGATGCGGACAGGGACGAGCTCGAGGACCAGGAGTGCGGCGACATCGTTCGCTAATTTTATGCTCTTTTGTGATTTCTGTGCCGGACACACCCTGTGGGCATGTTTAGTGTCCTTTCACTTTCCAAGTAAATGCAAACTTTGCGCGCTTTTGTCATTAGCGTTGATAGCTGTAACGTGAACAGGAAGCCGGCGAGATACAAGAGTGGTCGGTGGCGGGGTGAAGAGCTAGAGGGGAGAGCGGAGATAGCTTCTTTCTGGCTGCCTTTTTGGCCGCTTTTCATGTGTTGTTGGCCCTATTTGCTTCTCCTGCCACTGCTGCTCCTGTTGTTTTTGTTGTCGTCGTCGTCATCTGGTTTGCGGTCCCCAACAGTTTGGTTACTTTTAATGAGCGGGGCGTGGCACACGGCCTGGGTGGTGGGAGGACGAGGGTGGTGCTCTCATTAAGTTGCGGTTGTACTGTTTTATTTCACTCCGCCACTCCAACGCTTCTCGCCTAATGAAAGGGAATTATTAAATGAAAGCCAAGCAGCTGAATGGAAACAGTTGATTCCTTCGTCGAGTGTTGAACTTGTGACCCAACAGCACTCCTTCAGCTAAGTTCCGTTGACCCAACATCAAAGACATTCCTTCTCCATGTTGCTACTTATTATTAAAGTGCCATTAACGTCTAGACACATGCACATGCTGCTGCATATCAAATATGTATGCTAATGTTGGCATTTTTAACAAGTTCAACGGAAAGTTACCAAGGAATTTTTCAAGGGAGGTCGGAATAGCCTTGCTTTGGGTTCCCTAATTTACAAATTCTGTTG
Source organism: Drosophila serrata (assembly GCF_035046125.1). Classification (NCBI taxonomy): domain Eukaryota; kingdom Metazoa; phylum Arthropoda; class Insecta; order Diptera; family Drosophilidae; genus Drosophila; species Drosophila serrata. Next base: position 359,061 of record NW_028257131.1, on the reverse strand, counting down.
CTAAGTAAATTTTTATTAAGTGAGCCACTTGAGGGGCACCCTTTCTCGATTACATTAATACAATTGTTAAAGTTTACATTTTTTATTAAGTTATGGAAGTTCAAACGGAAGTTTAGGACCTCTTGGCATAATTAATAAAGAGTCTTAGGGGGTGGAATAGAAGACAAAGTTTTCTTGGATATTATGTATACATTAAATAAATTTAAATTCATTTTTTTATGTATCGAGTAAGTTCACAGTTAACAAACTTCCTGCTAGGTTCGACATGCTCGCTTTTTTCCAAAAAAAGTCAACGAGCATAAAAATGTGGGCTTAATTACACGGCTAGAAAAAAGAGGCACGACATTTGCATAGAATATGAGCTGACATTAGTATTAGTGGCGGTGGGCACTCGTATCTATGTACAGGTTCATTAAATTTGCACTCGTTTTTAATTTATTCGCCAGATAAAAGCAACAGCTGGCCCCCAGAGACAGAGCAGACAGGGGCAAATTAAATATGTTGTAAATAAATCAGACGGTTGAGTGTATGAATAATGAATGGGACATGTCAACTGCCGGTGTTCTCAATCTTTGGGTTTGGGTCTGTCTTATTTCAGTTTAGTTTTCTTACTGCCCCTGTCTGCCTTTTCCCATCCTTTTTCGGGGTTTCCTGGTGATGCTGCTGCTGCTGGAAGTTGCCTGTTGTCTGTGGCATCAACTGTGCAAATATTTGTGCAAACCGCAGGGCGAAACAGATTACTTTTAGTTGTACTTGCTGCATAAAATAGTTGCAGCAACAATTTATGCAAATGTTTGAACAATTGCCATGGCAGATTGCGTATTCGCTCCGTGGCCCTCCTGCACCTTCGATGTTCTGCGGTGGAATTTTCTTTAATTAGTGCAGCGAACTGTGTATTGTATCTAAGAGCAGGTGTAATGGTATTTCTAGCATAATTGCAGCGACTGGCGGGACTCATTTGAAAGTTTTGGCAGCGTTAACCGCACCAAAGCAAAGCCACCAAAGGCAACAAGCAGCAACTGACACACTAGAAGCACAAACACAACTGTACAAACATTGAGGAAAATGGGTGTATTTCTATATTTAAATTATATTCCTGGCTTGGCATTCTAGAAAACTACCACAAGAAAGCAAATTTTAAGCACTGATTTAAGCAAAAATTATGTCCTTCGATTTTTATGTAATGTTTGATTGAATTAGAGACAGCTTAAAGTTTTTGTCAGTGCATTCCCAAGTGTGTGAATGTATTTATGTTGGTGTAGCTGCCTTGTTTGACGGACACACACACACACATACACACAGCTCTCTGTGTCTGCCTGCAGCAACATGGCGGCTTTCCTGCGCAAATGTGCAAATATTTCACTTGCAGCGCCTGAAGATATGCAACACCAATTGCCAAGGCGTTGTTGTAGCTGCTACTAATTAGCGTCTAATGCAGAAACGGCAGCCATAATAATGTGGCAGACTCCTTGGGACACCAGAAAGGACATATCCAAGCTTAGTAAGCCATTTCGTGACTCCTGATCAAGACGCTAAAATGGGGACAATAAAAATCACATGAAAGCGAAGGCGAAGGCGGAGACAGGACATCAAAATGAAATCTCACCAAATGGCCGTGCATAAAACTTGACAATTTGTTGGTCAAAACTTCTCACTCCCTGGTCAAGTATTTTGCAAAACAATACGCCATTTAACTGCTTCAATTTGAGTTTGGTTGTAAAACTTTCCCTTTACTCTTCAGTCGAGTTTTCCTTTTTTCCCCTCAATATAAATCAGGGAGGGAGGAACAGGGTGTGTGTATGTGCGTAACCTTTGAACCAGCGTAACAAAATGGTTGAGGGAAAAAATGCTTGCCAAGTTTATTAAAAGTTGCGGCAAGTTGCAGACACAGTGGGACCTAGTACCCACCAAAGCCTGCGGTGGGTTAAAGGGGGGTCCAGGACAGTGGGCTGTGGGCCGTGGGCGTGGCAGGAAGTGAGCGCTGACAGCCAGCAACTGACAAATGCCAACGCTAACTCACTCAACTCTACGCAAAATGAAATAAAAAATTCGGGAAACGGCCAAGAAGAGGGAGATTTCAAGTTTCCTCCATCGCACTTTCTTTTGTTTTTGTTTTTGGTTATTGCCTTTGTTGCTTGTGTTTTGTTTTTCTTTATTCATTTCTTTTTGCATTTTGTTTTTGGCATCATGTTTGAGCGGTTTTTTATTATTATTATCTTTGACCTGGCCTGGGACCTTTCCTTTTTCCCCTTTTTGCATGTTTCTCAATATTTTTATTTATGCCAAAAGTTTTTCGGTTCTTTCTTCTGCATCTTGTTTGCGTGTATTTCAGTGTGTTTTTGGGTCAATGTGTTATGGATATGTACATACATATATTCCAAAGTGAAATAATAATGACAGTTTGGCCATTAGAAATGAATGCAATTTTTGTTGGAGGACAATAAATAGAAATTTATTTATTTAGTTTTTTCGGAAAAAAAGTGTCAATTAGCATTTATGGGTAATTATTTAATAAAGAATATAATAAATGCATTAAATGAATTAACATTTTGATTTACTGAAATACATTTTATATGTAAACTGAGAAAAGGAAAGCTTTAAAAATTGTATTGAATCAAATATAAATTATTGATTTCTCTGAAAACAACTTTATGGCTTTTAATTAAGTTCTAAAACAAGTTTACATAATGGTTTAATGATCCTATTTTCGGGCTTAGAAATGCATTACCTAAAACTCTTTATTATGCAAACTTTTCATTTTGCCTTTCAAAATTCGGTCTTTCTTTTTTAGTTTTTAGGAGAGTTTTCAAAGTCGACTCTCGCTTTGATCGGTTTGGCAACTGACCCATAAGAAAGCCACCTATCCAGATTCCAATAAACATCAAACATGACCGTCGATTGCCCGGCAAACAGACTGAAAGTCCGACAATCTGAACTTTTGGCACCAAATGCCGGACGGACTCACAGTTCAACAGGCTTTACCGAATCTTCTCCTCTCGATTCCTTTCTCCGCTTCTCTGTGTGTGTCTCTCCATTTCACATCTCACATTCTCCTCCGAGTAGCTCTTCTCCCCAAAAGTCTCCAGAGAGGCTGATGACGATGATTCGATGCTGATGTCGATACGAGTGTGTGGGATGGATGCTGGTGCTTCTTTCGTTCTCTGGCAAAACGATTCTGATTGAACACAACAATTTTGAAATTGCTAAACACACACGCACACAAGCGAAGGGGGCGGTGAGGAAAATGGGGGAAAATAGGGCGGGGGTGGCTTGGGAAAATAGAGTGGAGTGTGGTGTAGTGCGCCACTCCACGTTCGCATTACGTGCTGGTGACATTACTGCCGAGACAACGAGAAAGTGAAAAATTTAAAGAGCCCTGCGTTCTGGATTCAATCAATTGCCAGAAATTCGCATCTGCTGAACTCATGCACTGAGGCGAAAGTTTTTGAAATTTCTATTTAATTACAATTCCTTTAATTTCAAATATAACTTGTTGCTTAAATACAAAAACAGGGTTCCATTTATCGTTGTTCTTTTAATATTTTTGTGAAGCTCATAGAAGAAACTTAGTAATCGAATGGATTTCATTTAAACTCTCTGCCACTTTTCTCTCTGTGCACCACTCCCAAATGTTTGGCCTTGTTGTGCTTGGGGTTTGTCTCGCATTTCCGGCACATAGCCGTTAAATGATTTTTAGCAAAAATCGTGCGGACATGACACACTCAAGTGGCTACCAATCGGAATCCCAGTCGCCCCCGGCGACATCCTTCCACTTCCCAGGAAGAGCACGTGATTGCTCAACTCCTGGCCACTCTGCCTATCGATGCGGGATGGAGATGGCGGTGGCGATGGCGATGGAGACGAGATGAATGTACTGAGTCGTGTCGAGTGGCGGGTAGGATGCTCGAGTAATTTCCATTAAGTAAGTGTTTTGGCACTTGAACCTCGACTGCAGTGGCATTGGCTGCTGTGATTGCATTAGGCGACAAGTGGCTGCCCGAGTGACAAGTGTTGGGCTCTCAGTTCTCTGGGTTCAGAGGTCACAGGGACGAGCGACACAAGAGGCCAGTCTTCTTAAAGCCGTTTAAGCGAGTCTTTGTCGCAGTTCCCTGGTCAGGACTTAAAGTCTCCTGCTGCGTCATGTTGTTGCACTAGGAAAAAGTGACCTCTGAATGTTATAATATCACATGATGATTTTCTTCAACAACAAAATATTATTCTTACAGTATTTTTATTAAGGCTCTAACCTTTGTATAAAAGATTTATATATTTTTAGTTCCTTATAATATTATTCAGTTTGGCTTTTGACTTTTTCTCCGTGTGGCTTTTGGTCGCTGTATTTTTCCTGGTATTTGGTTCTACCTCAGGTAAAAGTTGAACAAACAACAGCTGGCAGGGACAGCGGCTGTTGGCCTAGGCAACTGGCCACCCATTGCCTCCCGTCATCATCATCATTTGGGTCGTTATATCAATGTATGGCTCTGGACCAACGACGACGAGGGCGGTTAACAAAATCTTCGTTTTGAAAATGCCATTTCCGACAATTTCCCGGAAACGTAGCTTCCGCCCAGGGGAGAGTGAGAACAGAGAGTGGGGAAATCTTGGTGGGTGAAAGTGGCGACTGACGACGATGCTAATGGCACCATTGTTGTTTTCTATATATATTGAAATGTATATATATATTTATATATAGAAGTATAGATATATATGTGTAAATAGTCGCCCAGTTGAGAAAGGCCATAAAGTCAGGAGATTGGCGGCCTGACGCTCATTAGGCTTCTCAATGACAAGGACCTAAATCGAGGCTCAGGTTCGTTTACTTAGCAGTCAAAGGCAGTCGGTGAAATCACCTAGGTAAACTATGTCATTGTCCGGTTTTTATGTCAAAGGATACCCTGGAATTCAGATTTGTTTGAGGTGGCTTCAATAGCTGGTTTTATGTTGTCTTCCTTCAACTTTAATTTATTTAAATAGCAATAGAACCCCATTGAAATTTAAAATTACCCAAGAACATACTATTCAGGGTAATAAGAATGAAGCTAACCTCACAGGATTCCCGGAGTCAGGATCGTTTCTGTATACATTTATAGGTGTCCAGTTCCCACATCCTTGATTTAGTTTGTCTAGAACGCACAGAGCGAGAGGTTCCTGGAAAATCAGTTCGGATGAGCTGCTGCTGCGGCTGGTATTAGAATGTGTGTATTGGATTTTCTGAGAATTTCCGATACGTTTAAAATTGATTCGACTTCCTTCGCCCTTTCCTGGGGATATGTAAATATTCGTCTCGTAATTATTTACATATTCAGTGGGGTTGTGCATCCTGATTAGATTGATTGGGCCTCATTTGCATGATATTTCTGGCTGTCAGCTGCAGGTGCTGAAGAGATTCACCTGCCCACGCTTGACTTTTGATTGCTCAACCGTTGTTCATGAAGTGCCTGGCTTTTCATTTGGCTTTCAGCCTGTTTTCCACCTACTTTCTGCCGGTTTTCCATCTTTCTTTTCCCGCTCTCCCACTTGTGGCAAACAGGAGCTGCCCCTGGGCTTATTGGGTCAAGCGGCCTGGCCACAGAAATGTGTAGCGAGCGACAACAATTGTTTTATAACCGACAATCCCCCCTCACCCACCCGGTCATCAACTGTTACTTTGGCCTTCGGATGTATGCAGAGAGAGAAATGGGTCTTAAAAATAAATAACATATCAACTAATTAAACACAGTATTGTTTTTAACTAACAATTTAATACGAAATTTTGGAAATATAAGGAAACTTAATTTCGTGAGCCCCTTCCTCCGACTTCTTTGACTTTATTTTAGTGTTTATTTTTTTTAAGTGTGGTGGTGTAAGGCTGCCCCGCTGGAAAATCAAGTTCATTTCTGTGCAGTCTGCCGTGCCCGTGCCTTTGTCGAGGAGGCTGGGACTTGTACTCGGACTCGGAGTCGGGCTGTGTCAACAGCGGCCACAATAGGTACTCATTTGTAGTGAAATTTTGGTCAACAAGGCGTGACCTTGCTCTGCTTTCTCCCCTTTCCCAGTCAGTGTGTGTATGTGTGTGTGTGTGGGAGAAAATTGCTTTTATATTACTTGGAGCACTTGGTGGGGTTTTTGCCTGGCTTTTCTCCCTCCATCCTGCCTCCCTTCTCGGCCCATGTGTCATTATGTGGCGCACACATTGTTGCAGCGCCTGCTGTGTCTTACACTTCCGTTCTGGCAGCTGCAGACACGCCCAACACCCTACGTCTCACCTCACCCACACCACCCCACCCGCTTTCCTCTAACCTTCGGGGTCAGTTTTCCTCGCCTTCGCACGCAGTTTCCCGGCCGAGTTCTTGTCTTGTCATTGTTTGTTTAATTTTGTATGCCGGATATCCCAGCGTGTTTTTGCCATTGTCCTGCTGTCAACGAAATGCCAACAACAATAACAGTAACATAAAGCGTGGGCGTGGCAGCATCCTATCCTCCCCTCGCCCCACCGTGTCGCCTCTTCCCGGCTCCCTTCGATCAATGTTTATGCCGCTGACAACAAAAGAAATTAAATTGCCAACACTGAAATTCAATTGTATCCTCCTCTCTGGGCTTCACTCAAAAATTCCTCAAAGTTTCCCGGTCCGGGGAGGTGGGAAATGACGACATCTTGAATGGTTATTGCCGCTGACTTATTGGAACATTGATTTTCCCTTTGTTTGGCGGGAGTCGGAGCTCCGTTCCCCCAAATTGTAGGAAGTAAACATTTTCGGCGCTTTCAATTTATTAAAAGGCGCGTGATGCCTTCCATGCAAAATAGCAGGCAGTGTCCAAAAATAGTCATGAGAGCCCGGGAAAGTGCACAGAGAATAATTGAGGCAAAGATCAAAGATGATGTTGATAATTCGTTAGGAAATCATTTTAGAGGCTTTAAAGGATCATAGGGTCAGGGTATATCCCTTTTACTAAATAGTGAACTTATAAAGATTTTTGTCAAGGAAGAATAAAATATATTAAACACATAAGTAAATATATTTTTTTAACCAATTTGTGACTTTTAAGACTCTTGAGAGTCCCATAATAACAAATGTTAATAATGTAAATATTAAAAAATATACCATTTCATACTCCGTAAGTTTCGACTATTACAACATTGTTTTATTCAGTGTATAGTATTTGTTTCCCAATATTTCTCACTGTTCTTCAATTTGTTCGGTTTCGGTTTTGAGTCTGTCTTGAGAAGTAAGAGTGAGCCTCGGATTGATGGAATTCTTGCGGTGCTTCGGGCTTTTGAAAAGGAAAACTCGGCTATATAGACTACCGCTTCTTGAAAATAGTTCAATTCGATGGTACCATATTAATATGGAAATTTAATTCGCCATTCGGGTCAGTGTGCGATGCTCTTCCTGGTCATAAATCAACATTTAACACAACCTGAACATCCGACGTTCGTTGTTTGCCCAACAACATATTCAATTTTTTAAGTATTTTCATTTCCCCCGCTTTTTTGTTCAGGCTGTTTGCCATTTTCCATTAAAGCCTACTTTGCAGCGCTTTAACTGCAATTAAAACCATTAAAAGTGGGCATAATTAAAAAATGTTGCCCTCTTTATGGCGCAATAAAATATTTGCATATAGCCTTTATTCTGCCATAAGTCCCCCCTTGGCCAATCCTTCGTTGATCTCTGATGGTTAATTTATTTATTGAAACAAACAACAAAGCCAGACGATTAACCGCATACACAAACAAAATCAATTTCATCTTTAACTGAATATTCAGTGGTGAATTTTTGATGGAAAGTGGTTAAAAATGAAATTTATATTATGGTTTCCGAATTTGATCTTCAAAGTATTATTTCTGTATTCTATTTTTGCTGAAAATTAATTTAAATTATTTTAATTTAGAATCAGTGATATCAAATTTAAACAAAGGCATAGTCTTTATATTCAGTATCAAAAGTTATGAAGATAGACATTCATCATTTTAAGTTTCAACTTGATCGGATTCCGCTCCAGAATTACTTTCTTTAGGGCAAAAAAGAAGGTTTTGTTGTAATTCCAGAGAGGCCCAAGAGCGTGATGGGTTGGAAACATGTCACATTTGCATTCCGCCTGCGAGTGTCTCATTGTCCAACTGGCATCTAATTCGGATTCTGATTTGGTCCCTCTATGGGGGAAATGCATCCGCCAGATGCATCTACAGCTGCAGTTGCATTCGATTACAGCCAGCGTATAATTGCGCAACGCTAATCAAAGCGAAATCGCACTTAGGCCAACGGGCGAATCGATTAACATGCCAAGGATGCATTTCGAGATACATTTGTATCTGCGGGGAATGCGCTGCATTACATATTATGGCCATTACCATTACGTTGCCTGCCCCGAAATGCCGGGCAACCAATCATCTAATTGTAACTCGATGGTATGGAATAAAAAGCGTTCCATTCTCAGCACTTGGATGCCTTTAATTGATACCAAGGTGACGCATAAATTTATGTACGAAGCCTTCAAATGCGACCAAGATACAAAGGCAGGCACTGCCTTCGATGCTGAGTACATTCAGCAGCAACAGGAAATTGTCAGAGTTCTATGAAGCCAGTTGATGGAAATATACTGGAAAACATTAAAATAAATAATAATAAACTATGGATGCATTTGTTTTTAAATATATATCTTTTTCAGAGTTTTAATTTATATTAATATCGGGCATCATATGGTGTTTTAAATGTTACTTAAATGCTTATTTTGAAAATTATTGTAAAAGTTAGTTGTATTCAAATTACTTAAGGAATGAGTACAACACTAAGAAGTCACTGTTTTTTTCCACAGTGCAGAACATCCCCACTAGACAGTTGGCATGTGTGGGGAAATTATTATCTCGTACTTGCCCATGTCAAAGAAAATTTGCATTTTTCGGTTTGACAAAAGGACCCCGAGCGCAGGGAGCGCAGAGCGCAGGGAGCAGGACGATGCAGACAGGTCTCTCTGTGGTGCGATGTCATCGCGTGTTCGTTTCTACAACTACGAACTACTCGTAGCTACATCGAATACCAAATTGTCTGCCACAATGGACCGACAAGGTGCTAGATTGCAAGTGCGAGTCCGCTTTAAATAGAGCAACAATGTGTGCAATGACAATGAGACTGAGACTGAGACGAGAGCTGCCAGCAATAGCGAGACGGAACTCAGATACGGTCCCAAACATTCAAATGTGCACGAGAACCCATCGAGACTATTCATGGATTTTTTAATAGCAGAATTTCCCTTTGACACTAATATTTTCGAGACCAATGCAGTGGGGTTTTTTTAAAACTAGAGTGTAATTGCTTTAATGGTTCATTTGTTTGTCATTACTTTCTTTTCGAAAAAAATATGATGAGAAACTGAAGCCTTAGAGTCAGAACGACAAATTTGGATGACGTAAATTTCGATTGTAAGTTTGTTACTTCCATCATATTATCTTCCATCTTATCTTACTATGTTTTTTAACACTTTACACCTTTCCATAGCAGCGCCTTTAACTGAAATTAATTAATCACCTTTCCCTGTGGAAAATTTAACCGTGTTCAGGAAAACGGCCTTGAGTCCGCCGTAAACACCGAGTATCGTTTATTGCTCTCGGTAGACGCTACATAACAATATAGTACACACCCATATGGTTCTCCGGAGGAGCCGCCAATTCGCCATTTAATTGTGCGGTTTCTCAGCCATTTTTATGTGTTTTAATTTTCATTGGAGCACTAAAAACTTGTCAGCGTCGTCAATGTCAGCGAGCTGCCGTTTGCTGGGGGAGAAACTGGAACAGAGGGGCATCTTGAGGAGGCCAATAAACACTTTTATAAAATTCTCAAATCGCACGTGTTGCGTTTGTCAAGGGGTTGGAAGTGGCAGTGGCAGAGGCAGTGGCAGTGGCAGTGGATGTAGACTCTCCCTCGACATGGAGACATACAATACTATAAAACGGCTAAGTGCATGGGCATGTTGTTGTGGCATATAGCTCCATTCGGAGGATCCAGCCATACTATATATATATGCATTAATCGAGGTGTGCTGCATGCTGGCCATAAAAACCAAGTGGTGAGTGGGTGCACTCAGAAAATGAAAATAAAGTTAATAAAATATAGTAGAACAGGAAGGTATACTTTAATTTTACAAAGATATAACTTAGAAAGTTATCTTATAACCTATAATATTTAAACCAGCAACTGAATATTCACTGTAAATAGCATTTGAGTTTATACTGGCGAAAGTCATCTTCTGCTCGAATGATAACTAATTATAATGATCATAAAAGTTGGCATAATGCTTAGACTTAGTCTTTGTTTCGAAAGTAATTAGGGAATATGCTGATCAAAACGATTTCCATTACCAAGGTTTATATTATTTTTTTTTGGCTTCTTACAAGATGTGGAAATTATGATTTTCCCAGTGTGGCAAGAAAGTCGTTGGGAAAATGAAGACGGCATCGATAAGCTGCCAGAAACATTGCAGCGCGTGTGCCACATAAAAATTGCATTTTGACATGGCCACCGGCGAACGGGTTATGGGTTAGGGAACACTTCCGAAGGGGGCTGGCTAATGAGCATTATGAATGCTTGCCATGATGTCATTGCACTTGAGTGGATCTAGTTGTATTTCCCCCTTATGAGTAGGGGGCAACCTTCGCACTCACCCCCAGTACGCACACACACACACACACACACACTCGCTAAAGACTTACAAAACACGGGACATTCAATGGCGCAGCATTTGTTGCATGCAGGCGTCGGCGGTGGGGTGGCAAAAAGTAATTGCAACTTAAATAAACAAAACGCCAGAGTAGCGACCGCAGGGCAGAGAGCCAACAGTAGCCGTAACGGGTTAAGTGGCCGCATCCTCCAGTCGCCCTGAAAGGGTTAAGCACATGCTATATGTACATATACACAATTTGCGAGGAGTAACATACACGAGGCTGAAGGGCCGGCCTGCCACTTGTGCACAGCCTCATTAGCAGGGACAAAAACCCAAAGAACTCACAAAGAACACACTTTGTTCTCGTTAAATTAAACTCCGCTTTTTGGTTTGTTTGCCTGCCGCTTTTTGTGTTTAGATGATTTGTTATTGTTTATCATATTGGCTTACGCCAGTGCTGTTGTTGGAATGGGGAAAATATTGCTTGAGAGGATGGTATTTTCATGCAAACAACTCAATTTTGGAATATTAAAAGAAATCGTGCAGAAAAAATTTGTATTTTTTAAACCTCAGGGTTTGTTTTTATATTATTATCACATATTAGCTTATTTATTATTTAAAGTAAACATATAACATGTAGAGTGTAAAAAACATGTATAAATATTTATAAAATTCATTATTATTAAAGAATAATATTGTTACTTAGTCTTAAACGTTAACAAATAATCTATCGATGTATAGATATGATTGTATATTGGAAACTTACTGGAAGCAGAAATATATAACTTGGAAAGTGTTTAATTCCATTTTTTTTAACATTTTTAAATTTTTACAAAATGTATTATTATTTGAAAAATAGAGATAAATCAGAGATTATATACATAAAATCTTCATAACAGATGTCTTCCCTTTGGTTGACTGCCTCTAGCAACATGTTGCTTGCGTTCCAGCGGCGCCAGCAACATGCTGCCGCCGGCACTTCCAGCGGACTATGGGACTAACGACCACTTATAGTAAAATAAATGAATAATTTTACATTAAAGTAATATTGAAACAGGAAGATATTTTTTGAACAATAAGAGGGGTCCCCCTATTATTAAGGATTCCATTTTTATTATTCAGTGTAAACTTTTGATTAGTTTTTTTTATCTAATTTAATCTAATCTAATTGCCGGTTAGGGCTTTTAAAGTTAAATTTCAGAGAAATTCGCAATATAAAAGCAATTTAATACCCTACAACATACATATAACAAATTCTAGAAATGGTGAGAGCTGTACTGTCTTTGTTGTTGTATTTAATATAAAAACACACGAAAAAGGTATATATTTTTTAGGACTAAAAATTAAACAAGTTTATAGCGAGATTAAAGTTTATTTTTACAGTTACCACTCACAAACAAATATTAGAAATCACATTTGAAGAAGATAGCAAACGAAAAGTTGCATTGAGTTGTTTAGTTTTGGCATTTAAGACAGACAGAGCAGAAGGCATAAGCGTTCTAAAACTTAAAAAAATATTAAAAATACATTCCGGTTATTAAAATAATAACTTGTATAATTTTTATACCCTTGCAGGGTATTATAATTTCAGTCAGAAGTTTGCAACGCAGTGAAGGAGGCACCTCCGACTATATAAAGTATATATATTCTTGATCAGGATCAACAGCCGAGTCGATCTAGCCATGTCCGTCTGTCCGTCTGTCCGTCTGTCCTTCTGTCCGTCTGTCCGTTTCTACGCAAACTAGTCTCTCAGTTTTGAAGCTATCTGAATAAAACTTTGTAGTTAGCCTTCTATATACTCTCACTCGTATATATGTCGGAACGGGCCAGATCGGACGACTATATCATATAGCTGCCATAGGAATGATCGGAATATTTTTACAAAAAAATTTTTAACTTTTTTAGTTTTCAATAGAATTGGATCAAATTTGAGATATAGCTATTTTACTATACTCTACAATTTTGTATAAAATTTAATGAAAATCGGACAACTATATCATATAGCTCCCATAGGAACGATCGAGAAATTAATACAATTAAATTTATAACCTTTTCAGTTTTCAACTGATTTTCATCAAATTTTAGGTATAGGCATTTAATTTAAGTCTTAAATTTTGTGGTAAATTTCATGAAAATCGGACGACTATATATATATATATAGGTGCCATACAAACGATCGTTTGATGTGAAGGAAAAATGCAAATCAGTGAATGTAAAACTGCAAATATAATATGTATAGGTGAACGAAATGAAAGCAGGTATTACTTCATTGTTTTTTAACACAAAGATATATAATTTGTATTGTATGGTTTTTTATTCATAGAAGTTCTATCTGCAAGGGTATATAAACTTCGGCGTGCCGAAGTTAGCTTCCTTTCTTGTTAAATAGTGAGTTTTGCCCAGAAACAGTGGTAATCCGCCCCATTGTGCAGCGTGCTAATTTTGGAAACGCTAACGCTTGCTGTCTTTTGGGGTGTGTTCTTGGGGACGTCCTTAGGACTCCTCAGTCGTCTGTCAACTTGTCGTAGGCGCGGATTGTCGCTCTCGGGGAATACACCACGAGTCTGGTTTAATTTCGGGTTTCGTATCGGTTGTGCGCCTTGTTGTTTACATGCCAAATACAAGTGGTGCGGCGGGGCACAGCTGCTGGCCTATATATTTAATTGCACAACAACTAACGCGTGCTTGTTATTATTTATTCCGCCTTGCAGAGCACTTCCGGGGCAAAGCGGAAAACAGCTGGACACAGGAGTCGTTTAGCTCGAGTGAAGCCACCAAATGGATTCCGTCTAAAACTGGAGCAAAAAGAAAAAGCGCAGAAAAAGATCAGTGAAAAGCGTCGGCCGGCAATTAATGGGCGGAAATTGAAATGTGTAAACAATCAGCAAAATGTGCAAATTATTCGAGTGCCAATCGAAGGCTAGCTTGAGTGAAAGTGAAAGAAAAGAGCGGAGCGCGGAAATTATTAATTATCCGGCTGCTTATTAGCGCGCTCTTCCCCAGGCAGCGCCCAGACAGACACTTTGTTTATGGGCCAATTTGCCCAGGCGCAAATAGAACCCAAAGCCGCTGCCACTCGGGCATAAATAATTTGCATATTTCCCCCAAGACCCATCCCCATTTTCCATCGCTCCCCCCACAGCCCCTAAAAAATATCAAAACAGACAGTGCGGCGTGCGAAGTTGAAGTGTTTATTAAATTGTCTTGGCCGCCGCAAATGCAAGACATTTGCCCGCCCCTCGAAATGCTGGAATTGCAACTCCGCGGAGATTTGTCAGCCGCCGAAGATGAAGCTTCTGGCGGAGGCGGAGGCGGAGATATCCCCAAGATGCGACACCAACATCGGCAGAGCCGGAGAAGACTTCCAGACTGCCGGATAGTTCCAAACGGATTCCTGCTGCTGCTCCTTGCCGTTCTGCTACTGAGCACGGGTAAGTCCACAAGTCCCCTCGATTTGTTTAGTCTAATTTTAATGCCAAATGATAATGTTTACCGAGTAGCAAACATCAAAGTTCCCATGAAAACATATGGCAAGAATGCTTGCAAAATTGTCTCAAAAATTAGATCCTCTTTTATAAGCAATTTAGGTAATTAAAATATATATTCAGATGTTTTAGACAGGTGTTTAGCAGTTGTAATAATAAATGAGAGGTAGTTTTCACAGATTAATTAATTTACAGTACTACAAGCCAGCAATATATGTAGTTAAACTCATTCAATAAAGTGCTAGATCTTAACCATTTATCAAACCAACAAATTCGTCTCTATTGGAACGCACTTTAAGTGTTTCATTTGTTCAATTTAATGAAGTATTTGTCGGGCTTCCCCCACTCAGCAGCTCTTTCCCGGGCTGTCATCCCTTTTCAAGTGGTATCTGGGAATTTTGGAGGCAGGACCAACAACACTGTCAACCACACTCAACCCCTAACTCAATTGACTGCTTCACTTTTACTCCAATATATATATATATTTTTTTGCTAAGTCCGATGCCGATACGGCTGCTCAATTAAGTGCCTTCAAATGTGACTCCAAACTCTAGTTTTAACCCACGCTCCAATGAAATGGGGAATTAAAAGAGAACCAGAACCAGCCGCAAATGTACACCGAGGAGTTTATATGGTTACAAATTTTAGTTCTTACAAAAATACAATATAACTTCAAAGATTTATGATTTGTATTGATAGTAAAACCCCTTTCAACAAATTTAAATAATACGAAAGACATGGATTCTCTAAGATTGATGCCTAAAGTACATCGAGATTTGGATGCTCTTCTTCAAAATAATATCTTTTTGTTCGGTTTATTATTCGAAAAATAATTAGCCCTTTCTCCGAGTGTAGACACAAACAATCGACACTTGAAATGACATTCGGAACAACACTTTGGCATAATAAAATACAAATAAAAGGGGCACAATTGATTGACGAAGTGGCAAAGATCTGGAGAGTGTGGCGGAGTGGCAGAGTGGTAGAGTGCTGGGCAATAAAAAGGATTGACAGCCAGTTTAGCAGCGATATCTAAGCGGTGGCGAGGTGTCAATCCGGCAGAGAAAAGGGGTAAGGGCACCGATACTGCTGCGGCAATGGGATCCACTCACCCGCCGGGCTGTCAATGACAATCAGCAGCGGAATCAGCATCAGATCCGCACACACAACACACTCCACTTCCCACCACTCCACTAGGCTCCATCCTCCGGCAGAGACGCTAATGCCGATTCAGGGGGCTTGTAAAAACTTTTTAATGACCCCTCCGGCTGCCGTGTCGTCGCCATGGCCACAAAACTGAACACTATGGGCCCTCGGTATAGAATCGAATCGAATCGAATCGAACGGGGGCGACCTGAATAGAATGACATCCAATGCCACTGAAGAGGACGACTAAAGGACGAGGGCAGGACCGCAGAAGCAGGATCGGAGGAGGAGCCGTCGGCACTTGCCAAAGCAAATCTGTGTCAGGCTGTTGCTCCATTACTCAGCTGCTAATGAACAGCTTAAGCAGCGCATTTCATCGGTGGCATTCCCTCGATTGCCATCGGTGATGCTGTTCTGACTGGTGTTTTTAGGTCATTTCTTAGCATTTTTAATGTGTAAATAAATAAGTTAAGTTATTCACTAGCAATTAGTTGTGAGAAGTCATGAAAAAGTGCACATGTTGTGGTATGAACATAGGCTTTTGTATAATTTGATTAAATAAACTTAATTGAAGCTTTATCCTGAGTAGAATAATTGAACGAGTTGGTTTTAAAAAGTTATTTAAGTATTTTGAAAGACTTTTGGTCTAGTCTTTGATACTATGAGTAACATATATTAGCATTACTCTTTTTTTAATACTTACATTTAAATAAATTAACTTAACTACAACCTAACAGAATAATTTATTGCTTTTCTGTTAAATTGTATTGAATAAAACTAAATTTGAAAACGGAAATATTAAAATAATAAATAATGTCAAGTTCTAAGTAGTTTTAAAGTGCTTCTTAGCATTGAGTTGATTTTATTTTCGTATATAATATATTTGTGATTTAAAGTCCAAAACTACAGCATCTCCGTTTGGAGTAGAATTTTTGGGCTGCCGTGGAGGGATTGCCATGAAAGGAGCGGAGACAAAGAGATTTGTGCGTTGTGATCCGCGACCCCTTTGGTCTCCCTGGCACTCCACTCGAATGCTCTCCAGCCTCCATTCCAAAAGAGATTGCAGGCGGGGAAGTGCATCGGCGGATTCGGAAGTGAAATCGGAACCAGATTCCGAGGCATCAGCGCTTTATTAGACGCGTTGCTAATGGATGGGGTCGGGTTAATGGGCTGGGGTTAGCGGCAAAGTGGTGTATTAGTAAAAGTGAATTAGAACTCGAAATGGGCTGCAACAGCCATTGTTCTGATCGACGACGGACTTTCCCCCGAAAGAAGTGCGCCCATAAATCAGGGCATTGGGAGCTGTGCGGATTAGCAATAAATTCGATTTGATTTTCCCGCCTCTCGGAAACTGGCATTGGCCCGGGTGTATTCATGGTCCGCTGAGCCCTCGTACTCCACCGAAAGTGCATAATAATCATGGACACATTCCCATAAATCCCATAAGCACACCCATTCGTAATCAATTTCGCCATTTGCTCACTAATAACAACAAAATGCAATTCAACTATAATTTTGACATTCGCTCGAATGCATCAAATAAAAATATGACATTTTGCTGGCCAAATCCATTCTCTGTCAGTGGTCTTTATGACGACTATAAAATACTCAGTATTGCGCATGATAAATGCTTTTGATTTTCAATTTGACTATCAGTTATTACTAATTAAATACGGAATTTAGAGGCTAGAAATACCAGAGGAAATGTTAGTTACTTTATAATTTCAAGATTTATTCGTCATTTATTGATAATGGGTAACTTTCTTGTTAAATCAGACAGTAAACCACATTCATATTTTCAGTGTTATGATTGAAATATTAATTGCTAAATAATATTGACGGGCGGCAAACAAATTACAAATATAATATATGTAAATTTCATGTGGTTCTGCTCTCAGATATTTGTGTAAATGCCAGCGGCATATATTTACATACATATGTACATATGAGTGGGCGTGGCACTGCCCACCAATTTCAGCCACCGAGCAATTATACCAGTCACGCAAAAATTGCCAAAAGGTAAATCGAATCGGGGTCCTTTATCCGAGGGCAGGCTTAGAGCCGCCGTCTGTGTTTGTATATTATTAATGCAATTTGTAATTATTTGTTTCTGCGATATGACTGCCATATATCCCATGTCCATGTGTGTGTGTGCGTGTGTGTTCCATTTGTTTATTTGTTTGCTTGCCACAACCATAAAATGCAATTATCGCGCACAAAGAACAAAAGCAGAGTGCAGGGCAGTGCACCTCTTACTATGAACCCCCGGCGATTCCCATGCCCCAGGATATATGTATATATAATATATTTATATATGTGCGACCCCCGAATAACCGGGAGTGTCAGTGAGAGTTTTCGAAAAGCTGGAAAAGTTGTCCCCAACATCGGAGCATTTGGCATTTTCGCCTCGCATTTTCGCATTTGCGTTGCCATAATTAACTTATTTTGTACATTAGCAACAGATTTTGTTTATTAACGCATGTGCGACGCTTGCCTTCGGTAATGCGATACCATTCATACCACCCCGCCCTTCTGCGAAGCTCGGCGAGTCCTCGAACCTCCGAACCGAAAATCTCGGGGCTTTAATGTCCTCGGAACAAGGGACAGGGACCACAGGGCGTATACTTATCTTTTGGCATTGCGAAGCGAGTTTATTTGTTTTCTGCTCGTGGTTTCTGGGGCGGTGCAGACCGGGAGCTTGGCATTTTGTGCGGCTGCTGCCGCATAATTTATTTATCATTAGCAAAATTTGGCAAGCATTCGAATGCTTTCCCCCTGCCTCTCAGCCGCCGCAAGATGTTGTGTATTTGGCTAAATAGTTGAAATAATTAGGCTCATTAGAAGTTTTGTAGGTTTCTTGATTGACAAGTGCAAATTGGTATTAATGCACAAGTTCGAGGAACTTCAAAAGCCGCAGGCGGAAAGGCGAGAGCTTATGTTTAATTTTACAAATTAAACTGGAGTAAGCTGGAAATGATTGACAAAGTTGAGTAAGAATAATTTGTTTTGCTTTGTGATTATAATGTGCCCCTAAGGAAGTACTGACCGAAAAGGGTTTTTCGCAGTTAATTGGAACTCTAAATACGTATATACAGAAATATAATATTCCTTCACCATTCCAGTCAAATCTGGCTGCCATATTCATGGCTACGGAATTCGGAAAACAAAATTCCCCGATATTTAAACTCCATCTGGCAATAGTTCACGTTTAATTAAGCAACGTTGCCAAAAAATAACTGGAACAAATCACAACGATAAAATCGCAACTGGCGCAACCCAAAAAATACCACCGTTTTTGTTTCAGACTGTTGTTGTTTGTTTTGCTTCTAGTATTTTGTGTATATTTCTGGCACTGCCACTGCCACTCCCACCCGCCCCCGAGTAAAACAAAAAACAAAAGCAAAAACTTGTTGTTCGCCGGGTCCAAGTGGAAACTGTGTGTGCGAAATGCAACAGCCGCAACAAAAACGACATAAACTTTTAACAATTGCAAAACCAAATAAACAAAACGCAGGACGAAACAAAGGACGAGCACTAAAAACTGCTGCAGGCTATAAATCTGCAATGGGTGGTGTTGAGGGAGGTCCGTGGGTTTTCACCGAAAATGCCGTTAGGGCATTTTCACAGACCTCCCCCACCCCTCACCCCATTCGCACACAAACACTCACACATTACGGCGAGTGCGCCTGCTGCGTAAATAACTAATAAGGCTCGGGGATAAATTTCAAGTGCAATTTTGTGAGCATCGTAACCAAATACAACTCGAAACAAAACAATACACAAAAACCCACGGCCGCCGGCTGCTGGCAGGACTCGCACACAAAAGTTAAGCGTACTTTTGGTTGTATACACTGAGAACAAAACTATCTTAAATAACAGTTTAAATTAGAAAATCAGCACAGAAGGAAAGCATTTTGATGTATTTTTAAAGTAGATTATGATTTAAAATCACAAAGATCAAAGGAGAAGCTTTTTTAAGGTTTAAAACAAAGCTGTAGAATTAAGTAATCATAATATAAAATAGTCTAGTAAAATATATAAATATTGATAAGAAACACACATTTTTAAAATGTACAGAAGCTTAATAATTACTTATAATCATTATTTCTTCTTTATTTTGTTCATTATATTTAAAGGTTATATTTAAAGTGTAGTTTTTCTTTATAACTTTAACTACAGGAATATTCCGAGCTCTAATCGTACACATTTTGATACACTAAACTTATGTATATACATTTTCTGATCAATACATACGTAAAATTTTTTATTACTATTATTATTTTCATTTTTATAATGCACAAATTGAAATATACAAATTCCCCCCAGTGTATATCTGCGTTTTGTGTGCAGCACGTTTCTATGACTTAATTAAAATTACGAATGTTTTTGCTACTGAATCTCTGGCATAACCAAAAACCAGACAGAAATGGGCAAAGGAAAAAGCGGGTGAAGGGCGGGAAAAGCGGGAAAGCGGACAGGATGTCCATGGCAAATGCGCTTTTTGGCGGCGGGAAAAACAACAAACAAACGGGCGAACAAACAAACTAGTAGCATCAATTTATGCATAAATCAAAAGGCACAAAAACCATGCCAAATTGTAAACATAAAACGAAATGGATATGGCGGAGCCCGATCCCTGTTACCCCCTTTGGATTTACCCCACATACACAGTAACACATTTAGCCCATTGACACCACATTTTGAATGAGTGTGTGTGTGTGTGTGTTGTGACTCAACCCGGTGAGATCTAGTTACCAAAAATGAAATTTCCGAATGCCATTGTCGCTTATCGCCCGCTCCTGACGTGCCTTTCCGGTCGCCCTTAGTCCTGCATTTGGGGAAATGAAAATTGCATTTAAATCACTGCACAGATTAATTTTCTAATCACATACAGCGTTTGACTCACAGTTTTCGCGTTTTCCAAAAATTCATTTTAAAATTGTATCACCACTAATTAGTGGTATTTTTTTATTTTATATATCGACGACAATCCCCCGCAGCCAGGATCAAAGGCAGCTAGACATGGCAGGTGATTGCTATTTCGGCGAAAAGAAGTGGCAACAAACGACTTGTTGAAAGACCCGACAAACTGTTGGCTCGCAAAATTGATACCAGAAGCGATATAGAAAAAAATAGCGAAAAAAAACTCAAAAATATGAATGAAAAACGGCTTTGAAAAAATGGAAGAACAACTACAAACATAGTTGCGTGAATTCGCATTTCGATGAAGCAGAAGAAAAACAATTTTTTTCTGAATGTGGATAGGAGAAACTAACGAAGTTGGAATACCTCTGAGTATTAAGACAGCTTTGTTTTTTTAAATATATATATAAAATGCCAATGAAATTTTGTCATCATCATAGTACTTTATAATACTGTTCTCAGAAAGCAATCCTTATTTCATTCTAGTTAATTTTGAATGCAATTTCAATCGAATAAAGTGTGAAAAATATACTAATATACCCCCAATGGCTGGAGCTTACTAGAGGGTACTCGGAATAGTGCTCGGAAGAGTGAACCGCCTCATGGCAGAGTCGATGAATGCCATCCAAGTTTTTGGCCCTGCAGCCGACGCCGGACATTGGGCCAGTGGGCAATTGGAATGGAATGGACCCGGCACTGGATACTCTATTGGGGAATGGAACTGCTGATGGAGAGGCGAAACGGGGGCACAGGATCCGGGGGAACGGAATGGCGGATAGCGGATGGCGGATAGCACAAACGGTCAAAAGTTCCCTTAGTGTCAGGCCATGAATGCTATTTACAAGCAGTTCGCGATGCGGCATGCGAGATAAGCGCTCTGACGCTCCGGCCGGGCCAAATGGAAAAACTGAATGAACAAGAAAAGCGACGGAGAAAAAAATATACTGGCCTCGCGTGGAGGGAAAGCGGCACAAACAAAACGCACCAGGGGGAGGCACAAGCACAGAAAATAGAAAGAAAAGCATAAGACAGAATTTGCTGAACTAAAAATCCATTCGGCATCGATGCTGGTGCCGAGATAACAAAATGTTTGCTGCCCAGCCTCAATTGAGTCGTATTCGCAGTGCCATCGCACTCGAAGTAGCATTCGCAGTCTTGGCCGTTCCGGCATTGCGTATACGCCAAGTGAACAGGGCCAAAGAAGCTCGACAACAAACTAAATAAATACGAGTGAACAGATGTGGATATATAGGCACTGAACGAAATAATGGTGGGAATTAAGGATTTAAATCCTAATTAAATTTCTTATAAAAAATAATACCGTTGAATTTGCCATTCTTATTAACTTTTGTTTTAATAAATACATTTAAATTAATTGAAGGCAACTGCAGATATCCAGTTAGATCATATTCTAGCTTATTATATTGAAAAATTACCTTTAAGAATTTTAAATAATTATAAATAGTTCCAATTTTAATTTCCGCTGTGTACATTTATGTGCGTAAGGAGTAAAGTAAATGAAAATTGGGAAATCGGAAAGGAGCGGGGTGGGAAATAGAGTATCCAACTAAGCAACCATGCGAGCGACTTATGTGCAGTGCAATGTCACCAGGACGAAAATAAAAATACAAATAAAAAAGAGCACACAACTCACACACATGCATACATATTTATGTTTTTAGCAGTGACTGTTTGTTTTAACCCCGCCAGCGTCCCCCTTATCCGGCCAAGCCGTCTGCACAATATTTGCACAGTTATCCTTTTTGTTTTATTTGCTTAGCGCTTCTGTGCAAAGCGAAGGAAAACGAAAGACTATCACGAGACCAGGGAGCGCCGTGCCGGGCATGCCGGGGCAGTGCAAGGATAACCCCGGGCACCCGAGGACTCCGGCCAAAGGGCGGCATTTCGGCACATCATCATCGCCATCATCAACATCATCATCATCCACTCGAGCAGGCAGCCCTCGGATTAATGTTTGTTATTATTTTTTCATTTATCGCATATATTCCTATTGTTTACCCAGTCCAATGTCTGTTTGCAGAGAGCAGACAAGGAGTGTGCTTTCTTTTCTTCATTTCTCACTGCTCATACTTAGTTTTGGCTCCTTTGGGGCCAGCTTGAGACTGTCGGGATTTTGTTTTTTATAAACCACTGCCAGAGTGGCGAAAGCCCTAAAAAAGTGAACAATATTGGCTGGCAAAAGGGATAATCGAGCGAGAGATGTCAATTAAGTGCTTGCAATGTTTATTAAGCGATAATAATCATTATACGATGGCCCAGATCGAGTCTTTTAATTATATTTATATGACTTTAAGAAATGTAGAAAACAATTAAAAGAAATTCAAGTAGGACTTGTTATTATACATCTATAAAGTTATTATTAATAATGTAAATTAAATTGGTCTTTATTAGGATTAGAAAAAATAAGCCCACAAGTTAAAAAACCGAATCCTGAAATCAATTAATTACTTGTGTTCATAATTAAGAGCTTCAAACTCGAATTACCAAAACGATTTAAATTATTTTACCTTTTTTCCTTGTAATTATTTGATTATATTTGATTAAGCGACACATAATTAAATTGTCGTTTGTAATTGAATTTAATGATTAAGCAATTAGCAAATTAAAATTGCAAAATTGGAATCAAATCCCGACCCAAACCCCTCGCACGGCTCATTTAGTTGCCATAACACACAACAAATTATGGTTTGCGTTTCCATAATCAGCATTTTTCATTTCCTCGGGCAAGGTGTGCCACGCCCCGGACAAAGGGAATTTTAACTAAATTATGTTTGGACCTTTTGTTTATGCTGATGCCCTCTGGACACGACACGAACGGGTTTGGTTGGTTTTTGGTTATGCTGGACTCTGGATTGCGGTTTGGGTTGGGCCCAAACCCCAAGCCCACCGGCCCCGGGGGTCCGAGCCCGTAACTGTGACAAAGGCAGACCTAAGAACCGTGGCGGAAAAACAAATGCTACTCTATATAGCCAACTCTACTTCCAGAACTTCTGTAAGAGCCCGGAATCGTAGACCATAACTAGCATTTTCGTTTTTATTCAACGCGATTTTCTTTCTTTTTCTACACTGAGAAAACTTTAAGTAACTGGAACAAGATTTATGTATTTGAAATTTAATAGAATTAAATAAGAAGTACGACATGGATTATGGGTGAAAATAAAAGTAACAACAACAGGGGTAAAGCAGTTTCTCTAATTATGATCGAATTTATGAGTAAGTTAACAAAAACATGGCCGAAGGCAGAAGAAATTGTTGATAAATTAAGGCTAATGTTGCTAAGAACATGTTGCTCATCATCCTGGTACCGCACAACTACCAAATTAAAGAGATAATTTATGTTATTTAGCATTTTAAAACTTATTTAATAGAAAGTTGCAAAATGCAATGGATATGTTATGTTCAATCATTATATTTTCCTTGCAGTGTTACCCTTTTTCCTTGCCGAATGCACTTTTTGCCAGACACATTTTTCCATTTGTGCTTTTTTTGTTGTGTCCGGCATTAGGTTTTCCAGTGGTATTAGTTTAGTGTTGGGTGTGTGCGGGTTTTTGATTTATGGTCTCGAATTGTGCGAGTTGCGTTTTTTATGTTAATTAAATTGCTGCGGCTCTCGGGATGAGCCTGGATGGGGTTGGATTCCTGCTAAAGTGCATGTTGGTCGATGCCTGACGAAGTGCACTTGGCCAACCCTTTAGCCAGGCGATCCAATCCCGTTTCCCGGGCCAAAAGCAAACCGAAACACGAACCCACCGACCCACAGCTCTTTGAACTCTACTGGGCAAATGAACTGCAGCTCGCTTATTGTCACTAAATGCTGTTGACCCAGCAGGAAGGCTTGGCTTGGCTTCACTTCGTTTGGCTTGACTCTTGTCCTGTTCTGCTCCCGTTTCCTGTCCCGGCTCCCGGATCGGATCTGAGGAGGAGCTGTGGCAGTTATTAGAAATTCCATTATGCATGTGTATGGGACGCCTATGTGGGCTGTGTCAACACGGTCCGTTGGGATTCAGGACTCTAGACAGGTGGCTCGTCACCAGCATTACACTGGCAATAATAATTACAAATTAAGGAAATTTAATTGACTCATAAAGCATTTGTAGTTGGAAGTTTACAATTACAACTTATTGTAATTTAAGTTGGTAAATTAAACCTGATGAGCAAAGTGGGATCTTGTGATGAGAGTGTTTAAAATATACTCCCATTCAAGTAATTTGTGCAATTCATGGAATTGAAATTTTGACATTATACAAATATTATTATTTTTGTCGAGTGGTTGGTTGCCTTGCCTGTTCAAGTCGTCTTCTCATTTTCAAAGACCTGCTGTTTCTGCTGAATGATAAATCTTTCAATGAGCTGCCGGCAAGGGACTGAGGACGTTGATAGGAAACCGAAACAGAAACAGAATCAGGAGCGTAGGACTAGAATAGCCTGGTAAACATGTCAGGAGCTACAGCGGGACTCAACAATTTCCATTTTCAATGGAAGCAGCAACAAAAGCCTATTAAATACCGAGACAATGCAACCCACACGTACGCTTGAATGCACATAGATATTACATGCCAGCTGCCCGATGTTTGTTTAAGCAAGCCCTCGCCCTCGCCCTCGCCCCCGAAACTCCTCCCCCGATATGGAAAGCGACTCTCCAAATTATAATGCTGCCATATTCATATTGGGCTGCTCTGCTCCTGTTTGACAGCTTGTTTGCCTTCCATGGCATTCACAATTTCGGGATTCAGAGTTCAGAATTCAGGAATCAGCACTCAGGAATTCGCATGAGAACGCAGCCTTTAGGCTGGAATTTCGAAAATCCCCACCACGCATTGAACACCGTTTAGGCCAGGCAACTAAATGGAATCAATCAGTTGCAAACTAAAACTATTGAAAAAGTATATTAAAACAAAACTGAAATATACTTTCAAGGATTTTGATTTTCCCTTCTTATAAAATATTATCAGATTTTGTGTTTATAGTTCAATAAACATGGTTATATTTTATGTTTATATCATATTTTTGCAAGCACACAAATTTCTGATTTTAAATATTTCTAAAGGAACAGATAACGATTTATATATTTGATTGCTATCTACTTTAATAGTATTTCTTTTTATTATCGATCAGTTTCAATTTTTAGATAAATATCGAGTTAGTTTTATATTACTTGCCGTTTTTATTGAATCAAATATTTTTCAAAACTCTGAGAAAACTGTAGAGAATGGCAAGGCCCCCGGGAAGAGGCTTCAAAAAGTGGCCACTAACTTCTCAATTTTGACATCACTTGCGGTTTCATCGCACCTGACACCCACCAGACCACCAATCCCAACCAATGACGCACTCTGGTCGGATGCCAGATTGGAAAACAATAAACCAAAAAGGAAGAAAAAAAAAAACAGGATGCTGCGGGGAAAATGCGGTGAAAAGAGCGTGAAAAGTGTTTACTCTCCCGGCAGATGGCAGGGAATTTCTCACAACGTCCAGGGAGCACGACAAAGAAAATGGAAACAAACAAGGGGCCGGCTGCATTGATATTTAGCAGGCAGGCGGATCCAGGCAGTCAGCAAAATCCCCTCTCCAGATCCTGTAGAAATCCTGACAAAAAAAAAGGAACTAACAACAAAAGCAGCAGCATGAAATGAAGAGGGCCAGGTGGGTCCTATTTCTGGGTTTTCGCTTTGGTGACTGCCATGTAAACAAATCGCAAAAGGATAAGGACAAGGCACTTGTAAGCTGGCACTTAGCAAAATCGAACAAATATGTGACTTTTGCGCAAACTTTTTACCTTTCCAACTATATGCCACAACGAGTGCGAGTGCAAGGGGTGTGTGTGTGTGGATTTATAGACATTGTTTGGCTGCTCTTTGTTGCTTTTCCTGGGGAAGTTGTGCACCCGGCTGTGTGCTATGATTTCTTACTGCTGCACTTTCCACCTAAACACTAACAAGCAAAGTTTTCCCAGCAATAAGCAAGTATTTGCGGTTGCATTTCGCTGCTCCTGCTCCTGCTCCTGATGCTTCTGCTGCTGCTGCTCGGAAAACTCTCAGCGGGCGGGCCCCGGCAACTACACTTTCCAATTTTCAATTGGCAAACAAGCGGAATTTTCGATTTCAGTGTGCAAATATTTATGCGGCTAGCAAGGACTTTAAGGCACTGCTTAAGTTAAGTTGTGCCCCCGCCAGCCAGGTGTATATTCAGTAAAAAAAGGAAATATGTTTCAAACACTAACAATTTAATTAGGAAATTCTTAAAATATATCAAGTTCTAAAAGGTAATTTTAACATACAAAATCTCAGTCTTTTTCATGTGTTTAAATTCCTACAAGGTATCTCCTAGTCTTATCTTAGAACACTGGCTTGAATATATTTTTTGTAATTTCTTGTTTGCTCGTTGTCCCTGGCCAGGACACACAGGCAGTTCGCCAATTATGCTGGCAGGCATCGCTGGTCATTAAGGTCAATGTGCAGGAATTCATTTTACAGCCTGCAAATGGAGTAAATGTTAAAGGGCACCTCAACAGCAGCGGCATTGGCATAATAAAAATCATGCCAATTTTCCATGGCATTTTCCAGGGAGTAAGTAGTCGCCGTCGAAGATATCGCCTGATATGCAAACAACTCCCGAAGGTAATGAATTACGCACAGCTGGCATGTAGGGAGAGAGCGAACAAAAAATGAAAATTTTATTTTATTCGCCTCGCGAGAGATTTACAAGGAACCGAATCCTTGCCCGGCCTCACATTCCACAGAGCTCCTCCGCTCGGGCACAAAAGGGACGCTGCGCTGCGCTGGGAAAGCCGCAAATTATGTGCCATTATTCTTAAGGGCACAGCCGCATGAAATGTGACCCAAATAAGATATAAAAAATTTTTGAGTGCCTTGTTAGGCTATGTTGGCTTGTAAAACACCCAAACTCCAAAAGGGCGAGGGACAGGACTAAGCTCCGGGCTGGTGTGTGTATGTGTGTGTGAGAGCGAGAGGCAGTTACCGGGCTGGCGCCTTGAATTATGCTACGCATTTGTTGACAAACGACTCTGAAATGGGCGGTCATAAAGTTGCCGGAAATTGGCGTTGATTGTTTGGTAATTAATAAAACTTGGCGAGCAAACAGGGGAAGATTGCCTAAGTAAGTGAAGGTCGCTCTAAGCTGGCGACCTCGAATCCATAAATCCTGGCCACCGTTTTGCCTAAATATTAAAGCAGCAGTTAAAATGTCGTTTTAGTTTTGGCCTAAATCATCATCAGTGGCTTACCAGCGAAATTCAGTTATGAATGGTGTTTATTTGGGCTTTGGGCTTACAGGCAACCAGCAGTTTTTATCATAATATTTTCGATGCAGTGCTATTCGTTTGCATAACTGCCCCTACAAAATCCCACCGTAATCTATCAAGCTTTCCCATGGTTGAAAAAACATTTATAAATCATTTAAGCACCAAATATGACAATCATTCGATGAGAAACATGAACAAAAACACTGTAGCTAAATACTTGATAGAACACCGACAATTTTGTTACCCTTAAGGGTTATCCTTTATTTTACTACTTTCTTTAAAAGCTGGCATTAATGATAGTTAAATATACTTATATTATTCCTTAAAATACATGTTCAAATTCATAAAATAAAAAAACAAGTAAAGAATAGATTGAAAAGCTAATAGGAACATAAAGGCAAATTTTATTAGTTTGTTATTGCTGCCAGTAAAATATATCCTCGTATAAGATAGAAATCATGTAAAATTTATTAGTCACATTAAAGCTATATAAAATATATATTTAAGGTGTAAAAGCAAGGAAAATTTATGGAAATCGTAGATACCCAGGATGGGGGAAGGGTATTGTTTAAAAAAAGTATACCAGCCAAATTGAGTTTTCAGCATATTTGTGTGGCGTTTTAAGCATTTGAAACCCAAACCGACGACAAAAACAAACTGAAGCGTCCGAAAAGCAAGCAATTGCGGTGCAGTTAAGCGGCGGATTATATGTTATCAGTGTCGCCACCGCCACCGCCACCGCCACCACCGAGCCTGCTCTCGGACAATATTTCAATAATTTATTAAAATAAATACACTAAATTGGTATCCCCAGGCTTTGCATTCGCATTAAATTCCATCACCGATTTTCCCCCATTTTCCAGAACTCGTTGAGTGCGCGCTGCGCAATGTCAATTTAATCATCGAGCCACCGGCGGTGCGGCGGGGTCAGCATGTGGTGCTCAAATGCATGTACGACCTGGAGGGGGCACCACTATACTCGGCCAAGTTCTATCGTGGCCAGCTGGAGTTCTACCGCTACACGCCCGGAGAGTTTCCCAACACTAAGGTCTTTCCATTTCCCGGCATTCATGTGGATGTAAGTATAGCGAAAGTAATATATATATATTATAAGTTAAGAGATTTAGCAGAAGGTATAGGTTATTCTGATATAATATATAATTGATCGTGCAATATGGGGCTTATTATATATTCCTGGATCAAATATATATTATTACTATCTAATCCAGACTGACCCAAGCCCAAAATATCAATTCAGCTGAAGGATTAGTAGGATATAAAGATATAATATAGAAATAGAAAGGACTAGAATTATCATATATTTTTATTTTATTTTTTTTTTTTTTTTTCTTATCCTCTTTTACTTTATAAAATTTCATTAAAATTAAGTTTCATACAATTTAAAATCATTATATTTCGATAGCAAAAGTAACCCTTCCTCCCAAGAGTATTCCAATTTAAAATACAAGTAAATCGAGCTGTGAGGAATTCGGAATTTTCCAAAAAGAACAAATTGTTGAAGGATTTTTTTTTACTTTATTTTTTGGGGATGGGTTCAGAAAGGAACCGAAACCGGACCGAACCTCACTTTGATGTCCTTAATTGCGCGCACACTGCATTTATTTATATTGTATATTTTAAACTTTCCGCTCATGCATATTCAGTTTGGCAGTTTTATTGTTATTGGCGGTTATTCAAAAAATGCCAGGAGACACCTGGCCGCCGGAGTGCCGGACTCCCGGAATGCCGGCTTTTGTGGGCGCTATCAACGCGCGGCTATCTGCGGCAAAAATTTTCATTTAAATTTTTGCCTGCTGCGTCTGAGTTTTGTCGCCCACCTGCAAAAACTGCAATCTGCAATCTGTGAGAAGCGAGGACTATGGAGTCCCGAGTGCGGAGTGCGGAGGAGTGGGATGCCTCCTTCTGAGGTCGGAGAATTGAGTCTCGGCTGGGGTAATTCTACTTTGGCTAGATTATTGAAAAAGTTTACCCAGCCGGCGGGCGGTGCTGAGGCGGCAAGGAAGAGGTCCTTGCAATTTCGTTGCTTCGATAAAGTTGCTCCGAATCTGGCTAAATATTTCATCAGGCTATTGAGTTTGTGCCAGCGAGTTTATCTTTAGTTTTTTTTTGTGCTCCCTCCTCTCGCTCCTATTTTCATTTTATTTTTTGTTATTTTTTGTTTTGTCGTGGAAAACTTTTACTTTACCTAGCTGCAGGCAGTTTTTCCTTGTCGCTCTGCTCTGCTCTGTTGGCTGCTGGCTGCTGCCAGTGCTTGTATTTGTTTGTTTTTAAGCTGTTTTAATAAATTTAAGTGCATTTCTTTGTTGGACTCGATGTCAGATTGCGGAAAACTGAGCGATGGCAGGTGTGAGATACTTGATTTATAGTTTTTTGTTTTTGTTTCCAATGAACATTAATAGTTTTTGGGGAAATGCAAAGTAAATATACAAGTAAAAAACCATCGAAATGTGAGTTTAACTTTAAGTGTGTCTCCATTTCTCTGAAAGAATCATCCGATAGTTAAGTACTGTATCTGTTCTTGTGCTCAACAGGTATCCAGTTCGAATGCCACCCAGGTACTCTTACGGAACGTTGGATTCGGTCTCTCTGGCAACTTTTCATGCGAAGTGACCGCCGATGCCCCGCTCTTCTCGACGGCCACCGCCGTGGACACCATGCAAGTTGTTGGTAAGTCTCAGTGTGAGTTCCATATCCCAAATGCTATGTTCTGAGTCCGTTTCCTAAGCTGATTCATCCACATTGGCCTAAAGTGCGCTTAAAAGCTTCCAGGGAACCCGAGTGAAAGAGTGAGTGAGTGTATCAGCTATCGGGCAGCCTTTGACATTGCTCTCCTTTGATCACCGGGCAGCGTTCCGTGGCTAAATTCTCTGGCTCTGGGAGCAGGGAAAGTTTTTTGCTTCTTTGGCAATTTGTTTTTGGCCGGGCCAAGGTCACAGCAGCTGTTTCTGCTGGTTGCCAAAGTTTTGCGCTGAAAATTGCGTCATTAACAGCCCATTACGTCTTTTGGCCAGATAAGCGGGCGCTGCCGCACCAAGGGGGTTGGCTTAGAGTGGCTCTGGGTCTGAACCCATCCCCATGTCTGGGGTCATTTGGCAGTCTTACCTGTGCCCCACGCATTTCACGGCTTTATGCGTTTTAAATGAGCGTGGTGCGGCGCGCTCTGAATTACGAATTTAATCAGCGAGGCAGGGTCATGAAATCCAATGGGCACCGGTCCGTTACGGCTTAGCAATTATTTGGCTCAAGCTTAAAGAGCAGAAAGCTCTTTAAATTTGGTTAATACAAATATTAGTAATTTAAGACTTGAATTGGAAATGAATTCTAGCCACAAGTGCTGCAGCATATGGGGCGTATGCGTAATGTGGACTGAATCGATGGCAAAGTTAATCTTTCTATCCGGCCTCGGCCTCAAGCATTCGAGAAATGCGCTTCGACAGCTAAATTCTGCTTTATGCGCTGATTTTTACGCCACTTTCCGGGCAGGATTTATCCCCTATTTCCCGCGATTTCCACCGCACTCCATCTGCAATCCCTTCGACTGGCGGCGGGAAAGCCCGCTGTGTGTGCGTGTGTTTGATTGAGAGCTCGTCTGGGTTAATGGCTCACTGGCTCACTGGCTCACTGACTGCTTGTTGCCCAGCATTAAACATTCAGATGTCTGCCCTTCTGGCCTACACAGGAATAAACAACGTTGGGTCGATCTAAGTACTTTTCAAGCATACATTTGAAAAATGCTAAGTGCAAAAAAGGACTTACATGGTATACTTTTGTTTTCGGTGTAGCCGTTATTAGATTGGCATCGCTCTCGCTTTCGCCTTGCCACCCGCCGCCAGTTGACTGCTTTATATATTTAACGCCGCATTTAGCCCATTTAATTGGCCGCTTTCGCGTAACTAGCATCTGGGGATTAAAGCCTTTGATCGTGTATTTGCTTTAAATTCATGAGGCCAGAACAGGTCAGGCCGTCAAGGACGCGCCGCTCGACTTATTAAAGTTTCATTAATAGCTGCGCCACTTAATTGGCTGCTCCGGCTGTGGGTCTATGGCCTTGGGTACCTCGGCTCGTTCCTCGTTCCTTGGTCCCTGGTCCTTGGGCCTTGGTCCTTGGGACATACATCAATGCTGTTTCGGATAAGCCAGTTGGGAACTGACACACTGACAGCCGCCTCAAATCTCGGGCTTTGTGGGTTACTCGCCGCGCCCTGTATCCTGCGGCTTGCCGGCTCGGTTTCGGCGTTCGGGCGTTTTGGGCCTGGGTGCCCGGGCTGAGGCCTAATGTCGTCGACACTAAAACCCCAATAACTTGCCGGCTAAACAATAAATTACTGCTACCACCAGCTGGCAGAAGCCGTAACCGACACCATATTGTATTTTGGCACAGCGGAAAGAATATACTGAAATTAGTGTCATATTGGGATGCCAATTTTGTCTGTATTCATGTAAGTAATAAGTTACACTGGCATCAAAAGGTTTTATATGTAGTACTTAATTAAATTCGATTCGGGTTATATTTGACATTTTTACCTTAATCCTTGAGCTTTAAAAGTCCAATTACAGTTAAATACACATAGGTGTATTTTTATGATATAACTTTTACTTTCATTTGACTTGGCATGATTTTTTCCTACACTTTCGTTGAGCATCTGAAAAAGTCCTTGCTGGCCATCTCATCTGATGTTTTATGCATCGAGTCAGTCAGTCAGTGTTAGTTGTGCGCACTCATTCGCTTATGCAGCCGCCGCGGCGTCCTCGGTGTAAATAACTCTGAGGTTTAATCGTGTGTTAATGAGCTCAAGTGGCAATCAGATTGCGGCCCAAGGATCCTGAAAGGAGCCCGCTGAAAGGAGGCTGCCAGCGTCTCGGCGTCTGCGTGGCACATAAAATAAACACTTTGTCCTTGCGGGGCGGGCCATTCAAGGCGCTCAGACGGTGGCAAGGTTATTACGGCACTGACACTGGCAAGTGGTGGTGGTGGTAAGCAAAGGCTGCTCGTTCTTGTCCCCCAAAAGTTATGCTAATTCGGGCTTTCATTAAGTCACAGCCCCTTTGCTGCCACGTCGCCCCCATCATCGTCGGCTGGTAGAAGTCAAAAGTTTATAGTTGGCAAACATTTGGGCAGCCTTAAGTTTAATAACTTAATGACACGAGTCGAAGCTAAAACCAAGTGCAAAGTAGGCTGGTCAGCTGCTAAATTTAACCCAACATTTTGCTGCCTTACAGTGGTTTAACGGCTTTAAATCTGAGATAAAAATTCAAGAAAAATTGTAGTTCATATTTTGATGATTTGTAGTTTGAAAAACAAGAAGTTGTAGCCAATTTTCTTAAAAAAAATAAGTCTTTAAGTTTACTTGATTGTCGATACCTACCGAAAAATTCCTCTTTTATTTGTGGCTTTTTTCGGGTATTTAGTCCAGTGTGCTCTTGGAGACTGACCCTCATTAGGGGGAATTGGACGGCAGAGACTCCAGGCCAAACGGCAAAGGAATGGCAAAGCCGTCCAAGAAGCATTCGAAGCTGGCCCGCAAAAAGGTCAAAATCTGCAAGGCAAAAAGCGCAGGCGGCGGAAAGCTGAGGTCTCGGTCCGGTCCGGGGATTGGGGATTAGAAAGCGGCCAGGACACAGAAAGTCGCTCTGGGCGACTCGGGAAAAAGAGCAAAGTTGCCGCTGCCTTTGTCATGGAAATTACTTTCTTCATTAGTTACTTTGTTGCTTTCATCGGGTCCTGTGGCACATAGTAGTGGCTCTGGCTGTTGTTCAGGCCGGCTCCGCCTTGGTTGACTTAATTAAAAAGTTAAGCGTGGCGAGAGAGCGAAGATCCTTCGTTCTGTGGTTGTGATTGAAGGGTTCTCCGGGTTTCCGCCTTCACTTATGCGCCTATTAATGTGTCTTGTGTCAGGAGGTCCTGCTAATTGAATTGTCCCGGGCTAAACCTCTTGCCATTTTCTAGGGCAGGAATGCCCAAAGGCTTTTTTTTATTATTTTGACTATAAAATATCATCCCGATATCCTTGACATATTTTATTTTCCGCTTTTTTGCAGAGTTGCCCGACAAGCGTCCTGTGCTGCTGACGGAGCATACGCGCTACGAGCCCGGCGATGTCCTGCGTGCCAACTGCAGCACTCCACCCTCGCGACCGCGATCCGAGCTAACGTTCACAATCAACAACATGGTGGTGAGTCCCATATATATTTTTGTATATATACATCTTTCTGTTTTCAACTCTGGCTCCACAATCATTCCAATGAAATATTACCGACCTGCCGGACGACGACGGTCTGTTTCAATTTATTTTATGTTTTCGAGGCGACTGGAAAACAAATCTGACAGCGGGTCAGCGGCTATTTTGTGTGTTCAAAGTCCGGCCGGATCCTTTGAAGTGCTTGCTTGTCTATTCTGCTGAGAAATGAACACGAAAATGGGCTAGGACAAGACTTTAATCAAAAGGGTTCTGGCTTCGATTTCACCCTTTTTTGTTTCTGCTTCTCGTTTCTTATACGTATATATATTTTTTTCTTGTGTTTCGCCACCATTGCGCCTTGGGGGCTCGTCCATCCGTCAACGTGGCGTATGCGCAATTTCACAGCCTGCCACCGAGCGTGCAGGGATTGTCATGTGTATTAACAATGCATATGAGGCGACCGAATGGGGGAAGGATGTGTGGAAATAAGGCTAAAGAGGGAGGAGAGTCCGCCGCATCTGTGGCCGGAATGCTTTGTCATTTAGTTACTCCGGAATTCAGATTTCTATGCAGTGGCAAGCCAGATCCTTTTATCCATAGTGCTGACAGTGCTGCCGAAATGTCAGATCTGAGAAATATGTTTGAATCTAGTTAAAAGTAAAAAAATAAATAAATATGCATTCGGGTTTCCTCTGCCTTACACATGACTTTTTATCAGTTCAATGAATTATTTACTCTTAACAATATATAAAATATCTCAGATCTCAACAATACAGATCGAAATCATGTGCCGCAGCTGTGTTCTGTAGGTTTTGCCAACTCTCTGGCTGTCAGTCCATATGGATTCTCACTTCTGGTTACTGTCGTCATGCTGACATTGTTGTCCTGTGAGCGAATTTTTTCCCTATTGCAATTTTATGAATATGCATGCCACATGCTCACCCATCTTCGCAGTGCACAGTATCTCCCCTTCTTATAATTTTGACCCAGGCCCCGATGTCAAGAGCAGTACAGGTTCAGATTCGGTCAAGGCGACGCTAGGCTCCTCTGGTCCGCTCTATTTGCGGTTGAAAAGGGTTCGTGTCTGCGCCAGGGACACTCGAAAAGGGAGGAGTCCTTTCAACCTGCATCCTGCATCCAGTATTCACGTGCCTAACAGGTTGCACAAGTTTTTCCCACTCTGCATTCAGTATTCGGTATTCGGCGATAACCGCATTAAGTTCCCATCTGATTTTCAAGCTGATTTCCATGCCAAGGATGCTGCCAGGCAGAGCGGTAAAGGCCAGGGATTTAGTGTAAGAGGAATGCATAATTTTCCAACACAAAAGATTCCAATTGGTTTGCGGTTGGAAAGAAATTATGCGGGAGCCCGACCAAGATTTCCCAATGTATATATGGACAGCATCAGATCTAAAAATTCATATTGTTATCAACTGAGAAAGGTCTTGTGCCGTAAAAATTTGACTTTATTCTTTCAGAAGTTGGAAGTCAAAGAAGGATTTATTTAAAGAATTAAATGATGTGAGGTTATTTTGGTACTTTATTCATTCGGCTTCATTGCCATATTTGTTCTTTTCGTTTTCGTCATATACAAATATTCCCAAGGACTTGAGAACTAGCTAACTCTATGCTTTTAATCGAATTATGTTCCCTAAATCTCGAATGCTGATTTCATTAGTCAAATCCCCTTGAAGAAAGTGCTCTCTATTAGCCTTTAAAGGCAGAAGTTCGAGAGCGTTGTCAGGGCCGTTGAAAAATGGCTGCCACATTCCAGAAGCGCACTTGCCAAGCTCGCATTAAACATGATAAATGAATTCAAATCATTTGCACCGCAATAACTCGCAACCGGAACGAGGAGGGGGGAATTTTCGAAGCGAATATTCAAAGGGGTTGTGTTGCCTGGAAATGAAATGATAGCTTATCGGCCAAGCCTCTCGAAATGCCACCGATGCTCTGCGGTATGGGTTTTAGGAGAGGCGGAACTCCTGGCTCCTCCTGGCCTCGGCGCCAGGGGGCTAATGGTGGCCAAAGGAGCTGCAAGGACATCGAGAACTTTTGGCAATGGCAACCAATGGCAGCCAGACAACAAACAGTAAGCAAACGTGGCAGACATTGACTAAAATTGAGTAGAAAACGATACCGCAGGAGGAAGATATATTACAATTGCCGATCACAGGAAACAAATGAATATTTCATGCTGTGCAAATCAACAAGGGCTGGGAAACACACTTGCACACCCCTAGAACACACACGCACACCAGCACCCACACACACACACAACCAGGCACCTCTGACATTTTCAGCAAAGTTTACGTTAAAAGGTGCGCCGGCAAGGAGCCACAACTTTCTGTTGACAAAAGTTTTTGCGGTAAAATGCCACAGGAGTAATTTGCAAGAGGCCCGGACATCCCACACTTGCAACCCCAGAAAAATCGTCCTTACACACGAAACAGCAGCGGTCAAAATGGTAGGCTTGGAAGAAATGTGAAAGCTACAAGTTTGCTATAAATATTACATTAGATTTTGGTAAGCGAATGAAGTAACATTATCTTGGGATGTGTGTAAATGTTATATATTTTTTCAATAAATAAGTTAGTATATATACATTAGATATATTTAAACTCTTTACGAAATGGTACTCTGAACTCGTTTCTACTTTTATGCCCTGAGCTGTGTCTCAACTTCCGCTCCCCTGGTGACATATGTGCCTTCGGTTTGAGACTGCTGCTGCTGTGGCGGCTCCATTTCGGGTTTCTGGCTGCTTCCGCCGCCCTGGGACCGGGGCATTAATCATTCGGCATGTAAATTGCCAATTAATAACTGCTGCATGTCATTTGGCGTCGGCTTAAAAATGCTACGCAGAATTTGCCATCATCGGGGTTGAACGAACCAAAGGCCGAATGAACGGTCGCCTGGCCAACGGAATTCATCCAGGGGATGGCTCTTGCCAAACTTCTAGGCGCATTCGCATTAATGAAGACAAATAGCACTTGAGCCCTGCCAAATTTAGCGGAAAATTGAAAAAAGCTTCGCAGCCATAGCAGTTGGCAGCCCTTAGTGCCATAGTTCTCTCTATACCTACAAGTATTCTTGGCAGCAGTAAGCCAGTTACCAGCTCACAGCTCACAGTTACCAGCTACCAGCTACCAGTTACCAATCGCAGTAACGGCCCGAAAGATATTGCAGTGCTATCCACAATTTATTTGTTATTGATACGCTTGCAATGCATTGTGCACACAAACTCTTGCACGAACGACAAATTGTGCAGCTCGAGTCTGTGTATTGGATGATATATAAAATATATTTATTGTATTTTTCCCAAGTCTGGGAGGGACAAGAAAAGGAGTCGTCGCCAGCGCATGGAAATTTATGCCTGCAGTCAAAGTGTCACTGAGAAATGAAATTGGTAGAAACCCAAATTCCAGGTCTTATTTTACGTTACAATAAATATATGTATTGAAGTATTTGTTACTAAAACTTGTAAGTAACCATACGAGTTTTAATTAACTATGATTGATTGTGAAGTCAAAAGGGTTATAAGCCCAAGTCCATATGTCCTTTTAGTTCAAATATAAATCTAAAATATGTATGCTTAAAATCCTTAAGGTCTGAATAATAACTCAAGTTTTAAACCCAAATTTCTCACTTTAAAGAAGTGATTTTGTTTACATTACTTTCTGAAATAAATCTTTAACAAACCTGGTTAATTTTGACTAATACCTTTTCCCACTTTGACTTGATAATTTAGTCCTAGTTTGGGCCGAGAAAATATTCTATTAAGAAAGCAAAAGCTAAATTTTGTTTAGTGATACAGAAGCTATTAAAACTTCTCTAAAAATGTAAAAAAAAAGAACCGAAAAATGTGAAAATGGTCTCATATCTTAGATATAAATAAAATATAGCAGGAAGGGGATTACTTGTATGATTTTCGGTAGAGCAACCCGGACGATCCAAGGCTCCCATAAAGTAGTTTTATTTCCGGCTTATCTTGGACCCGCTCTCCATTAGATAGAACATTTTCCGAAAAACTCCAAGCTGCAACATGAGATGCAGCCTTGGCTGAAATTCACACATAAGTTCGAGGCCTGAATTCTTCAGAGAGACCAAGGACACTGGCAACTATCAAAACTATATATATATATATATATATATATATATGTATATGTATAATTCCCCATGTTTGCACAAGGCTCAGAAAAATAAAGAAAAACTGGCAAGAAAAATACGGAAATGGAGGGAGAACTTTGCTGCTTAAACATCTGCTTTTTGGCACATGCACATGCGTATGGGGAAAAATTATTTATCAAAGCGCAAATCCTTTCGCACACACACAGGCAAACACGGACTCTAGAAAAGGAGAAAGAGACTCAGAGATGGCGACAGGCAGATTCTCCTATGGCAACAATTTTACAGTGAATTGCACTAAATAACTGCCATTAAGCATAAAAGCTGTTCTCGCATGAAGGAGCTGCTGGCAGCATTTAAGCCAAATGCAAGTTTAAGCATCTTGGAGCTGGCGCAAATAAAGTGGACTTAGGCAGCGAGGACATGGACGTGGACCGGGATCGGGATATATATACAGATACAGATGCGGATGTGGACCAATACAGAAGCAGAAATGGTGCATAAGAAACAGAGCTCGAAAATGCTTTGAAAAGCTGGCAAAAGCCTGCAGAGAACTGGCTAAAACTTTCGTCAAATGCGTCGCAGTCTTGGCCCTCTTCGTTTTTTTACTTTAGTTGGTGGTGCTGGCCATGTCCAGTGCCTCGCTCTGTCCCCTGTCCAATGTCCTTGCATGTCCTTCTCCCCGACGTCGCAGCCACTAATGTGTGCAATTGTGTGGGGCTTCCTGGTTGCCTTTTTTTATTACAGGGTATTTGGCGCGGCTTAGCACATTAGGATGAGAGAGAGAGATTAATATTTATAGAGGTTTCTATAATTAATTCTGTGGTTTTAAATTATCGAAGATTATTATTGGAATTATTGCTGTATATATCATTAAATGTGCAAAACTATAAAAATTTCTTTCATTTGCAATCAACGTTTGGGCTCCTTGAAAATCCTAGGGTAGCCTTTTGTCGTATTTTCCTTTAGCTTGCTTCTTGTGTTTGTGTTGTCCTCAGACGCCGCTGCTTTTTGCTGCATTGCATTAACACAGATAAAGTTCCTTGATACATAATTTCCATGCATACAGAAGTGTCTCCCGGCACATGTGGCAAATCCCTCGACATCCGGCCGTGCTCCGCCCCCGTTGGCCCCCCCTGCCCCTTGGCCCCCCCTGCCCCTTGGCCCCTCCTGTTCTTTGGCAAACTGTGCCAACTTGCAAATGGCGACAAGATGCTGGCTGGCAAAAGTTTTTTCCTTCTGCTCGGTCCGTTCAAACGGCCAAAAGGAGAAGTACAAACAAAAGTATTACGAGCGTGAGGGCTAAACGTTGCCAAATGTTGAAGCCTTCCCGTAGAACTCTACCCCCCTTTGTGGCCCACAACCGCCAAGCCCCTCGAGCGCCTTAAAATATGCAAATGCATTTGCAAGCGTAAAATAAACAGGCGCAGTCTAAAATTATAATCCCCTTGTTTGCTTCCTGACACACTGAGAAAAAATGCATTTGGAAAGATTAAAGTAAAAAGGAATTGAAATGAAAGTAATTGCATTTAATCTAGGAAATGTATTCCATTTGATTTCATTTAATTTTAGTTTAGTGTTATATTCTTAAAAATATGCCATTGCTCTTCGTCTTATATTGTTTTATTTTCTGTGTGAGTCCAAAAGCTTCTGGTTCTTCTTCTAGAATATATTATAAAATGGGTCATATCTTTCTTTGTAATTTTATAAGAATTATTTAAGAACATGGTTCTATTTAAGACTGCAACTTTTTTGGAGATTTTATGCAACATACATTTTACAAAAAACTCTTTGGTGTTTTTGGAATAAATTCACATTTACTCATTTCTTTTTCTAAAAGTCTTGCTTTCTAAATTATGTATTTTTTAAAAAGTTAAGCGTGACAAATACCTGACTTTTGAAATAAAAAACTGATATAGGAAGAAATATGATAATAGTCAAAATTAAAATTTATATTTTTCTCGATTTATTTACAACAGATCACCAACGTTGAGACCCAGTACATACGCACTGTAGATAATCTGATTGTCTCGCGTATTGCCCTAAAGTTGCAGCTGCAAGGAGTGCACTTCTCCAGCGTGAATCCGGCCATCTACAACAGCATTTACGGCATGAACTCGGTGTACGGGCATGGGGGGCCGGTTTATTCCCCAAATCCGAATCCGGGCGGATTACTTCTGCGCTGCTCGGCACAAATCGGGGATCTGTACCAGGAGTACAAGGAAATCGAGCTGGGCACACCGCAAAAGGATCCGATACCGGCACGTGGTGAGTGAGCAATGGCCGCTGCCGCATGGCAGCTGCGTCCGATCCAGATCCAACTGACTTCCGTTTCCGGTTCTTTCTTTTCACCATTCCGCGTGCAGTTACCCTCTCCTCCGAATCGAGCCTGAAGAACTTTTTCAGCTCGTATTTCTCGACTTCATCGGCATCGCCGGCTACGCGACTCTGGCCCGGCGTCTATGTGGCGCCCCTTGTGCTGGCCCTGATGGCGGTCTTATTCCGGCTAATTGAGGTGGCATCTGAGACCGATACCGAGACGGACAGTGGAGGCGGCAAGGAACCCAGCCAAGGACCCCCGAGGACACATTCCAGGGAGCAGCCAGCTCCTCCTCTGTCCAGCTGCAGCGCCTCCAAGGCGTCGAGACAGCCACTGGCCTGGCCAGAATCGAGGACAGAGACCCTGGCCTAGGCGTGTGTTACCAGTTACCAGTTAGTTAAAGCCCTAAGTAATGCAAAGTGTATTTGGGGAGGTTCCCAGCCCCGAGGAACTGATGTGTTTGTCAAGTGATGAATCCCAAACTTGTATCTAACGAGGCTATGAAATGGTTTATCTCTTAAAATTTTAATATATACTCAAAGTCATTCTAGTGGTGATAAGCCATTTCTTATCTTTATTTACCTCTGCAGGTACCATAGTCTGGGATTTACTCTTTGATACTCCATCACTTGAACAGTGCTGGGAAAACCCTGGGTTCTGTGTAGTTCAAGGATCTTCTTTTGATGACTGCTTTTCATGTTAATTTCCCTTTGTTCCCCAAAAGCCACACTCTGAGATGTGGTGTATACTAGCGAGCTAAAAGAAATCGATTAACATAAAACCAAACCAAAAATGAAAACAAATTAAGGTTAAGCAAAAAACATTTATAAACTAGCATAGTTGTAACGAGAAAAAACATGAAGTTGGACAGCAGAGGAGCGAACGAGTTTAAGACCTATAAAACAGGACATACACAATTCAAATATAAATGTTTACACGAAAACAAGAATCCAAAAAGGTTAAGAAACACGTAAATATGCTAAGTACATCAAATTACTGATTCTACTTTAAATGTGCAAAATACCAGAAAGTTAAGCAGCGGAGACAAAATAAAAATGTGAGCGAAACCAAAACCATAATAAACCGAGAAATCAAAGGTATGTGTTCGAAGGAGGCGGAAAATGTGTGTAAAATATATTTAAAGTAAAATATTAAATTAATTTTAATTTAACGTAAATAAATCAAAGCCTTGTATGGGCATATTGTAAATGGTGGTGAAATTAAATAAAAATGTGTGTTAATTTTAAACACCAGCGAGTATTAATTCTTTATTAAGCAAAGGTAAGTTGTAGGTTAAACATATTTTCGTAATTATTTAAATATAAAATCCAGACAACTAACATTTTCGTAACCTTTTCCCAGAAGCTTCCCTTTATATTTAGCCTGGCCACTGACCCATTGAATTTTCCAATTCAACAAATTTTCACTGTTGATTTTTGGCGTTAAGAAATTTTACTCAACATTTTCGCAACAAAGGAGAGCTCTTCCTTTTTTTTTCTTTTGCTGTTGGAAAAACCACCCTTTCTGGTTATTGTCTGCATTTAGTTTGCCTGCCAAAGTGTGAAAAAACTTGCCGTTACGCAGCGGAAGATCTGAAAGAAATATAATAGAAGGAATCTAGTACAATGCAATGCATGCACCCCTTCCGCTTTTTCTTCGCTCTTCCTTCGTTTTTTTTCTTGTCGTTTCCGTTCTGCATGCGCATTTTGTATTATATTTTGTGCTTCCTAGTTTCCCAACCCACTTTCCCTCGGACGCTTTTCCGAAATTATTGAAGCGCGCTTTGTTATTTCTTTTCAATTGCGGCCGAGAGGAGTCGTTTCTTTATCATTTCCAAAGGGGCACTCACCTCCCACTGCCTGTTATCGCAAATAATTGTAGTTTTATATACATACATTTGAATGTACATAATGATCCTATACTCTTTAGTGATTTTTCTTTACCTTCTCTCCAGTTGAAAACGTACGTCTGCATGGCGGGCCAAAAATTTAAATTGTGCGTGATTTTGCATAGAAAATATTTCTGCAGAATACAGAAAAATACATTCGCATTCTGCAATCGTTTGCCCAGCGTCTGGAAAGTTCTGTTTTGTGTATTTAAATTAAATTGATAACAAACAAGCTCCAAAATAATGGGCAACCACTTTTGATTTTATAGCAACTGAGTGAATCAAAATACAAAACTTAAGCTATGCGGTTTTGTGTCGGTTGCAAATGCGGAGAATCTCTGACTTCGATGGGAATCATCCTCAAAGAAAATGAATTTATGTAGTTTTATATTTGTTTAAATCCAAATGATTTCTCATAACAAAACATGAAATGTTAGGGCAGAATATTATTTGGCAGACGGAGAAGAACAAGTGAAGTTAAGGGAAAAGTATGGATTGCTGTTTCTTCTCAGAAATTTCAATTTAAAGATATTTTATCGGAAATATTTATATTGAAATAAAAATAGAAAAAAGGTTTTTAATGGAGAAAACTCCTCGAATAAATTAAAACTTCTTGTTTGTCTATTAAAATCCCATATTTTTAAGACTTCTTTACCGCAAATAAGTCCCGAATTTGTAGTCGTTAATTGTAAACCACGCATCTGTCAATTAGGACGCATGCTCACTCACCGCAACAAGATCCTTGAATTATTCGCTCAACATTTCCCACGCATGTTGCTCGACACAAGCACTCGAACATCAACATTCACATCCGCATCCGCTCTGATTTCAAATGGTGGCTTTCGCCGGGGCCAATTAGGTACTTTATTCCTTTGGCAGGACACGGATAGGGACACGGACACGGCCCAGTATTTTTGTTCCCGGAATGGAACAGGAACAGTAGCGGAAATGCAGCGAAATGATGCAGTGCCTGCTAATTGAAGTCAACTAATTTGCATTGCAGATGGCAGCGACATGGAAAAGGCATGCACATGTCCAGTGTCCCACGTCCAGCGTCCTGCGTCCTGCGTCCTGCGTCCTGCGTCCTGCGTTCAATGTTTGGTGTTCAGTGTACGCTGTTCGCAGCTCGGATATTGGACCACTGCTTATTTACGTGCAATTAGACGGCGGCGAGTACGTGTCCTGCAAAAAATACGCAACGGCCACCGACAAGTGCACGAAATTGAGTTTGACAGACCGCAGAGCACAATTAAAATCAATTAGCTGCGCGCATCGAATTACAAATTGATTTATTTATGATGTTTCCATACCCGCCGCAATCGCCGCTCTGGTTGGTGGTTATACTGATTGTC
The DNA here is from genome assembly GCF_035046125.1 of Drosophila serrata. NCBI lineage: Eukaryota > Metazoa > Arthropoda > Insecta > Diptera > Drosophilidae > Drosophila > Drosophila serrata. The sequence goes on along the minus strand of NW_028257131.1, from coordinate 315,708 downwards.
ATACGGCAGTGGTGGTGGTGGCCCGTCTCTGTTTGCCTTTCTCACGATATCCTGGGGGATCCCGGGCAATCCTCCTGACCTGCGTGTCGCAGGATGTCAAGTGTGCATTTCAAATGGCCAACTAACGCTGTCCTCGTGTCATCGCATCAACGTCAGCCTGGAAGCCAAGTCCCCGCCTGAATCCAAGTCCCCGCACTCCAGATCCTCAGCTCTCTCTCCTGCACTCCTCTTGCAGACCCGACGAGCAGCGTAAATTGATTCCATTGATTCCCGCTCAAATTTATAGTTAGCGCCCCGGGGAGTTGGCACTTGACTTTCGGAGCAGAGAGGAGCGTGCACTTTATCCACGGATAAATGCCAATCATTTGCAATAGAAATGTTATGTTGAAAATGATTTGTGTAAAGGGATTTATTTTGTGTTCGTCATCTATGATTTGTGGTAATTAAGAGGTTCCTCTTTTAAGTTATTTACCAGATACACCGCTTGATTCAGGAACTTTAAGAAGAAAAACTGCCATGGATGGATGTTCGATGTTTCCACCAATGTTTGCCCTCTTGAAAAGCGTTTAATTTCCACGACCAGAGCGACGTGCTGCCGAAGCGTGATTAACGAAAATGTGCGTTAATTGTGCATGAATGCACTGATTAATAGAGCAAGGACTCGGTCTCGGACTCGGACTCGCAATCGGAATCCGAATCAGAACCGAACCGCATTAAAGCTGCCGCCGAGTAAATTTGCAATCACTTAAAGCAAAACGCAAATGAGGCAGGACGAGTGCACAATAAATAATGACAACGCAGCGACGATAAGCGATGTGGTCCAGTCTTTTGAATTTTATCCTGCGGGCTCTGGGGAGATTTGACACGCCTCGAACTCATTTAAATTGACAGAGAATCAGAAATACAGATGGAATGGAGATGGAATGTACAGAGAAAGAGCTTGGCCTGTTGGCCCTGTTTTTATCACAAATATTCTCATTTGAGTAAAGTGCACATGCAAATAAATAAATGCGAAGCCCAACTCCCACATCTGTCTCTTCCAGCGGCAGATGTGACACTTTTCGCATAACTGCAAATGGGGGAAATGCGGGACCTCAATGCCAGATGGACGGTTTCATTTGCCATTGTTTGCTCCACGACAGTTGCCACTGGACAGTGTCCAATGGCCACTGGACAATTTACAATGGACAGGGGACATGAAGACTTATTAAGAAAAGTGTTGCTGCCTCATGAAAAAACAGTGCAATGAGATGTGATGCCTTCGCACGGACTGAAAGCCAGTTGTCAGTTTGCAACTCCTTGAGTGCCGCTCACAATGCCTCCCATAAGGAGAGCTAAGAAAACGGAAACGGAGAGGAGAGGAGTGGCCAGCCAAGGGTCCTGCGAAAGTGCAGCAGCTGACAAAATGAGGAAGACGTCAGTCTCTCAAGAATCTCAGAATCGGAGCACTTATCGATCCATATACTATATGGATATGGAAAATGGAGCAGGACATAAATTAATACCTCGTTATAATTTTAAAGAGTTAAAGAGAGTTTTTAAAATACTTGTTCTGAATATAATGTAATTATAGTACCACCCATAAACTTAAGACAATTTCTTGGATCCGCCCTGGACAGTGCCTAACTAAATTTCAGGCCTTGGAAAAAAGGGTTCATCAAATTAACATTTAACATTTTAGATTCCTGCGAACCTGGAGCTGGAGCTGGCTCTGAAAACTTTTGCCGGACCTGCCTCGTTTATGCAAAGCGTCGTCGCCTTATTGAATTTGCACTAAGCAACTTTTGCCGTCCCCGGACAAGTGCTCCAAATGAGTGCAGAAAAGTTTGACTAACGCCCAGAACTTGGCAGCGGGTCTGACAGTGGTCAATGATCTGCGAGCACTGGGGAGCGAGCACACACGAAACAGAATGGGATTCCAAGTAGGAGCGGTCATTATGTACATACAAATATATATCTGGTATATGCCATGTGCCGGGAGGATACTTGGACACGCGCACGCCTTCGTGTAATAAACTTCAAAAAATAATTTCGGCAACGTCTACGACAACTAAAACTTGACACTTTGCAAAGAAAGTTTCTGTGGCCAGAGTGTTGTGTCCTCTCCGCCGCCCTCAAATAAGGAAAATGGAAAGCTGGGGCGGAAGAAGGAAGTTGGGAAGCCTCGAGTGTGGCGTGGGCAGTGACAGCTTAATTTAATTTGCGCACAAATTTCCAAACTTGTGAGTTATCGAAATTTTCACATAGTTGTTGCTGCCGACCCGGCCATAATGAATTATGCAGCAGGAGATGCACTCAAGAAAAAATTGGTAATACTTAAATAGGAAAAAGATAGATGAAAAGATCATATGTGTCTTTATATAATATTTTAGAGAGATTTCAGAGAAAATAACTACAACTTTTTTAAAATTTATAGTTGCAAGGGATTTAGAGGAGTTTCGAGTATCTCTTTATATATGTTTACTTTAATAAATCCACAAATACATCTAGATATTTTCACAGTTCTGAATTTAACATTAAAAAGGCTTCTGAAACTTTAATTTCCAATGGTTCAAAAGTTCATTATGACTTAAGTCTTATACTTTTAGCAATATCTTTGACTATAGCTCAGTTTTTACTGCCAGTGCAGTTGAGCATAAGTGTTTCAAAGTTTCCAAATAATTAAATTTTGAAGACAACATCCTAGAAATCCAGAATTTGACTGCTTAAAAATCCAATTACTGGGGACAGTAGTCTCGCATGCCAATGCCAATCATCATAAAGCAATGCGTGGAGCATTTTCAAGTCCCCACGCCCATCAAATCAGATCGAATTAAGCCGTAGAGAGACAGATACGAGTTCGCACGAGTCGCCAGACAACAAGAAAACTTTTAATCCATATTAAATGAACTTTTCTGCACAATTTTCATCAAATTTATTTTGTATTTATTTACACTTTTGTTTGGTTTTTCATTCGCTGTGCCACCCACACACAAACACTGTGTGTAAGAACAATGAGGACGAGAAACTTTTGTCATAAAATTTGTTTTTATGTGCCTTGCACGCGGGAAGGACTTCTTTATATGCCAACTAAACCAGAACTGGCAAATGCCTCACGTTCTTCATTATTTTCATCGAATAGCTCCGAAATTGTTTAGCTTTTTTATTAGTTTGAGCCGTTCTCCGGGGGCGAATTAAGGGATTGTTTTTCCATTTCCACAAGAGCTTGAAATTTAATAACTTGTTTCGCTTTGACTACGCCGCTCTATGCTCTCTGCAAAACTATTTGAGCACTAATTTAATTTTAATGATTTTTGTGCCTGTTCAAAAAACTCCCCCCCGCAGAACAAACAAATTACGGCTCACAACAAGTTTGGAACAAACTTTTGGCTTAATAGGGTAAATGCAAAAGCGAACGCACTCGTAAAAATGCAAAACACCAAAGTCGTTGAACTTGCCCCGAAATGCCCAACAAGTTGCCGCCCGTTAAAGTTGCCGCCAGTGCCGTTGCCGTTGCAGTTGCAACGTTGCCATTTCTGTTGCCTTTGATGCTCGTTGCAGTTGCCAAAGTCTAAGTTAAAGTTAATTGTATGAAACTTAAGTGGACACTTAACGCAATTTCCGGCTGAAAGTAAGTCGGAAAGAAACAAACAACTTTTTGGTTCAAGATTTTGTTGCAAACTTTTTTGGACGCAGCCTCGAAGAATGCAACATTTAACCATATTGCACATACGCAGTGTTGTACATATACATATACAGTTAAGGTCAACGTAATAACTATAAATGAATAAGATTTCGGCAAGTAAAAAAAAGTAAATAATAGGAAAACTACCCTAAAACTACTTCTAGAGCTCTCAATATCTTGTAACTTGTACCAACTTTATGCTAAAATCTCTTCCTCACCTGTATATAAACCTGAAATATACATATATTATATATATGTTTGTCTTCTGGTCAGTTTGGGCGCAATAAATTTGCATCTCGAGCAGAAACATTTTGCACTTGAAGCGTTAAATAAAATAAATAGCCTTAGCCATTCCGAATGCTTAAATGCTTGGGGTCCTGCATAGGAGAGTCCCTGTAATATGCAACACCGACAATGCCCGAAACATACAGCATATAGTACTATATAGTAATGTGTGTGTGCATATATAGACAAACACATGTTACAAGCAGCTGCAATGGCCAGTTGTTTATGGCTGCGGCTTTCTGGGGTAAGGGGACAGGAAACCGGAGACGGAGGAGGAGGTGGCAGGCACTGCTGGAGGTCAGAGGTCCATTGACAAGGTTTTGTTTGGCCTGCGTTGCCTTTTGTTTTATGGCCTTTGCGCCTGCCGGCAATAAATTTATAGAATATTTAATATGCATATTTGCAAATAAATGATTTATGCCTGCGAGGTGTGTGTCTATCAGTGTTGCCAGGTTAGCTTATTATAAGCTAGTTCTAGCATATTTGAAACTAGAAAAGCTTGAAAAATTTCCATCTAGCTTATAGCTTGAAATATAGCTTATTTTAAAATTCATCTAGCATATTTTAGCTTTTTATGTATTTTTGACATCCACGGAATGTTTTTTACGAAAAATATGCTTTATAGCATGAAAATATTGGAGTTTGTTCTTTTTTTCCGATGGTTATGTGCATTTTATGTGATCGTGAACTTATTTCTAATCGAAAGTGTCATCGGAGATCGATTTGTTGGCTGAAGTGTTACCACCAATAATTTTGTTGTGTTGTGAAAATAGGTAAAGCGTGTCCTCAAAATGCCGAAAGTTATATATAAACAGATTTTTCGGGATGCTTGGCTCCAAAACAACGAATTTAAGTGCCAGGAGAAGGAACCAAAGCATATTGTTGCTACTGTAAGTCGACAATATCAGCCAAAATTTTTTAAATCAGGCAGCATGCGGCATCGAAAAAGCACATTTTATCAATGAGATCAGTTGCTGAATCGCAAAAAATAAATTTTCCGGCTAAGTGTTGCAAGACTCAGGATCAGGAAGCAGCGCTTTGTTTGTTCATTGCCGAACACTCGGCGACGAACAACATGAAGGAATTACTTTAAGAACATATTTTTAAGACTTTCTTTAATAATAACATATTCATATAATATAATAATATATATTATATGTTTCGTGTTTTCTCATATTTGGGTGTAGCTTGTTTTTTCGCATTTTTTAAAAATTGTTTAGCTTATTCTAGCTTATTTTTTTTTTAAATCTAGCTTATATGGGCGCTCATCACCTGGCAACACTGGTGTCTATGTGTGTGAGTTGGCTTAAGTGCGTCTACATATGTTCGCTCGCCTGCCCACATTCGGGCTCCTTGCTGCCCGCTTCAGTTTCAATTTAGTTGCAAATTTTGTGATTACACTCTGATAAAATAGTCCGAAAACGAATTTTCATGACCATGTGTGCATTTCTACATTGATAAAATACGAAATAAATGACAAAAATTGGGTTAAGCGGGATAACAAAATAGGTGACATTGAGAGTTTTAGACATATATTCCTTTGAATTATGGCTGGTTTTAATGGGGGTAATTTTATTTGTTAAAGTATGCTTTTATTTGATAAAATATTTATTAAGAACATATTCGAGTGGTATAAAGAAAAGACACTAATTTGCTCGTCGTCTTGATCGGTGAGCACTCGTCCCCTTCATTGATGAGAACAATATGCCTTGATCATTTTCACTTGTCTTTCTTCTCAATGATTCTTATTACAATTAATGAGATGATGATTAACTCTGGTTTAAAAATAATATTTAGGAAAAATTTAATATAGATATAGAAAAGCAACTCATTGTTTACTTGTTTTGTCTAGTTTTCAAATCATTGTATTTGCTTTATGTCTGGATTGTTAAGCACTCGTCATTTTCACTAGACGATTTGAGCTTCGTTTGCTCGCTGGACTTTGTGAACAATGTCTGAGGTATTTTTGACCTACTTGCACCTTGAGGCTCAGTTCAGGCTTCAAGTGATAATGTTTAACAAGATTGTGTGTAAAATGTAACACATTTTTTTGGGTGAATCGTCAGCCATCAGCCACATGTTGCTGGGACATCCGCGAATCCTGGATCCAATGGCAACTCCCTACTCTTTTCCATCTACCGAGCATGCACAAGCAAGTTGTACAAAGTTTACACAAAGTAATTTGTATGCACTGCAATTGAAATTCTTTTGTAAAACGAAATGAATTCTTTTTGTTTGCGTTTTGGCCCTGACTCTGAGCGAGAGAGACAGGACCAAGGACTCAGGGACTGAGACCGGAACTGGGACTGAAACTGGGACTGAGCCGAGGAACCGCGCTGCACAAAAACCTCGGCAAACTAGTTGAAAAATTTGCTTTTGAGCAGAACTTCAAACTAATGAAGTGGAAGTCGACTAGCCAACTGCGTCTGTTCCTTCCATCCGACGTCCGACTGCTGGCTGCTAGCTTCTAGCTGCAGAAACTAAAACGAATACAAATTAAATAAAATAGAATTTCTGTTTTTGCCCTTTTTGCTAATTTGCATGCAAATTTTTTTGGCCAAGCCAGAGTTTGTATCTCTTCCACACGGAGAATGCATCTCTGTTTGATTTGCCTTCGACACCGTTCCTCCGCTCAGCACCATTGATGCTCCGTCGCCCCTGAATCCCGAATGCAGGAATTTGATTTCACAAAGAGGAAAATCAATTGTTCTGGGACTGCACGTACTCGTTTTTTCTCCAATTGACTCACTTAGTTGCCTTAATCTGGTTCAATAAGTCTCTGGCCGGTTCAACTTCAATTTGTATAATTAAAATGCAAATTGCCGTATAGCCATCGGAGCAGGAGGCCAGGGCTCGGCAATTGTTGAGGTTGAGGGGCTATGTGTAGCAAATTAAATTTATGAAAATCATCGCTGAGAGGTCTTCAGTCCTGTGGCCACAGCTCATTAAAGTCCTGGCGCTCTGACAATGTTTTCGTCGCCTTTGACATTTGTTTCGACAGCACAGTGGGATAAAAAGGGGATTTTATTGAGAATTTGAAACATTTTAGTGCTTAACTTAGCAGGCTTTAGTAAAGAACTCGTTTAGAAATGTATGTTAAAATAATCATTCCTTAAATTAAAGTGATTTTAAATAGGTAATGAAACCAGAAAGGACTTTAAGAAGCTCTTACTTTTAGATGGTGTAATCTTAATGTTAATGACATATTTTAGTTATCAGGAAAGAAGTTCTGGGGTTTCCCACTGTTTACCTTTTTCCGCAACTCTGTTCGTCGCGTGTTTTTATTTAATTTAGCATAATATGCTCGGCTTCATGTTTGGTTAGCTGCTCCTCAGGCGGTTTATGCTCCAGCCACGCCCGCTTTTCCTTTGCCGTTACAGTTGCCCTTACCCATTTCCCGTTTTCCATTTTCCCCGGCGGCGGAGGCGGCGGCGGTGTACACTTCGCTAATTTTTGGCGTGGCTCAGCCGAAAGCTTTTAACATAATTAGTTTCAACTTTCTGACCACGTTTCGTTTTTGTCCGTTGGCCTGGTTAGTGTTGCGTTGCACACTCAATTGTTGTGATATGTTTGCCCAGCCAGGATCGGCAGCAACTACACAGCTGCGGTGATTAAACAGCAGCAATTTCCATAAACCAGCAACAGTTTCAATTAAAGCGAGAGCGGAAGTGCCAGTGGATGTGAAAAGTGGAATTTACACTCACGGAATTCGCAAACAGCCGAAGGGATAATCATCAAATAACACATTAGTTATCGGGGGCAAGCACAAAGTTCAGCTCTTTGTCGGCTCTATATGGCTTCTATCGAAATTACTCCGATTTGGATTCAGGCGTGCTGTTTTTAATGTCGGCAAGCCTCGTAAATTCGGCATATAAATTAAATAGCAAACAAATACGAAAGGGTTAATATCAGTGCTTCCAAGGGTCATGGATGCACTTGCAAAATATTAAAGGCATTATATAAAGAATATAAAAGGAAAAAATTCTTTGAATTTGTTGAAGTATTGGTAATATTAATCCTGAACTAAATCCTTTTAATTCCTTATATTAATTACAACACATTGTCAGAATCCTTTTATTCCTAATATTGTAGAGTATGTAATCTAGTATAATCTATAAGTTTAATGTTTATTGCTAGTTTCTGGAATTTTTGCTAGTCCATTTCCTTTCTCATAGTGTATTTATAGGGCTTGTGTGTGCGTGGCCCGAGGTCTTTATCGGTTTTCAATCCTTTCATCGGGTCCGGGGCACATAAAGATTTTATTAGTTGGCACGTGTTAACACGACCGGGGTGCCCATAGATCCTCGGACTAAATCCGGGCATTGATTGGGTTGATTGGGCCCTTCGCCTGCAAAACATGGCTCGCCGTCCTTTATTAATAAAGTTAGACTCTTGAGGGGTGGCGGGGCTTTCGACTTTGGTCTGTCAACCGAAGCGGAGAAGACGCCACAAGCCAAGTGACAGGCTAGAGAGCAAGCAGAGCAAACCGCCTTAGAATGCAATCTTCGCAGATATTAATACCCAACAATAAACACTTGAGTCGGCTTTGAGGCCCTCTCACCTCACCCACCTCGACACCTGGCCCCCGCCCTGTTTTCCCAGCCGAAAGTTTGTTGTGGGCGAAAATGCTAATAAACTCGAGCTGATGCGGTTTCATTTCGGTTTCCATGGCAGCTCGAAATGAGCAAACAGATGCAAATCTGTTGCAACGTGCAACCGAACGGCATTTGCATAGGCAAATGAAAAGTGCAGTGCGGCAAATTTAAGACTCGCATGCGGCTTTAAATATTTTCTCTCTCTCGGTCTCCTTTCTTATTTTTTCGGGGGCGGCAACAAATGCCACAAGCACTTAGCCTTAGCCTCGCCCCGGAAAATGGGAAAGGGAAAGGGAGAGGCCAAAGGGGGTAAATGTAGGAAAAGAGAGAGAGAGGGGGCGGACGGCCTGCCGGACCGACAGGCAGCTTCACTCAAGTTGACAAGCGCCCAGCTTCCATCCGAGCTCCGCCGGCATCCTTGTGCCCTGCTTTCAGCATCTTTTGCTGCACATCTACATCCACATCCACATCCATAGCTACAGCTACAGCCACATCCACCTGTACATCCGCATCCTACAGCAACATGGCATCGTTTGCCCTGATAGTTGCTCGTTGACTAAGTGACCTTTGTGAGCGCTAGAATGCACCAACCTGGTCCAACTTTACCTTGCTCGCCTGCCTGCAACTGGCAGGTGGAAAGTGAAAAGCGGGGTGGCATTTCCAGGAAGGCAGACAGAGCGTACTCAGGCTTACACTGCTATCAAAGTTTTCATATTAAGTCGATGATTTTTGGATATTTGATTACCTTAAAAACAAAGCAATTCTAATAGTTCTAGCTGACTTGTAAAAGGTTACCATAGGGATATAAATGTTAGAGTTAAATTCCTCTTCCCAGTAGCTTAACTTCTTATTTCATTGACCTCTTTAGTTGCCTGGCTTTTGTTTCCAGTGTATGCCCAGCCAAACATAGTGGCACACCGCCTGAGATTCTGTTCGCCGGAGATCTCGTGTCGCCTGTCACCTTTAAATAATGTCCCACGACGCCTTTCAGCACAAATCGCATGTGAAAAGTGCTTCACACATGAAGTGTTTTTGGAATTTTTACTACGTTTTTTGGATTATGATCGCATGCTCCTCTGTACATGCACAAACCACTCGTCAGCCAAGCCTAGCCTAGTCCCATCGCAGAAAGCGGGCTGCATCAGCGTTCTGGCCCCACTGTTTTGTTGTGTGCTGTGTGTTGTGTGTTGCCGAGTGTTGTTGTGCGGCAAGTTATGGACTTTATTGCGCTGACAGTGGATTGTGTGGCTGGGCTGAAGCCTTGCGGCCTTTCGGCCTTGGACAACCACTGCAGCAGGCAGGCGAGAAATTCGGAATTACACTTCTGGCTGCGATAATTTTGGTGTGGCCTAGACGGCGAGCTCAGATTAAAGCCAGAAATGTGTGGAAATAAATTGTTGTATTTGTCGAGCATTTATTAGATTTATCTTGTTTGCTTTTATTGCCATCAAGGTTATCATTTTTCACTTCTTTTTGGGCCAGAAAGCAAGCAAAATTTGTTACAATATAAACGTGATAGGGTTATAATGTGACATCATTAACTTTTTATATAGCTCAACGTATTTAACCAACTTTAAAGCTTGGCACAATCCAATTTTCGTTAAAACCCTTATTTTTGCGGTGATCAGAGTCCCCGCAATCCTTTAGGAATTCGATTAACATGTAATAATTTATCTTGTTCCGCTGCCTTTGTGCTGGCATTTCGATTTGCATGTCCCTTTGAGATTTTAGTTGCTATTTTTCTCATTTTCATTTTCATGTTCATTTTCATATTCGCTTTCATTTTCCCTGCTGCCAGCAATCCCATCGTCATCAGCTGCAGCCCGACCTCCATTCATAAATATTTGTCCTGCGGATAGGCGGAGGGGCTGAATGGGAGGAGAGGGGGATAGATGTGGCGATAGAGGGCTGGGATAGAGCTGGGAAGCCGCAAGGATCTGTGGGAGTGACATGTGTCTGGGGAACAACAAGCTGACATTTTGTAATAAATATTTGATGACTTTGATATGCAAAATCGCAAGCCGCTCAAAAATTGGTTTAGCTTTAACTGAGCTGGGATTTCAGCGCATCCCCGAAGCTGGCAAACTTTCCTGGCACTTTCTTTTAGTTTTCCTTTTCACACTTCATGCCAATTCATTTGCCGGCCAGAAGTGCAGGGGTGGCGATGTGCATGTAATGTCCTTGCTAATCCCAAGCCAACATTCCCGTCTGCGATACACATATATGTATATACAGATATATATTTTCGGCTATTTTGGCAACTGTTTGGCCATTTTGTGCGCTTAGTTTTATGGCCACTGCAGCGTGCAGGCTCGCAACTTAGCCCCACTGCATGCATTGTTGCGTTTTAGCACCTCGCCAAATGTTTCTGTTAATTTGCTTTCAGTCGCCACACATGGCGTATACGTAATGCTCCAGCAAGACACCGCTTGCGGGGTGCTTGTAGAGCGTGAAAGCTGGTCAAAGGCATACCGAGAGTCGCAGTTGGAGGGCAGTGTCGCGGAATATCCTGTAAGAGTTCTGGGCCCACTTGATGCTCCACTAGATTTCCTTTTCCCTTTGGTCAACGCCTTTTCCAGTCCTCCTTTTAGCTGTAACTTTGTGAAACGTGAAACGTATTTTGCTTTGTGCCTTTGGCTCTCTGGAATTTAATTACCCTTTCTGAAGGGGTATTTCTACTTTTGTCAGAAGATTTTAGACCACTCATGCCTACATGGGAAGAAAATGGGTCATTTTTATTCTTCTCAGTAATTTTATATGCCAAATCTACTGATTTGAAATCACTAAAGGTCTGTGTACTACTTCTGATAGTTGTTAGAATTTCAGGTGCTATTTTTTAGAGATAGTGAGCCACTTCAGTGTATGGTACGGAAATGATGCAAGAGTATTTTAAGCTCGAGCTCCTCAGAATGCCCTTTTTGCTTCACGCTTTTCTGCTTCACGTCACGCCTGCCAGGTACTGGCTATGTGCTGAATTATAAATGTAGATTTGTATACTCGAGCAGGAAATAGCTGCAGGTTGTGCTTATACCTTTTGAGTGCACTTTTGCCCCGACCTCTGGTGGATTTTCCCCCAATTTCCTCTGGCAAATCAAATGGGGAAAGACGCGGAAATACATTTATATTAAACGACATCGCTGCGCGTAGACTAATATTCTAATTTAGCATCTTGGCAAGCCATTGACACTCAATTTGAGGGCAAGGAAGTGGACCGCGGTGTATTGTTTTTGCCGGTTCATTGGCACAGGGATGTCGGGTGTTAAGATGTTGATATTGCACCGGATTCTGATAAGGCACGACAAGGGTTAAGTATACGATATCCAATTATGTTGAATAAGCTGCACTGCGAGGCACAACACAACACATAATGCAAATGGATCTCGCTGAGTAACGGCTCCCATTGCTGGATAAATAAAATTTGTTCGAGTCGTGCTTTGCATTTCAATGTGAAAACATCTCAGTACTTATCGCCAGCCACGCCCCCCAGGACCTGGCTCATTTGCCGCCCAAATTGTGCATTGATTTGCATGAAAAGCAGAACTCGTTATACGCACATTTTGCGCCATTTTCAGCGTTGGCCACGTCTCAAGGAGCTCGCTCCCCCCTTTCTGCCCTACTGCAAGCACTTTCATTATTGAAATACTCTTAAATTATGGAATATTTGCATAATGCGATAAGGAAGCATGGAACTGGGATAAAAAAATAGAAAAGTACGACTTCTTTCATTAGTCGAAGAGAAGAAAAAGGTCTTGGATTCGCTGGAAAAGGAAACAAAACTTACCACTGGTTTCCATAAATATTAAATATTTCAATGATTTATATAGTTGTGTATATAAGGTTCAGTATGCTGTAAAAAGCATATCAAAACAGCTTCAACTAAAGCTCTTAATGTCTTATAATAGTTTCACTATTTTATTAGTTTATGTGCTCTGCAAACAGCAAAAGTTAATTAAATTTGACGGCTTTAAGAAATAAGAATCATTCGGACATCGAACAGCTGGCAGTTAATGAATGTGGCACACACGGCGTATGCGTAATAATTGCGACAACAGTTTATTAAACGCTCGTATTTACACGCTCCCTGGGCGGCAGATGATGATGAGCGATTTATCTGCAAGTCACGTTTCGGGTACTTAATAAATGGCCCAGGCAAATGTGTGAAACAGCATAAATACTGCTCTTTACATAAATTACCCCTTGGGTTCTATTGTTTGCAGGCTCGTTGTAAGCCCTTAGCAGTTAACTGGTATCCGTTGGCATTAAATCTTCTGGTCGGTAGGCAGCAGGTGGAGCATTGATCGGCTTGAATTGTTATTTTAACTTGTAATATATATAACTGGGAAAATATAAAGTAAACCAACTTAAGAGGAAAGCAGGTGAAATTGAGTGAAAATCTGATTAAGGAAATGTAGTCAATTTAGGAATAGTAAGGCAATTATGTGTAATATACTTAACTCATAGCAATTTAAGTTTCAAAATGGAAACAACTTTGTGTTATTTGCATTAGTTAGATATTTTTTTTGTTTTTTTGAAGGTTTTTGGTTGGAAGTTTAACATTTATATCCATATAAATTGTAGTTATGTAAGCTTGTTCTTCTTTTCCCCTGTAATGGACATGTTCTAACCCCAAAGGCTTGCTTACATTTGGCCACATTTATCACCCGGGGATAAACAAATTGATTTACTTTTCATATTTCAATTTGGACCGGCCTTGCCCTCGACTTTCGATGTCTCAATGTCCCTGGGAAGATGTATGAAAAACCATTTAATTTTATTTGACTTTTGTTGGCTGCGAACCACGGCTTAAGTGCCCGGCCACTTATTTATGGCCTAAATGAGCACTTGGCCTGCAGTAATTGTTGGCCACGTCTGCGATTGCCTGGGCCCTCATCTAAGCGCAATTTATGCTCCATTATAATTTCCCGGCGATTCCACCTAAGCAAAAATAACATGAAATATGGCGGAGTGCGGCTGAAAAATGTACGAAGGCGGTGGAAAGCGGAAAAGAAACCGGAAGATGGAGACGATGGGGAAGAGAAAGGAAAAAGTGTGGTGGAACTATGTAATATTGCGCATACGCCCGGCTGGCTGCTGGCTGCTGGATGCGATTTGTTTGCCCTGGCGGCGTGTCGTTAATTTAAAATTATGTTTACGATGCCCGACCCCTTTGTTGATAATAAAATAAATGAGTTTAATGCGACCCACCCGCCGTATAAATCACATTTTTATTGAAATTGCTGTTGTTGCATTTAACCGAGGCCAGGCACAGTGGGGCAGCAGGGTGATGGTCCTGCTGTCAGGACCTCCAGGCAAATGAAGTTTTTTAATTGAATGCAGTGGCAGTTGCAGCTGCAGCTGCTGTCAATTTGACTGCGAATGGGCGCATCTCTGTCCCCCGCTCAATCCTTTTTGTACGCTTTTCCTTTGGACAGCCCCCGCACATATCGGAATGCATATTTAAGTGGCTTTTAAAAGCCCTCAGAAATCGTCTCAGCTTGCAGTTGTGACCCCGTAATTGATTGTCACACGCCGCAGCAATTAAAATGTCAGTCATTGCATTTGTTTCCCTCTTATTTCCACGCTCGAATGGGTCTCGCTTTGCAGTGGGCCTCGGGTTAAATTGAAAATTAACTGTGCATATTTCATGCCAAAACAATTTGCGTTTATTTGGCGGTGCAAAAAAAGACCGTCAGCACACAAATCCGGCTTTCAGCTGCGAATGTCGCTTAGCATTTGTGACCGCAGATGACTGCTGCAGGGACGGGTTCCGGGTTCCGGGGGAGCCGGTGGTGTCCCCGCTGAGGTTGCCCTGATGGTCACTTGAAACAAGTGGCCAACAACAAGAGCAACAAGGGGAACAAGGGCAACGGGCAACTGCAAACTGGCAATGGCAATGGCAAAGTAAATGCTATTACCATTTAAATTTCTCTAGCTAACCAGGCGCAAAAAAGGGACACTCGAATGTACGTTAGAAGCCACCTTTTAGACGCAATCATTTACCGTCGGGCAAGCCAGCCGGTTAACTTGTTCATTTCAATGGTTTGCACGAAGGATTAAGGGCTAAGGAATTTGTTCAGGTATTTTAAAGAGGCAAAGTGGCTGCCTTGATTTGCCTTATCAGAGCTGTTAGCACAGGCCTAAGAATAATTGTACAAGATTAAGTTTGAAATAAAAATATTTAAAGCGAAAATGCAGGAATTTCTTAAAATTTTAATATATTACATGATATGATAACAATGAAATTATATTCAATGCTACTTATTATTAAACGGCGAAGCAATTTTCAATACATTATTTAATTTAATATCTGCAAGAGTGTATTGCAAAAGTAGTTTATTGTAGAACAAAAAATGTTGATCTTATAAATTACAAATTTGTATTAGCGGTAAAGCTATATTTTAGTCTTCGTCGTATTTTAACTTTACTTTGCAAAGTTTCATGTGTTTTGTTTTATGAGTATAAATGCATTGTTTATTTATGTGCAAACCTTGCCTATCTTCTTCAATTACTTGTTAATGTAAAGCACAAATCTTTATTTAATATTTTTTTTTTATAAATAAGCTAGATGAGTAAATGATCTAAGCACACTTCCCCAGTCTGACCGCTAAATACGCTTTGCATTATGCCGAACGAAACACTGTCAGTGGCGGCAGTGCGTCGCTTCAACTCGCTTATTTTTGTTTCTGTTGGAATTGTTCAAAAGTTAGTTTTAAGTAGCTTCCGACAAAGCGTGGTCAGGGGATCAAAGGGCTGGGACTGGGTTTTGG
Source organism: Drosophila serrata (assembly GCF_035046125.1). Taxonomy (NCBI): domain Eukaryota; kingdom Metazoa; phylum Arthropoda; class Insecta; order Diptera; family Drosophilidae; genus Drosophila; species Drosophila serrata. Next base: position 300,397 of record NW_028257131.1, on the reverse strand, counting down.
TCCAGGGATTTGGAGCTTTGGCTTTTGGGAGCGAGAACATTGTTATTTTTGCAACTGCTGCGCTCCGCAGCCCTGCTCATTTACTTTGTGCCTTTTGTGTGTGGCCTGGCATGTAAATTGAATTCAAAGTGGGTATTATTGCATTTGTGTCCTTTTTCAGCAGCTTTGTATTTGAGTTTTGCTTTGTTTGCCTGCCGCCAGTTGCCTGCCAAACGGCAAATGGCACCTTAACCCTTTAAATACAGCTCACAAAAAGGATTAGATACAAGCAGTCCTCATAGAAATTCTAAATACATTTTAAATACATTGTACATTGTAATGTTAAATACATATATAAGTGATGATCAATGATGATGATGATGACGAAAATGTTGATCTTAATTTTCAATGCCTTAGCTTGGATGTACTTTCTGTTAAAGCGATTATTTAAGTTGATAGAAAGTTAAGTTAGATCTGGTAAAGATTCCTTGGATTGATATATGATAAGAAACAACTTCTTGGTATTGACCACTGGCCATATTAATGGGTTAAGGCAAACCCTTTCACGCTCGGCGACCCTCGCAGATGGCGAAAACATGCAGTTGAAAGCCTCGACAAGTTGATGCTGCTCCGGCGGATAGTTTCCAGCTTGGAGGACCCCAGCTTCACTGGCTGCCTGCCGCAAAGTGTTGGATCATTCATCAAAGCCAGGACCCAGCTCTGGCGAATGCCATCAAACATAATAATCAAACATCAGCAACATAACAAACGACCAGGGCGACCCGAAATGCGGCGGCTGCTTCTTTGGCTGCTCTCGCCTCTTGCCAACTGGCTTTTGGCCAAGTTCGCACACTTCTAGCTAGCTACTGAATGCACTGAAATAAAATAATGACTAAATACTAGTATAGTAAGAACGGAGACTGTAGCAAGCTATGATGATTGAATAATAATGATAGCAAAGAAAAACCTATAATAGAAATTGGATATGCTTGCATCTTGTTTGATAAAGATACTAGGAAAATTATATCTATCTAGCCTGGTTTATCCTTAAAGTATTGATCAATCAATTAACCCTGACTTACAATATCTTTATACCTTAGTTTACATTTTTCTCAGAGTGCAACTCGTCGTGGGCTGCCATATTTCTCGGCAGGACCATTGACCTGCCCACGCCACCAACCGACACCGCCAAGAAAATGTTTTCACTCAAAAGCAAATGCAATAAAAAAGGCAATTTATCAGCATAAAATATTATATGGCATGCCATTGAGTCGGTTCATTTTTTCGTGGCCCCGAAACTCCAACTCCTATTACACGGCTAACTGTGGCCCATTTACGCCTTTCCCCCGGTCGCCGCATTTTAAATTTAAGCCACCGAATGGGATTGCATGTGTTTGCGGTTATTCCATCTTTGGCTTTGAGATGGCATTCCTGCGAATGCTGTTCCGAGTGGCTGGCAATTGTGGCTGTCACTCAAATTAGCGCCATTTACAAAGGCATTTGCATGCTTTTGGGCATGTCACGCACCACCCAACCCGGCCCTATCCAATCCAACCCAAACCCTCCCAGAACTCCACCCAACCACCCAGACCCGCTATGACGCATTCGCTGGCCTGTGTTGTGATTTACAAGTATTTGCCAATGCCTGAAGGCACTTGAGTGTCTGCCGCTTGCCGGCATTCAGAAGCACTCAGAAAAAGACAAAAATAGTTTTCAAAATTCGTTTAAAGTTCTATATTAATTAATGATGAGAAACGTTTAGATTTTGGTTTTAACCTCTTGTGGCAACATTAGGTGTCTAAGGATTGAGGGCAAAAATGTATATATTTGAATAGATTTTTAATCCAAATATTGATTTTAATGGCATTGCTTTATTAAGCATAATTAACCAAACAATTTATTTAGTATATAGTTATGCAAATCATTGATAAAATATACTTGGATCACGGACGCAACTGTCTTCATCTTAAGCTGTATTTGTATGCTTAAGATGGTGACAGTAAGCTTCATCTTTCTCATCCTATTTATCACCCGATTTCCCCCATATTTTTCCAAGTGCATTCTTATTCCTGACGTGCCCCACTCGCTAGGATCTCTGTATCCCTGTGTGTTTGTGTGGCTGCAACCTCTCGTTGACATCATTTGCCAGTCAGTGGCTGCTTGTCGAGCTCCACGCATAAAAAGCTGCTCACTCGTTAGGCCCACTTGTTCGGCTCCTCTCTGTTATGTTCCGCACTGTACTGTGCCGTACTCTGCTCTGCTTTGTGCTGCTGCTTATGTGAAAGTCAAGGGTTATCATTATGCGTCCTAAGTGCGCCTGCAACTTAAATTCTGACCCACAACAACGGGGCACCAGCTGTAGTCTCTGGTTTCTGTCATTTTCCAAGCAGTTGCAGCCAAATTGTGCCAACGCCCATGGGAAAATGTGGCTCCTCCAACGACGGCCGGTTGGGTCTATGGCCAAGTCAAGAAGCCAAGGCCGACACACACAGACACACACATAGCACACACAATGGCTGGTGACAACACAATGTTGTTGTGTGCAGGCATCGAGATAAGATCATACCACAAAACAGGACACTTCTTGGCTTGGCCTCTGGCCAAAAAACCAAAAAAGGAGGCGAAGAGGAGCAGCAGTGCCACCGCTGACAAGTTGGGTAAAAGGAAAAGGACTGCCGGAATGGCAGACGGGGCCATCTGCTTAAAGTCCATTCCGAACTGCCTTGGCTTACATAATCAATTAGCTGTTCAATTTGGGCCAAAAGTTTCTCCCTTTTCCTTTTACTGATAATTCGAAGCCGAGGCTCCCCTCTTGTCATTGCAACTTTTGCGTGTGTCCGAGGAATCCGAGTCCGTAATAAACTTTTCAGCATACACTCACTAACCCTACCTCCACTACTACCACTACTACTTCCAATTCCATCCATGATTGCAGCATTCAAGGGGCTAGGGAAAATTTCGAAGGAGCCCCGAAAATTCGTTCACATTTTTTTTGCCTTTTGCCTCCTGCGCTCGCCTGTGGTGGTGGTGGCTCGGTTCCTTTTGAAAAAGTAGCTAATTTAATAAGAAATTCTTGGAAAACTACACGAAAAAGGCTTAAGTTCTACATGAGTAAAGTTATAGAAAAGTTTAAGTTGCCAAATCTAATTTGCTCAGAAATGCTGCCGCACAACAAAAACAGCACTAGCAACAGCAGCCAGAGAGAGAGTTGGGTCGAGTGTGTGAGCCTGGCCAGAAGGAGGAGCGGGGGACAGGATCCCATCCAGGATTTACTTTGCCTTTTGCCGCCAGCGGACTTTGCGGCTCTCAGCAAGTCAAAGCTGAATTTGGTCGATATAACACTGAGGGAAATTACTATATTTCAGAGCGTTCGTTTTTAATATTTGCGCAGCTTTCAACCGAATCTGTAAGCATATATTCAAGAAAATCTTGACAAGCGATTTAATGCATATTTTAACATAAACTTTGAACACATTTATATTCTTCAGTGCACATGAGGTAAAGTGTTGGGGTCCGTAAATGGCAGCAAATTCTGTGTATGTGCGGAATTCTATTAAAACAAATAATGCAAGAAAGTTAGCCAACGGTTAGGGGTTTGTTTGTGGCAGTCCATGACCTGGCATAATCAAGTTTTTAACGAATCGAAACTCGGAACAACTAATCATAAGTTTATGCAAACTTAATTCGTCCCGGACTCAAAAACAAAAGGGGGCCAGCCAGTCACCGGAATGCCTTAAAGTTGCCTTCTGCAATTTCGCCCCTTCTATCGCGATAATGCGAGAAAATCCTTTGCCAGACACTCTCCAGTTTCTCCCAAGCTTCCCTTTCGCTTCCGATGCGCTGTCATGTCACACCGAGTCGTGATTTATTTGCGCGGCAATGTCAATAAATTTAATACGCGAATATAATACATTTTACAGGCCATCAATCAACCTGACTTAAGCGCCACTCCCACTCAGCTCAGGCTCAGGCTCACACTCGGCGGGAAACATGCACAAGGCTAAGCTTTTATAATCGCAACACTTTAAGAATTGCGACATTAACATTTCACAAATACATATCCCCATCAGCAGGGTCTTGAGGTGTCACTCGGAATGCTTGCCATATCGAATTTAATTGGGTGCCTTGAATTATTAAATACTTTGCATAAATAAAATCAAATACATGTAATGCATCCTTGGTATATATTTATAATGAACTATTAATAACCCATCACTATTGCTTTTTAAATTCTTTCCAACTTCCTCTCTCATATGTGTATTGCGATGAAAATGAAAATAGTTTGCTATTAAAGACCAGCATGAAACTGGCTGCGGAAAGCAATTTCCACAAATGAAACGAACTCCCAAAATAATCACAGCCAAACTTTGATTTAGCCCACTTTCGGGGGGGCAGAGACTTTCTGTATTGGCATTTCGATTCGCAACCGTGGAAATGTGGTTCAAAAATCCGAGCACTTCGCGGACTCCGCCTCACCACTTCCCCGTTTTGAAAAGCCAACACAAGTGCGCGGCGGTGAAAGATGAAAAGTGCATTCGGACGGCGTGTGTTCGCTTGCACACGAGTGCCAAATTCAATTTGGCCAACTCCCTGGAAAGCCGCAGGCCAGCTCTCAAGCTCAAGGCCCACTCAATGAGTTTCAGCTAATTGCCAGGTGAGGAGTGGCGCAAATAAATCAAAGCGAAAATATTTCCATTTCGAGGTTTCGCGCTCGTCTCGAGGCAGCTCCAGGACAACAGCTTTCGACCCTATCCCTTTCCCAATCCCCACTCAGACCTTCTCCGGAAAAAACAATGCAATTTTTACTGTTTTAGCGAGAATTCCACTCTGGCCCCGGCATGTGGAGTAGTAGTAGTAGCAGACCCGGGATGGAGTGCTGGGTGGGCAGTCCGCCGGACAGCCGGTTGGACATAATGAAGTCCAGTCACCGGATCTCTGCTCTCGCTGCTCCTCTCTGTTCTAGTCAGTCCGGGTTCGCCATGGCAACGTTAAATGGAAACATAAGCGAAAAATTAATTGCACTAACGAATTGCCAAATACCCTTCTTTAAAATTGTAATTCAGAAAAGGATAAAACTGAATAAATTCTTAAGGGAGTTGATGTATTTACTAAGTAAATATGAGGGTTTTGCCTCTAGAATTAACATTATATAGACTTCATTATATTTCCATCTTGTACATTTAATAATTTATCAAAATGAAAAGCTGCAGAGAAATAAGTTATTTCATGAACTTAGTCCGAATCTTATTACAAAGAAGAGTCTGAAATAGAACTTTAAGCATTTATTTGATATTATTATATATGCTATTATTCTTAATCTGGCTAGAATTCCTATGACCTCTTGTGAGAGTAATAAAATGTGAAAAAAGAAATCCACAGAATCAAGTCAAAAGCGCGAGCGTGCGAAAAAAATACGTGAAATTGAGTTTGAAAATAAATTAAATTATCGCGCCGCTCCATGTAAGTAGTTTGGCAGTAGATGTCGGGGGGCACTGCGGGTTCGCTGTTGTCCAAATGAATCAATTTCAACTTAAGCGGCAATTTAAAAGGCCAGCCAACCAACTTTCGACACGCAAATCTAGCAGTCTGTTCAGCATACACAGAAACCAAAAGGTGGGAAGTTTAGCTAAATAAGAAAATATGGAAAACTATTATTAAATATTTAATTAATTAATTTAATTGCTTTTAAGTCTTCCGAATACCAACAAAGAACATGGGTTAAAGATTTAAGAGAACTGGTTTCTGCATTCTTTATGTTACAATTATATTTAAATTAGTGAAAAATTTATATTTTCCATTGAATAACAAATATACACATTATGTTAAAGTTATATTGTACTAAAATTTTTGTTTGTAAGTGGACTCATTTTTTCCTGGTGTATGCATCAGACTCTCTGTCCGATTGACCGCCTCCTCCTGCCAGTTTATCCATCTATCGAGCTGTCTGGCAGTTTTGCATATTGCTTTAACCCCCGGATCCAGATCCGGGGATCCGATGTCGGACCTTTGGGAGTGCCACGAATAAAAAACAGAAAAAAAAAACAAAAGGAGGTGAAAGAAAAAGAAACTATCTGGCGAAATACTTGCAAATTCCATTCTATTCGACTTTTAAATTAGTTTGTCGGACTTGGGGCCGGAGACATCTGACAAAAAGTTTTCCCCTCCGCAGAGGCGGTGAGGCGACCACCAAGGCCCGAATGCAATTAATGATTGAGCCACCGCACCACACTGCACCACAGCGATTGGCGAAATGCAAATGCAAATGTGAATTGCTCATTACAGCGACTAATTTCGCGCAATAGCTCAATGGCTCACACATGCCGCCGGGCGGCAATTAAGGTCCCGAAATCAATGAAATATGATAACGTTTTATTAGGTAAGCACTTGTGGCAATTTGCAGCGGTCAATTTAATCGCCTGACAGACAGACAAACAGACGGACTGGGGAAAAGCGAGGAGGTAGGACGATAAAGGGAGTCCGGAAAATGGCACTGGAGACTCTGGGGAGTTTTGCCCACTTTCTGTGCCTTATTTATTGTTCAGCAGGCAATGACAGCAACGTGACTCGCAGAATGAAATGCTGGAAAAATGATAACGTGAATATGGCCATGACACCCCAGGACCCATAACGACGACACAGGAAACGCTGAGGTGAATTCGTCCTCGCACAGTGGAATGGAATGGAACTTAACATTTCTTTAGTTAGGAAATAGGAAAATCTAGAGTAGGCTATGAATTTTAATGTAAAATAACATTTTGTACACATAGTTTAAGATATATTGAATCTATCTAAGATCATTTTTAAGTGTAAGCAGTAATTTATGTATTTTTAAAATTCGCTCTGTCAAACCTCTTTAGCTCTCCTCTTATTTTATTTACCCCAAAATAGGCCCAATTTTAAGGATGCTCCATGGAGCATTGTGCGAATGTCTGGGCACAATTCGTGCGAAATAAATTTGCCTGCTTAAATTGCAACTCATGCTTTGTTCCCTGGGATCCTCTTGCTCCGACTGCGATGGCTAACCTTGAACGCTTCGTTAACTGCATTTAAGGCTGCCTTTTCCGTTTTTCCGACTTCACTTCCATCCACTGCCATCGCATTCGAATCACACCAAAAATCATATATATATGTATTATGTATATAGCATATATGGTACATTTTTTGTACTTGCAGCTCATTTCAAAGCAAAAAATCAGAGCTGGAAATGGCAATAAAACTTTCTGTGCGCCAGAGCTAAATATGAAATGGCTCGTATGTACGTGTTACGTAAATAGTTAAAATTCATTAAAACTTTTGCAATTACTGAGCGTCGCAAACTCGTTAATTATTTTCCCTTTTCGAATTGTAGGAGTCCAGGAAACCCTCGAGATGAAGGCAAAAAATCAAGCCCGGCAATTAGCAGGTCCCCGTGTCGTCCTTAATATGCGCAATTAGTGTCTGCCGATTGGCCTTGTCGAGAGATATTCGATTATCATAATTATGGGCAATAAGCCCATTACAGGTCCTCGACCCTCCGAACCTCCAAACCTCCGAACCTCGACCTCCCAGCCCAGAAGATCTGCGACCCACATAAATATGCAATGCAATTTATGCCCATCTTGGACTATGTCGAACTCGTACTCGATTTGTTGTCATTAAATTAATGAAGTTTGCTGCCCCTTCTTGTCGGACACTAATCTTAAAATTTGTCAATGTCATCGACGTGTCATTGTGCGGCCAGTTTGATTGCTACGTGAGTTTATACTCCGGATTCTGTCGAGAGTATGAGGGTTTTACACGGAGAGAATCACATGACAAATGACATTTCCATTTATCGTTTTCCATCATCACATTCGCAGTATCAATTGCCCCTTAATTACTTTATCGCCTTGCGATGACAAGTGAAATGTGTTATTGGAAATGCAAACAGCATATAGATATTGGAGAAAACTCTGGAAAATGCAACCAACATTTCTTTATGCAATATATTTCTTTCCGTGTTGGTCAAATCAGAGGGCCAGCTTAGCAGCATCTGGCCGGAGAATCGTAAATTAGTTTGGGCAATTATGTTTACCTACATCTAATTAGCCTAATTGAAACAGGACAAAAGCTCCGGCTGTAGGCCCTTCATCGGTGGTCCATGGACTCGGTACCTGGGCACCTGGGCATCTATATGAGCATTCTCCGGTTGCTCTGCTTCTCAAGTTGTCGAGTCTAAGCAGCAGCAGTGCGTGTGCTGATTGGCCCGGCATGGAGGCATCCAGTGTCCCATCATTGCGTATGCCACTCAGACACGGCCAAAGCGATGCAAGCTGGCCAATATATCGATCAGCAGAGTGGAGCTGCTGCCTCTAAATGCCTGGGCCACCGCATTTTTGGTTCACCTCAGGCGAAACCGGGAGCTTCAGGTGTTTCAGGCAGCCATCCCGAGGCACTTTAAGACTTGCGGCTGCGGTTGGGCGGCGGTGGGTGGGAAGCCCGGGGCAAACACGGGAAACTCGGGGGAAACGCGGGCAAAAAGCTACTGCCAGGAGCACAAAAATGGCGGAAAATGCTGCCGGAGTGCCGAAATCGGGCGGGCCAACTCAAGCGTTATTCTGCAACCGCGACACTTGGCACTGACGCGCCGCATTAAGCACAGGCGAACGGGTTCCCGGCTTGGTGTCTGCCCACATCTGAGGGTCGTCGACTAGGACTGCACATCAACAATTCTGGCACTGGCACTAATTCACTTAAAAGGAGTCAGAGGATTGGGGTAAAAGCTTCCCGAAACGAATAATATATTATTGGTTTGAATTGGATTGGATTCTAAAATCAACTTGACAATACTTAAACATGCATTAAAACTCTTCAAAATTCAATGTAAAACTTAGCAAACTCTTGCAGTTAGAAATTTCTCATGCCGGGGTAACTACTCCGCTGACCGCAACTGTATACAGTCGAGTGGTGCGCATTAGTTGCTGCTGCTAATTTCTGTAGCCGCTGTCGACTGGCTGCAACTTGGAGCGCATCATCAACGCAAAACTAATGCGCAAACTTTTGCGGAATTTTCACTTTTAATTGTTTGAGTGTTTGTTGCAAGCTCACAGACTTGCACACACTAGCACGCCCGCCCGTCCGCGAGGATTAAAAGGGGGCGTGGCTGTTCGAGGAGGCAGCTGGCCACAAACACCGCAATTTAGTTAAAGTATAACGGCAGACAGACCACAGCAGCAGCAACCGCAGCAGCAGCAGCAGCAGCAACAAAAATTGCAGCAACTCCAGTTGCAGCTGCAACAATTTCGACTCCGAATCTGAAAACCCTTTTTTCTGCTTTGTTCTGTCTGCGAATTTAATGCTTCCTTCAATTTTCACAAAATAGTTGCACTTCTTTGAGCTGCCTTTGGCAACTCGTTTTATTTTGCACTTGGAATGCACCACCCTTTGTCGTTGATTTAACAATTAATTCGGAGAGCTGCATACCCTTTTTAACCGAATGTATGCTAGTATTTAAATTGGACTAGTTGACAAAAAAATACGAAGTGTGACGTTATAGGAACTCTAATTCTATTAGGTATCCCATATTCACTGCGAATCGGATTTATTTTCAAACTTAAAGTATTGATTTTTGTAATATATAACAAATGGATAGTGTCCATAGAAATTCACTTTAATGCCATTTAGGTAATCTGTGAATCCAACTCCATCTGATTTTTTTTCCATAGGAATTCACTTTAATGTCATTTAGGTAATCTGTGAATCCAACTCCATCTGATATTTTGAGTGGAAACTGGTGTTATTTGTTTTCCCTTTTCCGCTGGCAACTTGTTGAACCTCCTTCGCGTTTGTTGCCGACTGCATTTGCCGGTGGAAAAAAGGCAAACGGGCCAGCTACCTACGAGCCTGTAAAATTCATTTCATTATTTTTCCACGAATTTTGTTGATTTTTGAGTACGAGCCAAAAGAGTTTACTTCGCGGCCGTTGAAAAGGTTGCGTTATTGCATCTGACATTTATTTAATTGAACGGCACAGGAACCTCTGGTTCGGCGCAGAGGCCAGTAATTGGTCACCAAATATATGAAACTCCGGTCTCTTTGATTCCTTTTCCCAGAAGTCCAAATATAAATCATACGTCACGTATGCTCAACGTTTCATACTTGTCGTAGCCTAGAGATAATACTGGCTTTTATACTTGAAAACCCCATACCTTTACAATCAATAAAATAATATATATATTAATTTTATAATGTCAAAGCAATAATTCCTTAATCGTGATTAAATTTGCAATCAGTTTTCAACTTGAAATTTTCACCAAAACTTACCAAGTTCAACCTGAAAAAGCTCTACGGAATTGGGGATAGGCAGCACAACTGTTTATTTGCAAGGCAATTCATTTAGCAAATTGCATGCGTGCCTGAAAGTGCACCCACACCAGACACAGATCGAGAGCCATCCTAAAAAGCCGGTGGTGCTTAGGTCTGCTTTTGGGCCACTCCCGAAATTGTCTTGCACTGGGCCTGACTTCCTCATGTTTATCTACATTTCCCAGGGCTTTGCTGCAACGGTTGCCGTGCCGTGCCGTGCCTTTGCTGATGCAACTATAAAATCGTTTTTAATTCATTTTAGAGCCGGCCAGTGCCAAATGCAAAACTTTGCCATTATGCTTTTATGGTGGTCTTAGTTTAGCCAGAATCCAGAGGGTCGGGGTTTACGAGTGAGCAGCGTTTTGCGTTAATGCGACGAGATAATTTCCGGACACTGTTTAATGGAAAAGTTTGTTGCCAAAAGTCCCTCACTCAGTCAGTTAAAATATCAAAGCAGGCAAAGTTAGTGCTGAATCAGCGGTGCACAGGAAACTATATTTCATATTTATTATAAAAGAAATGAAAAAGAAGATCTTGATAAGCAGAAATACATGCATATAGTTTTAATGCTGTGTAAATTAAAATGGCCTGAACAAAGAGATTTACGTTCATTTTATTTGTCAAATATTAACGCTTAAAAGTAACCTATAAAAATGTGTATATATTTTTCAAAAAAGTAATATATTTAAGCTATAATTTTTCAGCGTGCTCGCAAGGGGTTAATGTGTTCCGAGCCGAATACTTTGCTGAAACATCGGTCGAGCTTTATGTTCCGGCTGCCACTTGCAGGCGGCGCGGGTTAAGCGCAGTTGCTTAGCGTGCAATCAAATATTAATTGCACTTGGCACAATGTCAACTTTGTTTGCCCTCTTTGTCGGCAAATGGAAAGCTGAAAGGGCTGAGGGAAAACTGGTCGCCTGGGTCAAATTATGGAACGACAACTACTGCAGTTGCAGCAGCAGCAGGAGGGGCAGCATCAACTGTCATTGCTGACATTACAAACAATGTAAAATGCACTAAATTGTTGCCTCAAAATGAAAAAGATTAAAAGGGAAAATGCCACAGAGTGCGGTGAATGAGGAGGGGCTGCAATCAAATCAAATTCGAATTGGGTTTTGCTGGCTGAACTGGAAGAGAAACTCAAAACGAAAACATGACAAAGATTGCATATCACAAAAAGCGAGCCAGGCCGGGCTCTCAGCCTGATTGCGAATCAATATCGGTTCGAATTGTGGCCAAATAAAGTAATTAACTCACAGCTCCTCATTACGGCAAAAATCTCGAAGACAAAGCAATAAATCAGGCGATCTTTGATGGAGTTTCCCGGCCAAAGTACGAGTAATTGCAGTAACCGGGTGGGTGGCCATTAAAATCAGCACATTGGAGATTTCAATTATGGCTGCACGTCAGCCTCATCATCGCCATCGATGGCCATCATATAATTTAATTTGATTTTTATTTAATTGAAATTTATAACAACAATGGGCTGAGTAAACAACATTACGAACTCTGCTGTGCCAGCTGAGCTGTGCGAGCTGCGTGTGAAAAGCGAGTTTCATTCGATTCGCTTCGATTCTCGAGAGCCTGCGAATGTGAAATCAAATGAAGAATAATGAGATTTACTGTTATTGTTATTGTTCCACACTGCATTGCTCTCGATTCTTATGACTGATTTCATTTTGTCAATTTTCCATCATTCGAGTCTCTCGCTTCTGATTGACAGCTGAATGGAATGAAGTCCCAGGCCGCAAAAACAAAACTCCCATCCTATGGCGAGCACACACTCACAGGACGAGTGATGGCTGCTTTAATGGCCAGGACGCAGGGCTAATTAAAGTAATGTGATTAGCACGAATGAACCCAAGTGAGTTGCACAAAGAGAAAACAAAGGATTTTAATTCTATTTTTATAATTAAAAAAAATATTTAATCAACACATTTGAAGCCAAGTTCAATGGACGAGTATTTATTCTGGGCAAGATTCAAAAGACTTTCCAAAGGCAAATTTGATTTACATTTGGTCTTTAGGATCAATAAAATGATGTTGTATCCAATAATAGGAACAGATATTACCACTAGGTATATGAAGTTAAACTTTACGACACATTTCGTACAATTTTTTATCCCAGTGCCATAAGAAGTGAAACGATTCCCCAGGTTCGAGGTACGACAAGTGGAAAATCTCTTCATTGTCATTATGGGCTGCGGTTATTCTTGTGGTCAGGCTTCTCGCTTCCACCCACAGACACACATTTAAAGATTATGGCATTTGAGTTCTCAAAGTGGATTAACAAAGCTCTCGGGGGCCACCCAAACCTCACCCCTCAGACTCACCACTCTTTCTGCCAGCCAGTTAATTAAACAAAAACTATGAAAGGACCCGTGCCGATGCTGCTGCAGACCACTAATGGCAGGCATTTGGGATTTGAGTTATTGTGGGCCGAGCGTTGGCATTTTGCGGCTCTCTCTCTTGCTTTCTGCCAGGAATGAAAATTGTGCGTTACGCATACGCCAGGTGGGCAGGAGCCCACATTTATGCAACTGCTTTGGCATTGGGAATATTTTCCAAAGACATGCTACACGGAGACAGAAAATATGTTACTTTATCCATACAAATAATCAATCGAATTAATTGATTTTTTAGTAGATGGATTCCTTATAAAAGTCATTTGAAATTTAAAGTCTAATTAAAAGGCACTCTTTTTCCTGTGCATTTTGTTCTTCTGGCCTTTGTTTTCAGTTCTAGTTTTCGGTCTAGTCGACAAGTAGGCCGAAAAGAGCTCACGAAGGCCAATAAGTCAGATGGCGGGGCCATTTGGCTAATTGCACGAACGTGCGGCCGTTGCTCTTGACTCATTCGAAAGTATCCTGGGAACTGTTGGAGGAGTCTCAGAGTCTGGCTCCGACTCCGGCACCGACACCGACTAAGGTTCGGGCACGGGAATAAATCTATGGGGCGCTCTGGCATCCAGATGCTCCGTCAGACGCTTGGCAGCCTATCCCGGCGAGATCCCGCGACGCAGTCACGTTGAGTTAACAAAACTGATATAAATTATGAGCTTGGCGTATATTTTACACAACTGTCAGCGCAGTTGCGCCACTAAAACATATTCAGCTTCTAATTTTTTGCCGCTCCTCGGACGCAGAACTTCTTGGAGTGCCCGTGCTCCAAGTTTATTCCCTGCTTCGACAACTTTGCGACATGTTGCAGCCCCCGCGAAGGAAGAAGCCGGATCCTCGGGAGACGTAGCGCCACGATATGCTTCCCTGGGCAATAAATTCGCCTCCTGCACCGACATCCGAAATGTTCGCCCACAAGCCGCCGCCACTTCTCGCATCTCCTGGTGCGGCCCAGCCCATCCCCAGCCGAGTCTACATACCCGAGTGCTCGGCTATTCGCGCTTACATTCCAGCACTCCACTTACCACACTCCAGTCGACACTGAAAACAACATATCATATCATGGTATATTACAAGTTAATTAAAAAATTATCGGAGATAAAATTAATACAAAAGTCAGAAGATCTCCGTTTCTTTTAGGAACAATTACTTCCCGTTAGAAAGACTTGCCTTAATAGTTTTTCTTAGTGCACTTCCTATTGCATCTTCGACTCCTACTTCGGCTAGTTCGTTTACTGCTTTTACGGCTGCTCTTCCTTCAGCTCGCCGAAAAGTTTGTTGCCAAAAATTTGCCGCCATTGGGTGTGAAGTTGGCAACCCATGCCAAAGTGTCCCGGTCTCCGGTCTCCGCCGCTTCCCCCTTTCCACTTCACTCCACGCCCACTTTTCCCGCTTTTCCAACTCAACTCCATTCTCTTTGCTGTCGGTCGTACATACTCGCATATTTTGCTGGTGCGGAATACCTTAAGGCTCTTAGCGTGAATTTTATTTCAGTCGCCGGCACTGCTGTTGTGGCCGTAAACATGCCGTCACACACCCCCTTTGAACACACACAAGTCCCCGCTCTGACGCATAAAAGATACACCTCACAAACGGAGTGTTTGATGCACTGAAAGATACTAAGCTTGATAAGGCTTAATGTGAATTTAGTGGATCTGTTTAGAATCATTCATTCCTAAAATACAAATACATGAAGAATACCCAATATAACACTGCCAAATATGTGTGATATTTATTCAATTTGATTTAAGAGATAACCAGTATGAATACCATTACATTAAATCCTTTTACTCTTCTATAATTTTCCCTCGCTTGGAGTTTTTCGTATTCATTTGCTTTTGTATGTCATTAAATTACAAGTTTTTCTCAGTGCATCGGTTGCGTTTTTTGAGTTCACCTGGTGGGCGGAGTGCGGGGCGTGGCACTGGCGCTGCACACTCGAAACACCTTCCAAAGCAAGAGGCAGTCAACTTTGCGGAAAATCGTTTGAAGCGCTTTGCACTTCGTCGACATCTTTCGGCTTGCCAAGCTCCTTCCTCAGGAGCTCAGTGTGTGTGTGTGGGATGTGTGTGCTGTGTTGTGCGGTGTTGTGCGGTGTGTATATGCCATGCATTGTTCTGCAACTAAGCAAAAAACTTCAGCCCAAAGTTGACTATTTATGGCTTTTTATTTGCGGTCCGCCGGCTGCAGCTCGCGATGATCACTTTGTTGGGTTGAATTTCGTCTGGCGAACTTTAAGCCGTGATCCATTGGCCGGAATCCGCAACGGGCCATAACTCATTTTGGACGCTGCACGTGTCAGCAGACTGAGTGTGACAAGGGAGAAGAAGACTGGTCTGGCGTCTGGTGGCCGGCTATGCACCTTCCGGTACCGGTAGGGGCACCCTCATCCTCCATCCCCCACCCTCCCATCCCGTTCCCGGTTCCGTTCCCAATGCCACCAAAGTTCACCCTGAGGAAACACACAACCCACGCAAACAAACGCAGAACGACAGCCGCAAACAAACAAAGACACCACCGCACACACTCAACCCGAAACTTCTCTAGTCTGGCCTGCACTGAGCGAAAAAGTTAGCTCTTATGGGTTTTTATAAATGGCAATAAAAATGTAGCAGCAACTCTTAGCTTTTCATGTATAATGACTTGAATGTTATGGCTTTTCCAAGACACAGAATCTTATAATTAATTTCAAATCCCTTCACATATTACAAAATTTCTTCGAGTGTAATGCTGCTTGGCCCGAGTCTGGTCCCGGCAATCAATCCAAATGATATACACATTTCAGACTTGGCTCAGTTCTCGGCTGAGCTCCTCCCAGCTCCGCTTGGCTTGGCATGTTTGCTCAGGGCGTCGGAGGGCGAAGGATTTGATGTATTTGACAGATAGACTCCGTCCGTTGGTGATTTTTTACGGTCGGATGTAAGGATAGAAGTGTGTGGCCTGCGAAGTTCGCACAATATGTCCAAGTCCTGGCCAGGAGCATGGCATGAGCAATCGCTCTGCGGTCAGCGGGGCTAGGAATTATTGATATTTAAATGGCAGGCATGCAAATTGCCTACAAAATATACAGCGAATATGTGTAAATTATGCTTATAAATTATGCTAATGCCGCACAGTGGTCAAATATCTTTTCTATTTCGAAATATATACATTTCTGTTAAAGAAAATATTTTGAAAACCTTTTAAATGCATCATCTTTTAAACATATTTTCCCTTAGCTTAACACTTTTAATTTTGATCATTAATTACAAGTCAGGTGAGTCAGTGTCACCATTTTCGTAACTAAAATGCAACAAATTTGGCATTTGACTGTATTAAAAATGCATTAGACTCCCGGCACACGGCACATGACATGAGCTTAGGTTTAGGTTGAATTCAATTAAATAATGTGGAGCAGCTGTCCTGCGATCGTCATCCGACCAGGCCACACTGGCATCTAATTAAAATAATGATATCCCCGTCTCCGGGTTCTGCGGCCTGTTTTCCGCAGGAAATATTTGCGGGGCGTGGCGATTGCCTTGGACACTGCAAGGACCCGGGACCGGACCCAAATCCGAGGTCGGAGCCGGAGTTTCCGGCCAAGAAAGAGCGGCGGCGGCATCAGGGCGTAACGAAATGCGCATAAAACAGGGAGAATTTACAGCCAGAGTCCTTCTTAATGTGCCATGGCGAACCGCAGGACACTGCCTACCAGAAATCAGACACCAGTCGCAGGAGGAGCTGCCTTTCTGGGCGGCTTTTGGCCTCATTTTGAGCGTTTATTCATTGTGCCTTTTAAGAGCTTCCGTTTCGTCACGCATAACGCTTTCGAACGACAATGACACGAACATCAAAATCATCAGCATTATCTGCACAGCCACACGGAACACGAAACACGGAGTCCGGGCTGTGGGCTGTGGACTACAGAGTCCGGGGTTTGGACTCCGGACCACGGCCTGGATCCGGGAGTTTCACTAGTTGAGAGTATCCGTGGAGAGCTAGCAATCCAACTACAAAATGGAGCAGGACCCAGAGAGCTTGGCTGGGTCAGTGATGGCGATTTAAGCTCTCTTTGCTATCATTTTTATAGCCTTGCAGGGTATTCTAATTTTGGTCATAAGCCTATGAAGGAGTTATTTCCGACCATGTCATTTCAACTCAGCATCAACAGCCGATTGGATCTAGCCATCTTTAGCAGAAAAAGATTTTTAACAATTTTTCATAATTTTAGAAAGGTTTACAAAACATGCACATACTTAATTATTTCAATTTTAAATTGAGTAAGCATATTTACCAACGCTTTAAAGCTTTCAGATTTGAAATGAATTCATTTTGATTTAGGTATGATCGATCCCAATTTGATTAAATGATCCAAATGCAAACAGCAAGGTTATACAAACTTCGTCTCACCCGAAGTTAGTTTCTTTTTGGCTTTTAATATAAATAAAAGAAATCTGCAGATTTACTGTATATTTTCGCACTAAACTAGAATTAAAAGAAATTACTATTGCCTTTTGTGTATATATTTACAAAATTTTAGTGATAATACTTAAATTATTTTATGTTTTTAGCATCTGAACTTTATCATTATCAACTTAACTTATCAAATATAAAAAAAAAACCTGTAAATTATTTAGGAATTTTTTCAAGACCCTTTATACAACAAATGGGCTTTTTCAAGTTACAGGCTTTAGTGTTTTTATTTGTTTAAAAAGCTTTTTTTCTAAATCTGAAATTGAAAATTTTTATAATATTTATTTTGATATTTTATTAACTGTACCTTTATCTATCACTTTTCTAGTTTTATTTACATTACTTTCTTAGCTTTATATATTTTCGTTAAATGGGAGTATCTGCCATCACTGACTTGAGGTTTTCACACCGCTCTCCTGCCCGCCCGCTAATTTGGCCAATGAGTGAGGTGTTCCTGTCCGGCGCTCCTTGCCGCCTTGTGTCCTTGTCTGGCCATGTTTGACAACATCTAGGCAAAATGGCGTCGCCCGGCGTCGTCGACGTCGTTGAGGTCCTGCATGACATGGCGTATGCGTAACGTAGCGTTTACGAGCGTGTTTTTATCGCAATTGACATCATCCGAGGCGCTTGTAAACATTTGTGCATATTTTAATTTAATGCTAAGCACAACTATAAGCACATAAAATTTCATTGCACTCGCCCACTCGGCCAAGGCGTATAAATAAGCAGACAGACGGACACATAAAGGGAGTTACGTTGGCATAAGCAAACAATTTATATAATTACCCGCACAGTCGCTGCGCTTAACTGATTGCTTTATTATTTTTTTCGAGTGTCATGTTTGCCGTTTTAATTCCGACAACAATACGGCAGCAGCATAAATATTTACGAAAAGCCTGAGCCCAAGTCCAGCTCGTCCCGCAAATCTCGTCCGCAGTAATAACCATAATGGGTGGCTACAAATAAAAAATGCTCGGCTTAAACACATGCAAATATTATGGTAAATAAAATTGTTCACATCATCAACACATTTACTGCGCACTGGCAACTTAATTACACATGTAAACAATTGAATCAATAGCACAATAAAAACCACGGGCGCCGAGCACCATCTGCTGCTGATTGGTCTCGGCCAAATAGTTGGCCAAGAGGTATTGCCAATGATTACGGTCAGAATCCTCACCCCAATTCGAAAGCCACACTCGGAGGGCACAAATCACAGTCAAAGTGAAACATTTTGGTTTGCAATTAGTTGACAATATTATCAAAGGTAAAGGACATGATATTAAATGTAATTTACACACTTCAAGGAATAAAGCAAGGTTTAAAGGTTAGTAATTTAATATTTAAAACCAAACTAAAATGATTTGTATACTTACTTGACTTCTAAGTATTTAAACATTTAATCTATGAAATGTTTATTTAAACATTTGAGCTTCTCTTATTATGTTTCAAACACACACCATATAATTCTCTGTACCAAAGTTTGAAACCCCTTGAAAGTTATCGTGGCGAATTCAACTGAAAATGGCAACGTTTTTAATGTCACTCGAAGTGAAGTGAAATGAGCAGTGGCTGCCAGCGGATTTTTGTAATTGCCACTTGTCGTGTAAATAAAACGAGTGCCACTGTCACATGTCCCATCCTTTTGGCATTCACTCGCTATACCTGCATATATTACTGCTCGCACTTTTTCCGCACTTTCAAGTGGCGCATGTTCAAGCGTTTTTTCGTCAGGTGCAATGACGCACAATATGCAGCTCTCAAAAATGTCCCAATAAATGCGAGTGGAAGTGGCAATGTTGCAACATGAATGATTCTCTGCGATGCTCGACTATAAATAAACTCTTTATGCTGGCATTAATAAATAAAAGAGCGCCGGCACAAGCCGGGTCGGGCCACTAATCACTGCACTGATTTATTCGAATTGGCTGTGGAATTTATGACAAGATTTGCCAATGCCACCACCTCCCAATCCGTGGCTAATTTTAAATGGAAATGTATATTGCTTCGCCCCCTGACCGCAAACAAATCAACTCAAGTGTATCGAAATGACTTTCGGCTGCTTCTCCCCATCATCATGATGATGATCATTGTCCTATTATACCATCGTATGGCATCTAGCCTCGTTTCAGTGTGCCAAAGGCTGTGACATTTCATTCGCCGGCAATTAGAAGTCAATTTCACGCGTCGCTCTCGCAGCGAAACCATAAATTAGGTCCGACACTTGTCCGGCTGAATGCGACTTAAACGGCTCAAGGTATTATTACCACCCAGTTTATATTGTGCAGGGAATAGGAAAAGAATATAATGCCCCGGCGACGCATTCCATTCGCTTCTCAGTTGAATTTAGAGCACTATAAAACATTTAAAGAATGTGTTAGTACTTCTTGTACTTATTCAAATATTAGCAAATTGACTCAGAAAGAATATCTGTAAACACAAACTCATACAAATTATTAATTATTATTTTATATCTAAAATGTCTTTAAAACGCTGTGGTCACATTATGATCACTATTGAGGAACACCTTGAGTACTTGAGACGTGAGCCGGAAACTGGGAGAGAGAGCTAGAGATGTAGAGGAGGGAAACGGAACTCGAACAGGATGCCAACACCTTTGGAATCCGGTTAAGGGAGAAATAAGATATACTGACGGCTTTTAAGAAGGATGCAACGACTTGGTTATGATGTCAAGGTGCAGCCGTTGGTTTATCAAATCTATCCCACTTCGTGGTTATTTTCCAGGAAACTGACTTGGTAAATGAAGGGGGCTTTGGCTCGTCAAAACTATTGACTATTGAAAATCATTCGAATCTATTACTCTGCGACAAACATGCATAAATTAGAAACCATGATTGCATTTTACCCAATTAAGACATCCATCGACTAAGCCATCAATCATATTAACTTTGAATTTCTGACAAGATGCCAAATCGTTGGCTTTGCAAAACCATATTCCACCTGCATTGGAGAAATCAATAAGCTGGCAAAAGCGCAAGGCAAATCCTCAAACGTGCCAAAAGTCAAGTGATATAAAACGGAAGTCGCATTCGATGGCGGAGACATTTGATAGCCACCGGATCATTTTTCACTTCATTCCAAAGCCGGCAAAAGCGTAATTTATGATGGGAAATTCCTAAGACGAGGCAGCAGGCGATAAATTTACAGTTTGCAAAACGTTATTAATTGCTAATTACCTCCGAGCATGATTAATGCCCGCCTGGTCTTCCAGTCTCGTTCATCACCATATTGGGCACCTCCATTGATTGGGACCCTACACAGAGCCATAATGTGTCACAAAACATACAGTTTATAAATTATTTGAATAAAATGTTATGTATAAAAGATGTTATATTTAGGAAAAAAGGAAAGTAACTAAATTTAATATTTCATCTTTAAAAGTATTACAATTGACTGAATTCTAAGATTAAATGAAAAGCTTTAGCTTGAAATCCCACTTGTGTGTGATAATGCATTAATTTTCCCCTTGTGTAAGGAAAAGCCATATCGGTGTTTCCGCTCGATCCGAGCGTCAGCCACGTGTGACTTTCTTTTGAGGGAACGGGGGTTAGGGACGAGAGTGAAACTGCCGTGTAATGTAATTATTGCAAAACTATTCATCATGTTTTGGGCACTGCCCCCGGCAAACAGCAGCCACTTAGATGCCGCGCCTGGGGTCTGTCAAACGGGGCGTATTCGCAATATGGCCCTGCAACTCACACTCAAACCCAGGGTGAAACCCAAACTCAGATTCAGACACAGGCAAACACTCACATGCGTGCGAGGTTAACTAATTAGCATGTCAAAGCCATCCATAATGCCATACTGAAGTAATTTCAAATTGTGTTCTATCGCTTTAGAGAAATGCCAACCCAAAAGCGCAAATCCCGTTTAATTATGCTTTTATATTCATAATAATCCCCAACAATGTTTTTTAGCATAATGGAGACTGTGGCCCTTAAAGGACACACATCCCTCACGTCTATCTGTTTTGATTAATCCTTTGTCAATGTCTCGGACTTAAGGCGAGAAACTAATTTGTCCTCAATGGGACCCAAGAAGGCGGTTGCTTTTGCTGTCATAAACTAAAACGACCAACACTGCACAATATTAAATTGTTTTAAATTTGTCATGGACTTTACAGTACACGGACACGAGCTATAAAACAGGCTATAATTATGTGTAAAGGGTTGTTCACAGAAAATTCTAAGCCCGCAGTAATCTTGTCTTGGCCTGGCAATTATAAGTAATTTTAACTATTATGAAAATCTTAAGTCACATTCTTAAGTTTATCTCCAGAAAGATTTAATACCTCTAAATATCCCTTTTACGTTTTAGGAAACAATAATTCCTTTCAGTTCAGATTAGGTATATTTGTATTCTAATCCTCCTTTGGCTTTCGTTTAGAGCTTGGATCTCGGTGCCTCAGGCTGAAGTCCGTACACGTGATTCTTGTGCTCGTACACTCCCTTTTTACCCCTTTTGCGAACACATTTTCCTCCCCTTGAAAGGACTTCGTAAGGTCGGCAATGGCGTACGGTCCTGAGTATCCTGCCCGGCGGAATGGAGTCTATTCGGGGTCGATTGTGAGCATTAATTGGGGGATCTTTGGAGGTGGCTTTCGGCTTATAGACCTTTTGTTTTCCTTCTGCATCACTATGAACAAATCCTCTTCTGTAATTAAGGTCCATAACCTGCTCCACGTTTAGGGTGATGTGTTGCACTGGAACCCTAAGCTCATTCCGCGTTTTCTGAGACATGGCTTTCTCACAACCGAACGGAGTCTTCACTTCATCGGCCTTGCAGTTGCTATCGTCCATTATACCGATTGGCTCCTTTCCTTTGTGAAATCCTTCGTTCTTCCTGGATCGCGTAACCACTCGATTCGGGAAAACATCCCGTTCGACGCAGCCATTTTTTGACATCCATTCATGGGGCTGGCACTGTGAACCTCCAGTGGGGTAATGTAGCTGCAGCCCGGTTTATGGATTGAGATTTATTCCTTGGGGCTTTGGTTGCTATTGTAATAGGAGAACTGCTTTTTTAACGGATGGTGTGCTTAATGTTGTGACTGATGATTCCTTTTGAAAGCTGAGTGCAATGAGATACAGAAAAATAACAAGTCTGCATAGGCAGGAATTCATTCTGTAACTTTCAACCAGTCGCTATTTTTTACAACTAAAATAATTTTTCATTGCTAATGAAGTACAACGAATTGGGCCAACCAATCTATTCGTCTGGCTGTACCATGAAAGAATCTGTTGAAAATCAAAAGAAAGTCGAGTTTTCAAAGAAATATGGTATGTCCGCATTTTTTGCAAACCATTTACTCAATAGATGATGTTATAGTTTATTAAGATTATCTTTTGATAAATTAACAGTCTATATTTTAAGAACAAGATGATTTAGCTGTGAATGTTTCTTGTCTTTATCCGTGCAATTTGCGAATGCATCGACGTTTCATTCCTTGAACCTCAATTAGTCTGCATTTTTTCCCCTTGGGCAGTCTTCTCCCCGGCAGAAATTTGTACGTGAATGATCGATCTTTTCCCGTAACCGGGTGGTCTGAGTGTGAATCCTTTTTCGTCTCCTTGGGCTGTTCCACCTGATCGTCAATATTGCTATACTTTTGCGGAGATCTGAGACCGCGACTTGAATGCACTACCGTGTTGTCACTGTTTAGAAGGCTGCTAACCACCGGAGCCCTAAGTTCATTCCGTGTTTTCTTAACCACGGATTTCTCACAACCGAATGGAGTTTTCACTTCGTCGACCTTGCACATGGTGATGTCCACCCCACCTCTATCGGAGTGTGGACCTGCAGCTTGGTGGGTGGATTGAGGTTCATTCTTTGGGACTTTGATTGTTCTTGGAGAAACAATAGTTTCTGTGCCTCTTTTAATGTCAGACTGAAGAGTTCTCCGAAATAAACTGAAGAAAATAATCAGCCAGCTTATTAAGCTTGTTTTCACCATTCCATGAAGCATTTAACTTCCGATCTGAATACAGACTAAAACTTAGTTTCACTAATTAGACATTTTGTCACGATGATGATCTTAATGTATTTGCCGTGACCATCTATACTAATATACTTATTTACTTAGCATGTAATTTATTTAACAAATTTAGTTTAGCTTTGTTAAACTTGTTAGTTAATTGCAGAGCACTGGCTGCGGTGTGCTTTCCAAGTTGCTGTATTATGTATTATTAGTAAGCTGTCTAGTAATTCATCAATCGAAATATTTCGATTTTCTGAGTATAAAGGATCCAAATTTATGTAGTGACATTATTTTGAGGTAAATAACACAAGTAGGAGTCTCCTTCTTCTAGGTTTCAATGGGGAAGGTTATTCCCCTCGGCGGCTTGTTGTTTCATTGTGCAATCTCAATTTCCCCCACAATAAAATTAATGTTTTACGTAGCCAATTCCGAATCGTTTATTTCACATAAAAATGCGATAAATAAGCGGCGCATCCTGTGCGACGCCGTCGAAGAAGACGGCAAGGATAAGCCGCCGCAGTTGCTGCTGCTGTTTTCTGTTTCTGCTGGTTGTGGGTGGTTATTGTTGCCGTGGAGTGCGGTTCCTCTTCGTGTTTTTATTTCACTCGCTGCGCACCTCCAGCATCGTGTATTTATAGCGCAAACAATGCAAAGGATGTTGTGCAAGGACATACGCGGCGGATTAAAGCGGAGCGGGGGCGGTGACGGGCACGGGCAATGCTGGCAGTGCGGCGGGAAACTATGAAAGAGAGAGCGAGGACTTCCGAACAAAGCGACGCTTCTGCTTCTCGGTGGGTCTCGTCGTCTCTTTGACTCTGCCTGGTTAAAAATAAAGGAGGAGCCACCACATCGAGACCAGGAGACAAAAGCTGCTTCAGCTCCTACGGCGCTGCTTATGTCCTGGCTCTGGTTCACAACAACAACAACAACAGGGACTGAACTAAGAACTGATATCGAATCTAGGAGTACCCTTGTTGATCCCTCTTTATATAAAAATTAAATTTTAAAAAGTTTCAAGTATGAACATGAAGTTATTAAAAATACTATTTAATATAATATATTATAATGGGGAATTGTCTGAAACATGCTTTTAAATTTAGATATATTTATATAAATAAACGAATATACAATTTCTTCAGATATATCAAAATTTAGTTCTTGTACAGGTCTTAGTAAGCTTAGTAAGATAGGGTAAGGACATCAACTACTACCAAGGAAGCTGTAAGCAAGAAAAAACGAGATGAAGTGGCGGTTGTAAGTAAGAAAGGGGCGGCAACAATGGCGGGCCACGTGACCCCGCCAAAATCCTGGCAACTCTGGCTCTCGTTTTGCGGCTGCTGTTAAAAATTTCATGTTAATGGCCACACGAAGATTCGCTCTTAACCCTTTTGCCCCGCGGTTGCGTGGGTGCCTCGTTTGCCTCCTGGATTGGGTGTCCGTGTGTATCCGTATAAGTGTGTATGTTCGTGTGTGTGTGGATGTATATCTGTGTGCGGGGATGTGGGCAAGTGTGCGTAACAGGTCATTGTCCCACCGTTTTTCGGTCGCACCTTTATGGCGAGGACAAGGCAGCTTATTTCCTTTGGCCGTCCTTTTTGCAAATTTCATTCCAAGCCCTGCACACGCAAGCGTCCTGCTCGCCATCCCTTTTCCGTCGAAAAGGAAATTGCTTTAATTAAGGATATCTTGCGAAATGTTTGCTCATATTTATAACCCCCACGGTCGGCTGCGAAGGGTGGAAAGGTGAAAACTGAAAAGTAAAAACTAGAAAAAGGTGCGCAATCAAAGGCGGAAAATCGTTAGAGAATAAAATCGAAATAACAAAGCGGTCACAGGAGAGAGATACGGAATAAAAAGGACAAAACAGAAAGGGACGCAGACAGACGCAAGACGAGGACATAATGCGCTTTTCTCGCTAGTGGGTATGGTTTGTTTTCTCCCCAGCTCCTTTTTTTTCATTCCTTTTTTGCCGAAGGACCTGCGGACATTTCGGTTGCCTTCTGTTTTTCCAGAGGTCCTTTGACTATTTGCCATCTTGCCGGCTTCATTTGCTTGTGTTGGCTTGTCAGCGCTCAGCGTTCAGCGCTTTGGGTATTTCGCCAGGATAATAAGATAAAAGCTTTAGTGCCATTCGGGCCAAGTTAGTTAATTGCGTGAATGGCAGTGGCGCTCTCATTTTATTCCCGCCTTATACAGCTCTTATTCCGATTGAATCGTGCAACCAAATTGGGTGATTAGCAATTGCAGTTCACCGGCGTTAAGCCCCTTCCTGGGTTCCCAGACCCAGACCCAGTCCCCCATCCTTCTTCGTCTCCGATCGAAATTTCGCCCGGCAGCCAAGCTGCCGCTCATCTTTTATTCAGAACGCAACAATGACAAGTAAAATTTCACCAATGGAGCACATGAAATTCATGCAAAACACTTTGATATTCATATAGTTCTACGTGTACAGAGAGAAATAAATCAAGAGGGTAAACTGTGCAGAAGGGGGTGAAGCTTTTCTGGATGGTTTCTCTATGAGAGTTTGAACGGGAACTATACAAGGTCCAAGGCACACGAGAGGCTACAGAGTCCTGGGAGCACTTACCACTTGCGTTGCACTATACTTCACAACGTGGTCTAATTCTAAATTTCATTTAAAGAAAGGTTCTTGCTGTTGATAAGAAAGCTATGAGTACTTGTAGGTTTAATTTATTATTATATTATTTTCAGTATTCTCATACAATATGAATTCATTAGAAAACAAGTAACTTGTTTTTGTCAGTGCAATCGTGCATGTATACCGTATGTATGTATATAGCTGTGCGGCCTGCCTCAAGTGTTGAACAAAAAACAACAAATAAACATGCAGGCAGGCAGGCAGCAACAAACAATGGCAATTGTTTTTGCCAAACACACACTTACACACACTCTCTCTCACACACACGCACACACATTCGACACTTGCAGTGCCGCCTAAATGTTCATGAATGCTCCATAAAATATTAAATGTTTATGAATTTCAAAGGGCCCCTTAGTTCATTTGCATAATCCTTATGTTTGCCAGCAAGTGTTTATGCGTGTGTTTCTGTGTGGCCAAGTGTCACATATCGTTAGTCTGACTTGTGGCAATAGCTGGAAATGTGTCACATCAGCCAGCAAAATGAAGGATGGATGCTGGAGGATGTGGAACAGGATCGGTGGGGAGTCAAGTCGGTATCAAGTGGCTCACTTGCCTTTTTAATTTCTATTTATCCTTTATGTGGTTTTTTGCAGTTACTAAGGCAGTTAGAGCACACAGAAAATAAAATGCAAAAAATACTATTATAAATTTTGCATTAAATTGAATCTATTCCTCAAATACCTTAGCTCTTGCTTTGGTATTTCATTTTCTCTCACTGCAATACTTCCGCCCGTGCAGCTCCTCGAAGGACACTCGATAGGGAAGCACGTCCGGGGACCCTTTTTTATGGCTGCTGGTGCATGGTTTATTGCATCCGCTTCCTGTTGCCATCTAGCATCTCTGCATACTTTCAGGCTAATTCGTGTTAACATTTTTGCCTCGTTCAGTCGTTGTTATGGACATTGCACTCATTTTCTGCTGTTTTACTCGTTCTTTTTACTGCTGATTGCAGTTCATTTGCATGGGAAAGCAGTAAAAATCAGGGCCAAAGCGACAACCTTCTTATCGAGCGGCGACTGTTTCCTTGACTTAATTGCCATTTGGCTGCAAACTGGACCTTATTTATGGAGGCCACCAGCTTAGGCCTCGCTGCCGGTGGAATTAATTACCAATATAATTATCTTATACTGAGTCACATGCACAGGATAAATTTTTCAAAAAAAATATAAAATAATACATTTTAGTGTCTCGAATAATGAGTAATTCATTAAACATTTAAAATTTCATGTTGTGTGCTGATTTAAATTATCACCATTAAATGTATACATATGTATCCATTTTAAATATATTACTTATTTATTTTATAACCATTTAAATCGGTCCATATTTAAAATTATTTAAATATATTGTTAGGATACGTATGGGATTATTTTAGGATAATCAATTGAATTAAATTTCTATACTACATAAAATTCCAGCACGTTTCTTTGATTTAAATAATTCCAATACATTAGCTTCTGACAAACTTTGTAAATATTTATAATAGTTCTTTCATTGATCAATCAGAAATATTGTTAGAACATCTATTGGTAATAAATAAATGGTTTTGTATATAAATTTCAAAGTAAATTTCCCAAGCTTAGTTAGGATATGGGTCTATACTTTCGACTCTACTTTTTTCAAAGTGCATTTCCCTGCCCGGTGGAGCGGTAAAAATTTATGACACAATGCCGCTTGCCAAACAAGAAATTAAAAGTTTGCGACCCGCACTCGCCAAACTTTTCCGCACACGCATGTGGCGCAGTGGAAAATTTATTAAACTAACTGCAAATTAGTGCACAATTGCACACACACACATATGAGCAGCAAAGTTTCCAAGCAAAAAATATAAAGAGAAATAGGGGGAGGGGTGCTGGGAAAAGTCACCGACTAAGGGAAAAGAAAAGGCTGCAGCATAAATCAAGGCTCCTGCAACGGGTAGTGCCGTTAGCCGTTAAATAATGTTGCCAATTGGCTAAATATTTCCGCCAGATTGCTGCTCCAATTTCCACAGTATTAAATAGAAGTGGCGCCGCGCCTGAAAATAAAAGTAACGCACATCCCCGACACACAACAATGCCTCTAAGTGATTTTCCTTTGTCACTGGAAAATTGTAAAACAATTGTTATAAATTCTATGCGCCTTTTTTGCGTTGCCTTGTTTGGCGCTTGATAAATGCAGACAATTAGCCAAATGGTTGACTGGCGCCAGCTTCTGCCATGGATAGACAGTCAGTAGCCGACTCCAGACACACTGCGAGAAAAGCTGTCAGCTATGGTGTACTTTAAACAAAGCCAGTTGAAAATAGTATGTTTTTGTAAGGTATATCTCAGGAAATTTCTACTTATGATTTTTATAAAGAGAATTTCAAATTGTATCCTTTTTATTGGTAATTTTGTTCACTGAACTTTACTTTTCTATAATACAAGTTGAAACGCGAAATTCCTACCCTTTTAAATGTGTTGTGGATAGTTTCCAAAAAACACCACATAAATTTGTGCAACTCATAATTAATTTTCTAATTTCTGTGCTGTTGAAATATGAAATTAAATATTGGTATTAGCAACTATTTCAATATAGGTAACTAAACATGTAACAAATATTTCACCTTATAGTTTAATTGAAAGTAAAGTAAAGGAAGAGTAGTTTATATAAATCACTTTTCAACCTAATTAAACCATATATGTATGTATATGGCATAAGCAAGAATATTTCCCTGCCTTGAAAATGATATTATATTCATCTACAGAAGCTGAGTCAGTTTTATTGAATTTTCCCCAAAGTGAACACCTGAACAAGCAAGTGAAATGTTTCTGCCGATAGTGTGTGCTCTAACTCTAATCCGTTTCCAGGTGGTGGTATCTGCCTCACTCCTGTGGTCGGATTGCTATAATTATGTGAGATGCTCCCACCTCGGTGCTACAAGGTGCTGTTCATGACTATTTATGAATGTCTTGCAGTTGCCACTAACACACTAATTGCTAACAGAAATCCAACCCACTCGATTCCCATCGAGCTGCACTCGCCCCAGCCAGACGATTTTCGACAAATAAATCCCCACATGGGGCCAGGCACCCGTAGACGCCACATCTCCTTCGGGATGCTCGAGGAGCTGGGAGTTGGGAGCTGGATGCTGGAAGCTGGGGGAGGTCCCACCCGGTGCATTGCTATTTCCGTTTCGGTTCGCACACAACAGCAACAAGCGGAAATAGCTTAAAGGATATGGCAACCGTATTTGGGGTGCAGCCAGGATAAGCATCGTGCATGCAAAACTATCAATTTTTACTCGATGCGAGTGCCAGGGCGAGTGGGAGTATGCAAAACCACTTTGCAGATGCTGCACAAGTTTGCCGGGGACCCGAGACAAGGCAACTATAATTAGAATCGAAAATGTAACCAGTCGGATAAAGTCGTATAAAGTCGGATAAAGTTTTGCCGAGACTCCAGTTGCGAATGCATTCTCCCACAGATCAGAGCCGACTCTCTAATTATTGACTTTGCTAATTGGCAATTTATAGGAAATTGTCTTCAGCCAACAAAAGTTTTGCATCCAAAGCAATTTCCTTCAGCTCGTTCCGTGCACTCGGAATAAATCTCAGCAAATACATGTTTGCTGGGTGCACATCCTTGACAAACTGAATATGTATTTTTGAAATATGTTGTCGAACCCATAATGATGTTTCTCCCAGTGTAGATCAGTAGATGCAATTTCCAGTAAGTTACTTTGCTTGTTTTACCCAAAAGAATTCTAGAAAGTTTTCATCAAAGGCTTCTAATATGCGTAAACAACATTCGAGTTCGCCCTTTGACAGGACCACACACACATTTAAGGATACAAAATGTCGTGGCCTAAACGAAGACAAATAGTCGAAACTTTCATAGCTACCTAATTGAGAAGAAAATTGAAAATTTCTTTAATGAAATGCAAAAATGATATAATAAATTATCAATTGCGTGCACAAGAAAGCGGAGGGGGAGATTTTTCGGCATCTGTCTGGTAAATTCAGGCGAAAGTCCGTCCTGCCTTGCTAGCTAAGGCGAACTGAAAAAGGAAGACTGTAATTTAATGCTCTTTTGCACCTTCAAATCCTTTCAATTTCATAAGACACGTAATCACATTCGAAGTGCTCGCCACCCTCGTCCTCTCTGGCGTAATCACCAAGCACTTGATGAAATGTTGCAATTTATATAGACAAACCCCCCGCCCAGGTCTGCCCCATGTATGGCTTACTATGTGCGAGTATGGCTTTGGGGCATTATCCTTGGAGTCGCAGGTTGCAGGTTGCAGGTAGCAAGTTGCTGGCTCCGGGGCTTCCCTGCTCCAGGTTTTACTGCAATTTTGACACACTTGATGGACTCCATGCACTTGTGAGGGGGAAATTCAAACCAATCCGCTTTCTGCCAGCAGTCAAGTCATGCCCTATTTGCAAAAGGAGAGCGGACTGCATAAGTAATGCATTTCTTTAATAGGAATGCCGAATCCAATTTGACTGATTTCGAGTCTGCGTATATAATTTTTCACTAAGAAATCCGGTAATAACATACATTCTGTGCCAGCTTTACGTATCTTTCAACTTAAAATCATGGAAAAAGATATCGTTTAACATAATAAACCAAACTCTAAACTCTATTTTCAAAGAGAAAATGGTTGATGATCTTATAAGAATAAGTTTCTCCATTATGGATCATTCGAAAGGATTATCTTTGGCTAGAGCTTGGTAATTCCCCCGCCGTTCTAATACTTTTCGATTGCAAAAACACCAAAAGTAAAGCGCAGCTGCTGCCAATTAAAAAAAGAAAAAAACGCTAAGCCTGGGGCAGTGCTTGGCCACAGCCAATTAGCAGTTGAGCAGATTTCAAATTTTCACCAGGCGCGGTTTATGCACTGAAAAAAAAATATAACACGTTAAGTATTGTATTTAAGTAAAAATAAATTAAACTAACCAAAAATCTACACGAATAATGCTTCCAATTCAATTTAATACGCTGTGCTATAATGAAAATAATTTGTTATGGGTTTCCTATTAGTGATTAAGAGTTTAAAATGCTTTTTAAATCACCGTAGATTATTAAAAATATATAATATTTGTTAAAGGCATTATTTTGTCAAGTGTAAAATGGTAGTGAAGGATAGGTAGATGGAGCCTACCCGAGGGCAAAATCAAAAGCTAAGCCTCGCATAGACCTTGGCTGCTCCCCAAACTAATTTAGGCGCAGTCGAGCGTGCGGAAAACTTTCCAGATTTCATAGAACATTCTCTTTTTTTCTCCCATTTTTCGGCATACATATGTTGTGCATTATTTGCTCTAAAATTTAATGCCACCAGCACCATCCAACCACCTCGGACTCGTGCAGCATAGTAACTCATTGTTAGTGATGCTGCCCTAAGGCCGATACTAACTTCCACAGGTATGCTTCAATTGGGAAAACGGTTGTAACAATGGAAATAAATTTGTACTAAGAAAAAATATTAAATTAGTAAACTAACTAAAAGATTACAGATTTATAATTGTGAGAAGCTGCCATTATAAATTATCTGTAGTTTAGTAGAAAAGATCCAATTGACGGGTATTCCATGGTCGAGGGCAACTCTTTTCCGCTGATCCTTCTCCGTTTCAGGCTCCTCACGTGCACCGCGTGCGGTTGGCTGGCTAAACGGACCCCGATGGCAGGGCGCTTAAGTTGTTTTGCCAAAAACTTTTTGTCATGGCTGGGACTAATTATAAAATAGCTCAAAGGCAACTCGAGGGATGCCCAGGCCCACAGTGCTGGAGAGAAAAAGCTGCGATAGGCAGATGGCGACACACGGCCAACTTTTAAGTTGTTCCGGGGAGGTCGGCGGGGGGCTAGTTGGCAACATGTTGCCACAAACTAAACATTTGCCTGCCAATTTGTTCTTATTTATTTTTATGTTCGCTTTCGCTTTCCTTTTCCCAACCCGATTCAGCCCACGTGGCTTGTAATGTTTGGCCATTAAAAATAATAGTGCGGTTGTTTGTTGTTGTCTCTGGCCATGTTGTTGGTTGTTTCACATAGACCACTGCTTGGTTACGTAAAATTTTACCTTCATATTTTCCATATATATGTTATATTTTTTTTTCGTGTTGAGATACCTGCCGAATATATGTAATATAATTTTTTTTTGAAGAGGCACTGAAGAAAATAATATTAAAAGTAGAACTAGGCACTTAACACAACTTGATGTTTAAAAAAATATATGCAATATTGGTTAAATAAAAATGGAATATTTTTCACCTATCATTTTGCGACCCCAAAACAATAATGGTTTTATTGAAAAAGTCTTTATTGGAGTTTTCCATCAAGTTAATTTTAAGACCGCTCTTTTTAAACTTTTCTTAACAATGTAAGGTAGCTGATGAATTAAAACATACACCTCAAAACATAGTTTTTTAATAAAATAATTATATAAAAATTTCCTAATTTTCTTGTAAAGATCTTTTGTGAATACAAACCTCAATTTCTGTAGATTTTGAAGGTTCTGCCACAAAAGATTTTCCGTTCAGTGAAATTGTAAAAAAGGAGAGCCTTGTTATTGGCAAGCCGGAGACAACAACCGGGCCTAGGGGCACCCTGTTTTCGGTGTCTGTCCGTCTGTCTGAAAATTGTGCACACACTCGCCAACCGAGTTACACAAAAACCCTTTGGCAATATATAAACAAAGGCTGGATGGAAAAAAAACGTAAAAATCTAGCACGATTTAATGTTTGCTAAATTTGTGTCATTTAGCAAAACGATTTCGATTTTTTTCTGTCCATTTGGGCGGCCCAATTCGTAGCAATTAATTTGCTTGCAGCGGGTGGCGGGCGGAGGGCCACAAGTGCTTTGGCTATAACTCAGTAGCTTTATCAAAAAACCACTTACACACACAATAAAGTTAATGAAGCCATAATTATTTGGGTTAACAGCTTGCGGCTCGGCTCAGAGGGCCGAGTCCTTGCGCCTCGCTCCTCAATCCATTTGATTGTGGCCAATTCAGCTCGGTAGCCAACAAATCAAAGTGAGCATTTGATAAGTAACCGAGCTGAACGAATACATTTGGGCAGCAGGCACATTTGCAAGCCTATTTAATAAATAGACAAGCATTCCGTGGACCGAAAACAAATGCGGGACATTGGACTCCTTGGAAGGAGCTCACTCGCATTACCATCAATTCAATGGCCTTGTAGTCTAGGGTCGTCCCTGAATAAGGGTTCACATCCGATTGAGCTATCGAATTACCCAATATTTGCATCACAAGTCATCGCACCTTCAACGGGTTTCAGGGAACCCAATTCCCAAGGTAATGAAGATGGGAATTCGAGGCTTGAAATACTCTTTCTTCACCCTTTATCGGAGAATGAATTAATGAAGCCCATCTTTTAATCCTTGAGATCTACGATATCGTAGAAATACTAACCAGGTAATAAAGTTTTTTCAAGATTTAATGGAATCCTTGTCGCAGGCTTTAGAACAAACCCAATTACTATACCCTCTGGCAGGCCTGAAACTGTAATTTGCGGCACAAAGGATTCGAAATAGGACTCGAATGGGCTCATAATCCAGGCGCCTCACAAGAGAATCCTTTAGCAATCACGCCAGATGTAATGCACCCTCGTCTAGACACTGCCTTTGAACCAATGTCTCGGCCTCGTCTGCGGCTCCTTGGAGTGCTGATGACGTGAATCGAGTGGGGCCAACCGAAAGCGTATCCAAATCAAAGGATTTGTCCTGCTGTGAGAGTTCGATGAACTGCGACGCTCTGTCGCTCCTGTGCTCCAATTAAATCACATCAGTTCTTTTCCCAACAGATTGGGCTTAATTTTAGCGATTGTGATGCGGTGTTAAAAATCATATTACAATTCATAAATGCGCACGAGTGCTCCCAAATGACTTTTAGCATAATTACTCGAATTATGAGTGTGCAATTTGTATAAACCATGAAAAATTGATGCCGCAACTAAAATCAAATGCCGCGCCCGAAAAACTGTCAGAAAGGCTTATCATTAAACGCTATTAGCGGAACGTATTAAATTACACGAACTGGCGTTGGATTTATGCCGTGTTTGCTCACCGCAAATGCACAACAACGGGGGGTGTACCAGGCCCCGAAATATAAATAATAAACCGGAAAATATCCCAAGGCCCGGGTTGGGGGTATTCGGGCAGGTAGCACGCGCGATTTATTTATTTGCCTTCCCATTTGGAAATCTGTTTGCATTTCCCATGGCAGCCCAGATGTTTGCTCGGTCGCAGGCTTTGTCAATAGTTGCTGAGATCAAAGTGGACCCAAGACTAGCTGCCCAACGAAGAAGTATACGGATATGCAAATTCCCCAAAAGATATCATTGGCAGATAGGTTTCAAAGACGCATCTCTCTTTAAAGTCCAATTTAATACCAAATGTTTAATTTCTCTATATAAGCCTTAGTCATGTCTTGTTAATTTTTAAGAAACTTCAAAGCAGACCTATCAGTATTTGACTTTATTACAAGGATAAAAAATGCTTCAGAATAAAAACATTTATATACAAAAAATGAAATTTATAATATGCCCTTAATCGATAAATCCCGCTGCGATATCCCCTGGTGGTTAACGTTCATTCGCAACCAATTAAGCTCATTATCGTCGGGATTTCCATTTTTAAGTCGAACATCGTATATGTGCATATAATATTACCGTTTCATTCGCTTAATGAGATTGCGATATTTAATAATCTGCAGGCTCGCTGGCTCAGCGGCTCGAAGCCTGTCAACTGCAGACGAATCGCTTTATTAATTAAATCAGCGAGACAATCGAATCAAACCTTCGCTTACGAAGGAAGCCCGCCTAGTTTGTGCTATTTGTGAGTTACTCAGTTATTGCATATTGCTTATTACAGACACGTTTCTGCCGTTGTTAATAATTAATTTCGGCTCCCCAATTTACAGCAGGTACACAGGCGCACAACAAAATCTGTTGGATGGGACATAACTTGGATCGCATAATAAAACGCTTCCACGGCGGGCACATGACGTCCAGGTTTTTATAAGCTGTCAATTTGTTTACGCGTTGTCGCTGGAGGTGCTTCTGACTTTGACTTTGTCGCAGCTGAAATATTAACGCGTCTTATGATGCGCTGTGTCCTGTTTCTGGGAGGCACTGGAAAAAAAGAGATAAAAACAGGAAGCCTTACAAAGTGCGTTATAAGATATAAGCAGATATATTATGATATTTATTTGTTAAATTATTGTGTAAAATGTCCTTATATTTGCAAATATTTTCTTGGATACATTTATTTCTTACCTGGAATAGTGTTCAAGTGAGAAGATGCATAACGCCCATACTTTTTTGTTTGGTAAATGCAACAAATTTTCTAATGGCAATGCAAGTAGCTTTTTATCCACTCGCTCCAAGAGGAGAGCTTAAGAATCTAAAATAGAAAAATGCTTTAAGTGTTTGTATTCACAAATCAATCTTTTGCGTAGCTGTGCGAACAGATCTAGACTGACTGAAAGCTACTTGCTCTCTCTCGGGTTTTTAAACTGCATTTCGAGAGAGCGTGGAAAACTTGAAAAACTGGCAAAAAGCCATGGTATCTTGTTATTATAAGGCCTCTTCTTTGGTACTATCTATAGTTTTATTTTATGCTCATTTTTTTCACTGCAGATGCGCATCTAATTCTCTCATGCGGCATATCCATAATATTTGCGCCAGTCGGAAATGCCCCAGGGAACTGGTGGCTCACACTTGGTCCACCTCATCATCGGCGCAATAACACGGCCAGACCTCAGAGGAAAACAAGTTGCCACATGGAGGCACCGGGTCTTTGGAGGTTTTTCGGGGTCGAACCATGTCTCTCATGCGTGCGCCTATCTTGATGCGTGCGTGGAGGAGGTGTGTGTCCTTTTTATTTTCCTCTTTTTTATATACATATATTTCGTTCTAAATGTGTGGGTGCTGAAGTTGGCGACAAACGCATAAAACAGCATAATTTGTCAGCATGAACACGGCTGGCACACGCCAGTGGCATAACAATGAGCCGAGTGGCATTCGCCAGTTGCCAGCTTCCGCCTTTTTGTGATATTTTGTGATATTTGCTATTTTAGCTACAGAAACGACAAAGTCGAAAGGTAATCCTTGGCACCCACCGATCATGGATCTAGGGTAAGTACATACATATTTGTTATACTTAATAACGTTTTACTTCAATTTTATGAAACAAGAGACCATGTTAAAGGGCGTTTATTTATTTAATTAAAAACTAGTTGCCCTGATTTTCAAAATTTAAACCCATTTGGTGGGGCTTGGCCACACTCAATTACTTTTGCAGCATTTTCCCAATGGCTATCGCACTCATTTGCGGTGCCTCTTGGCTATTTTTGTGTGTTGGCTGGGAAATTTATTTTCATTTAATTAAGGTTCACCTTTGTGTGTTTTTCAGACGCTAAAAATAACACAAGCACAATACAACAATTAATTAATTATGTGAAAAACGAACCAACTTTTGGCATTTAGTTCTAATGCAGTTCTTTCACATTTTTGGCTTTCAGTTCATTACTCATATGAGCGGGACTTTTCGATTTCGCAGTCGAAATACCTTCAACAATGTGCACTTGTGCTGCTGGTGTGGCCTGGTCGGAGTGGCCGGGCATGTTAATAATTGTGTTCTCGTATTACAATGCCGCGCTTGGCCTTGTTTCATATTTTTATTATGATTTGTGGCCGCGCCGAGTTTCCTGTTTGCGGTGCGCTTCAGTTCGTCCAGGTCCGGAATGTGGAGAGCGGAGAGCGGAGACCGGAGAGCGGAAAGCGGAAAGCGGAAAGAGCTGGTGGACGGAGGGCGGAATGCATGGACCATGGACTCCGGATCGGATCGGGCAATTAAAAACTTTCACGCCCGGGCCGGAGCAATTGTAGCCGAGCGCACAAAAGTAGACTATGCCAGTTATTGCCATTGAAATCGATTGATGGCACGCTCCATTGCCTCGTCGATTATTCCTGCGGCCCCATGTGTGTGCACACACATATATATACATATTATAATCGAAGAAGTGACCAGTTGTGGGAATGGAGACTCTGACACTTGGAAAAAGTTGGAGTGTGACAATATAAATAATAATTTAACTTGAAATTAGGTCCACATGGCGGCTACGTAATTTTAAAAAGCCTTCTCAATATATACTTAATACAACTTGTAATCTGACAAATCTCTATAAATTTCTATTAAGTTTCCATCTAGCTTAGCTAGTTTGGTTTCAGTGTAGATCCTGGTTTCACTTCAAGGTGCAATAAACTCAGTAAATCCCTCCCACCTTCGCCAACAATCGCCAACGCCGCTTCACTGCTGCTGCAACTATTAAAAGTGGATATTTTCATTTACGTTATTCGCTCTCAATTTGCAATCGGCTTGCATATGCGAAAATATTTAAAATTCCTTGTAAATACGCGCTCGCAGGCAGGCAGTCAGTCGACAATAAAGCCAAGCCGTGCGGGGAATGCGATTCAATCATTTGCAGAGTGCCCGGCCACAAGGGCCTCCGGCTCTGGCCCCCTACTCTGCCTGGCAGCTAATTTAAATGGAAATTGACATAAAAACATATGGCAAAGTGGGTCCACCGAGCCTCATCGCCCCACTTACATCAAAAGGATCTAGCGCGGGATGGTTATGCTCCTTGGTGCCTTGCTTCCTTGCTCACGTAATTAGCTTGTTTTTTATGTAATCAAAAGCGACGACAGCCCCCCTTGTGGGCTGGCTCGCCTGCTACTCAAGAATTTTGATTTAATTGTTGCCATGGCAGCATATTCTTTTAATTTGTGCCAATTTATTTAATCAGACATTTGTTGCCGCTGTCTCCGAGGCACTTCCTCTTTTCTGTATCTTCCTTTCTTTTTTCCTGCTACCAACAGCTACCAGCCGCCTTCTTGGCATTTGTAATTAAAAGGCTCTCTCGGTCGGACCAGCTAATTTGAAAATTAACTGCCGCTGCCTATGGAGGAGATGGAAAACGAGGAGGCTTCAAGGACTTTGCCCTCACGTTCAGGTGGACCCATAAAAGCCAGTGGCGGGGAATGAAAACTGGGAACTGGAAAATGGAAAAGGAAAAGCGCGCGCGAGCAATAAAAAATAATACATTTATCAATCAAAACTCCAATGAGTAAGTTGCCCGAAAGTTGCAGCATAAAAATATTCATTCAGAGCAAAAGAAGAGGGAAACCATTCGTTTGATGGCTTCCATTTTACCAACGAAATTCAACAAGCCGCAAAGAGACAGCACACAGTGGTATACCTAAGGGGCTTTCGTGGGTTAAGTCCACAAAAAAGCTATATTCAGACTTTTTCATTTAATTGATTGCATATTTTAATACAAGAATGTGGGAAAACTTTACTTATTTCGATTGAAGATTGAATAGCGTGGGGCGAAATTGTTTAAATGGTTTATTTAAAATGATTTGACTACTTGATCATTAACAAGTAAACCGTTGTAAGTCCTTTAGCAAAATAATTCTATATGTATGCCTTTGAAATGCATTGTTTGCTTTAATTGTTAACTTCACTAATGTTTTGTCTTTGGAGTCTAGATAAACAAATTTACCAAATAAATCCCTCCTGCTCCACTGTGAGCTAAAGGTAAGGAGTGGGATGTTACAGGAACGGCGAGGACACGAGAAGGACGTGCACGAAATGCGCAAGTTCACGCACTTCACTTTAATTCCAGGAGGAGGAGCAACAGCAGCAGCACCACCACCACCACAACCACCACTTGGCACCACCGACAATGTGGGTCAAGGCAGTGGGGCTGCGGGCTAATGCTAATTTGTGAATGCCTTTTGTTGCCGCAGCATTCAGAAATCACTTCATTAAGAAGCCATCGTCTCCGGCCCTATAAAAATATCATAAGCAAAACTTTTTCAATATATATTAAAGCGAGATTCATGTTTTTAACTTGATGTTTTATTTTATTTATTCATTAATTTGTTGTGATGTCCTCATTTCTTTTTTGATGGCTTTTGCGTGAGCTGTTTATCAACTGATTTGCCCGCACTTTGTTTTTACACATTGTTGCTGGTGCGAAATCTTTGCTGATTATTTCCCCTCAGTCTGATTCCTTTGGATTTTTCCGCCTGTTTTTTAATCTTTTAAGTGGCCCCCAACCAATGAGTGAGGGAGTCACATAAAATGAGTACAAACAGCTAAGCTAAGTAAAATAAATAAATAATATTTATACGTAAGTATTACGGAAGCTTTGTAAATATTCCCAAGGATGGGGTTATTTAGCTTTTTTCTCAGTTTAGTCTTTGGCGTAGCTGAAGCTCTTTGTAAAAGTTTGTAATTAAATGCAAATTAAGTGAACCGTCATTTGCGCCTTGATTT
The DNA here is from genome assembly GCF_035046125.1 of Drosophila serrata. Classification (NCBI taxonomy): domain Eukaryota; kingdom Metazoa; phylum Arthropoda; class Insecta; order Diptera; family Drosophilidae; genus Drosophila; species Drosophila serrata. The sequence goes on along the minus strand of NW_028257131.1, from coordinate 261,252 downwards.
TTTACCCTTTTTTTTTGCCTTTATGCCATCGAAGGGCATGCAGACAATTTTAAACTTGTTGGCGAACTCTTATTGGCAAAGTCCTCGATAAAGTCGCAGTCTCTATTAGCACCAATGTAGCGTTAATGGGGAAAAACAGAAAAAACATTTAAAAAAAAAGGCGAGGAACGGGTGAAAGCGGAAGTGTTACCCGTGATTGGGCCAACTTTTCTAATTAGCGTCAGTCAAAGGACTCTCGGGGACCCGTCGTCTTCCGTAAATTTCGTATGCATATCAAATGCAGCTTAATGAGACGCACTTTCCACGGCAAGCACAAGCAACTCAAGTTGATACCAAAGCAAACATCATCATAAAATATGCTATCAAAAAACGAACAGGAAAAACTCCTTTCCAAGGCATTAGAAATGCCAACGAAAACAAAACTAACACGGAACTTTTCAACGCAAAAACCACAAAAACACACGCGCCAATCGACAATGTCGATTATATTTCAAGCTGAAGGAGCAACGATTCCAGGGATTCAGCGGATTGTGGACGTGGTCGTGGTGGAAGAGACTCCTCTTGGCAGCTGTTGAAAGTTAAACCGAAAAAGCATCAAAAGCGGCTGCTGCTCGTAATTACAGATTGCAAAACGAAACGAAACGAATCGAAAAGTAAACGATGTCGATGAAGTTGAGCCGGAAAGATGCGGAAACAGATACGGAAAAGCGAGATGCAAACCCGGCAAAACTTCAACTTCAAAACTGATGACTGAAGCAGTCGCCGGAGCCGTAAAACTCACCGCCCCACCTGGCCGGTTACCTGGAACGAGAATTCCATCCCACCCCCAAGAAAGGGTAAACTTTGCACTACAGCAGTGCCGTCTTAAGCGATTTTCTGCTACGCCAAGCTGCACAACAATATTCACCGGAGTGCACTGAAAACGTACCGAAATCAAGGACACATCCTGCGAATCAAAAGTAATCTAGAAACCATTCAATTATGGTTCAATCTCCCCAAAGTTGTATCCATCTTCTGTGCCTCAGTTGTCTTCAAATAATGTGAGCCCGATAATCGAATTGTTTACTTAAAGTTTGAAGCGTTCAAAGAGGTTTATCACATTTCAAGATGGGAAATATTAAAGCAATTAATGAGACACAAAGATTTAACAACAATTGTGAGTAACTTTAACTTTATTTTAAATACTATACTAATAACTATATTTATATCTAATAATAAAATGCTTAATGAAATATATTAAGGGGTATTTATTATAATTTTATAATATTTTATGTTCTTACTTATAGGATATGTTCACGGATTCATTTAAAATATCTCCATTTACCTTTAAAAATCCTTCACAAATATCTTAGTCCAAGATAACTCTTGTTTTTTCCCCAGTGTAAGCTGGAAAAGATAAAAGTAGCCTGACGTAGGCGCAAAGCTCGGCGAATATGTGAGCAAATTCACGGCAAACGAAAATTAAGAAACTTGCAGCCAGCCGCCTTCTCCTCAGACACTGGGCTGGCAGGGGCGTGGCAGGGGGATACCTGGCGCTGATTGCATCGCCTCTAGAGGCTGGGGGAGCGCAGGTGAAATGGCAGAGATGCCTTACTTATTTATGGCGCACAGGTAAACTGTGCATGTGCCATCATCTTGATAAATGTTCGCTGCCAGTGCATGACTATGGGAAATGGATTCCGAGCTGAGACGCTTCTTGATTTAGCATGCGGCTGAGTTATGCCGCCACCCACCTGGTTTCCCCTCGCAGCATCCAGGAGGGCAACTTCAATTAGAGCCAGGTCGCGCAGCTCTTGGCGCCGAAGTTGCAGATGGTCAGCAGCTAAGTGGCGGCCAAGACGCGATGCCATCGCCCCGAGCAAGACGCACTTACAAAGACAAATGCCGGCTAAGCTGTCCACCCTTAAAATGCAGAGAGAGAAATGAATGGGTTACTCTAGGGAAAAACATGGAACAGAGACAAATAATATCAAACTCTAAATTGAATTTAATTAATAATAATACTTAATCAAGTATAATTAAGTAGATATTTCTAGCTTAAGACACACCTAATTTTTTCCTCACTGCCATTCCAGCTAGCTTTCCTGCGGGGCGTCTTGAAAAATAAACGAGTCAGCATTTGTAGCGTTGATTGAATTGTCAGAGGTGAGCTCAGGAGCTAGGGTGTCCATCCTGCCCCACCCTTAGGAGGATTCCATCCGCTGACATCCCCACACACACACTCCCTCGACCCGTCGCCCGTCGCCCGGCGCTTTTCAATTAAAACTATTGTCAACGACAATAAGTTATACAAGTAAAGAGCACGCTGCCTCAGCAACTGAAGCCGTTGACAGTCGCACGTACGCTTAATTAGAAAAAAGTTGCATTTTTTTCTACTGCCTGCTTCCTGCCCTGTCCACCTACTGGCCGCCACGCCCACAAGTCAGCTGTCAGCGAGCGGGCAGCACGCCCACATTTTGCAGCGGAAGTAAATTTACACTTCGCTCCTTGGCTGCACTTTTTATTCCTTTCCGACGCGAGCGAAAAGCGCGACTAATTTTCTTGAGTCCCACCACCCCTCGGGCCATCCACTGTTTCCCTTTTTTGCTGTCCGCTGTCCGCTCCCCCAGTTCAGGGCACGTCGCCCTGCCGAGAGCCGCCGAGTAATCCCAGAAAATTGTATAAAAAATGCAAAGCCCCCCAGGTTGCCACCCACTCATAATTTTCTAAAAACTAAGCTGAGGTCGCGGGGAGATGGCGTTTGGTTATTTTACGCCCGCGAAGACTGCATTTTGCTCTGTTTGCTCTTGGCGCGTGTGACTCGTTGGCCTGGCCTTTGTTCCGGCACCCATTACTATATGAGTTTCAGAGGTATATAGGGGTGTAATTAAGCTTTATAAAACACATTTTTTAAGTACTTGTTAAGAGAGTGTCTAAATGGCAACAATAATTAATGATTTGTATTACTAACGCAAAACTAATGGTTTCTTAAAAGTTTTCAATAGCACTCTAAATATAATTTATTTAAATCCAATTATTCTTATATATAATCTTATCTAAAATTAAAATAATAAGCTATTGAGATATATATTCCTTCGTTTTTATGATAATTATACCAAGTTTTTTAGCTCTTATTCCACTTTCTGAAGATTCACTTGCAAATTTATATATTAGTAGATCTAACCCCTTAACTGCTTATAGAAAATAGGGAAAATGGGAAAATCCCTTACTGTCAGTAAACCTTAAATTCTCTTCATCTTTGCATGCATCTTTGATTAACAGAAAGAATTAAAAATCAAAAGATGAAACTAACTTCGGGAAGTCCAAGTTTGTATGCCCTTGCAGTTTTTATAGAGAAATAAAGAGCATTAATTATAATTTTAAGCAGTGTAAAAAGGTTCATTTATACCCGAAATCATAAGATCTGTGCATATGAAATAATGTTAAACTAGCATACAAATATTTTCCTCTAAGCTCTAAGCAAATTCCGATAAAAAAAACCGGGGTATTTAATATTCCTCACACTCAGTTACATCGACCCTTTCGTCCCCTTTTTTTTTTATTTTTTTGATGCTGTGGCTTTCTCTGCTGACTGTTGGCTGATTTTCCCGGCTCCATCTCCATCTCCGCCTCTACCTCCGTCCCCTTTTGGCTTTTCCTCCTCCCCGGTATGCCGCCACCTTTCGACTTGCGATGGACAGTGGGGAACCCAGCCGGATGTCACGTGCGCATCATTTTCCAACAGCTTTGTTGCTGCTCGTCGTAATTATAACAAGGCGCAGCTTAAATTAGTTGGCCACGGCTGGCACCTGCTAACCTGTGTGCGCTGGTTCCGTTTTCCTCGGACCCCGGATCCGGGCATTCATTAAACCAGTCCTTGCTCGCATGCGATTTTTATGGGCTGTCCTCGTCCTCGTCCCCTCTCTTACCGCTGCTGCTGCCGTGTAGTCCTTTGGCGTGGCTGAGAGTCGGTTTATTTGGCCCTTTGTTTAGTGCATTTTCTGTCAACGTCAGCGTGATTAGTTGTGCCATATTGTGCCACACGCTTTGTACTCGCTCAGTGACCTGGCACATTGTCAACGAGTCCATTGGAGGTTAGGTGTCAGCGGCAACATTCCAAATTTCCATATTCGAATTTCTGTAGAATGCGAATAAATCCAGCTTTAGTCCGGAATTTGAAGTACTACTACTACTTTTACCTTAAGTACACCAAATTAACGAATTATTATTAAATTATTGTTAGTTCAATAAAAATCGCAATAATAATTGAGTTACTATATCTCTAACATTTCTACTCGAACTAAATTATCTGCTCTTCACAAAAATTCAGTTTAATAACTTTCAAGTGATTTTTCGGCAGTGTGGGTCAGGTGTATAAGCAATTAACAAAACGACGGGAGGCACGAACTCGACCCCAAAATACCATATACACCTATATATCATATATATATAGAAATATATGTGTATATGGGGGTCCACTTGACTTGATTCCTCTGGCATCCGTTGGCTCTCTCTCTCGGCTCCCAGTTTTCAGCTTTCAGATTTTTGCTTTCAGCTCACAGCTGGCGCTTACATCATTAACGGCATCGTTCTTCACACACGGCAACACATTAGAACACTTTAAGTTGCAACTAATGAGACTCCAAAACATAATTGTTGGCATTTAGTTAGATGAGCGGCGCCAGGTTGACACACACTCGTACACTCGCACACCCGCACACCCGCACACTCGCCTCGAACACTCGAAAAGTGACACGGCATGAAGATGAAGCAAATAAACAGCAGCAACAAAGGTGTGTGAGTGGGTGTATGTACGTACTAGGGGAGTGCTAGTTGGACAGCCTCAACGAAAACAAATGCACCTAATGACACAATTTCCCACACACTTACACACACAAAAACTGGAGCAGGAAAAACTGTTATACCCGCCCAAGGAAAGAGCGCCTCTGAGAGAGATGGCAAAAAAGTCCCGGCTTCTCTTCGTTTTTAAGCCGAAGCTGCTGCGGCGAATTGGGGGAAATTCCGCGAAAGTCGGCTTTTGGCAATTCGTTTGCCAGTTGAAAGTGGCCAACAAAGCGAAGCAGTTCTGGCCAAGCCGGCAAATGTGACGAGCGAAAGACGACCGACGACGCGTGTTAGCCAAGTTAAGTGAGTGAAAAGCGAGTGATATTTGACACATACTGGGACACTATGGAAATAACTACTTGTTAAATCATCAGCTATAAGACTCTTCGATCTTCTCTACTTCCGGGTATGTTTTTACTTGTTTCCCCCATTTTCCCTTAAAATCCAAATCCAGGAAGCTGCCTTTAAAATTCCGGCATCTAGTCGAAGTTTCACGTTTCAACTTGTAACCTAGTTTTTGTTAGTAATGCCATGTGCCTCCTTGTTTCCAAGTGCGCGCTTTTCTTGTACTTTACGCTGGCGCGCTGTTTTCCGCCTCTTTTCCTGTGCATTTTCTTGAATTTCTGCCATATAAATTCATGTTTGAACCACCTCCAGACCCCCAACTCCCCTATCCCCATTCCTATCCCTATCCCCCACCCGAAAAAAAAAAGAAATAAGCAAAAAACCAGATGAAGAAAATCCAACGAGAAAAGGGAAAAACATGGGAGAGAAAACAGCACTGAAAAGTGCAATGGCAGCCCGGAAGCGGCGGGCGGGCAACTGTGATTTGTATGAATGCTGCCATTAAGCTGACACGGCTTGAAAATACCTCCCAGTGCGGCCAACGAGGCGTATGCGTAACGCGAGACGGGCACTTGGCACAGGCGGTGGCGGTGGCGTATGCGTGATATGTGCTAGGATGAAACTTTTAATCTGTCCGGGTATTACAGAAAAGTTTGGATCCCTCTCCACCCACATATGTACGTATGGATCTGCCACGAATTCAATTGCCCTGAGTTTTATTTAGAAACAAATGGTGGCAGCGGCTTCTCCGTGCGTATTTTTGTTGTTCTTGTTTTTATTTTAAATGACATGAATTAAGATAACAAATTCGCAGAACACAGAAAACACAGAACCGAAGCTAAAAGAAAATAATAATAATAAGAAGGAAAACAGGGAAAATGCTGTGAAACTTTTTTACCATCCGAGACAAAAGCCCGTCAGGAAATTGTAGCGGAGCGCAAATAGAAAAGCCGGCAGCAACAACAATTGGTAATACTTAAGCCAAAGTCGCGACGCTGTCAAAGTCAGGAAGCTGCGCTGGGACGAGGGAAACCCTCGGCTGCCTTCCCTTGAAAAAGTCTAATAAATTAAGCAATTTACATGAATTGTCGTTTGCTGTGCTGAGCAGCAGAAGCAGCCGCTTCCTTAGCATCCTCACTTTACTTATTTTCCTCATTTTCCCTTTTTTTCCCGCCCCGTAAGACAACTCATTTGTATGTCTCTGGGATTTGTCAGGGGTAACGCCCTCCCCTGCATTTGCCAAAAAAACTTTGCCACTCGCTGCTGACAATGATTCAAAAGCCAGGTAACCGAGGAAAATCCAAGCAATTTGTTTAATTTCATTACATTTCGGTATGCGAGTTGATGTTGTTTTGCAGTTTCCATCGCTGTATGCGCTTATCTCTGCACATTTGCAACTTTTACCGGACCCATTTTCCTTTTTGGGCTTCCTCCTCGACTTGTTGTTTTTATTTAGAAATGAAATTTATGTGCATATTTTGGCAATTTTGACTTTGAGCTGTTTTTCTTGTTGCACACTTGTGTATAAATGTCAACTCGAGTGCCACGGGGCACTAAGCATATGGTATGCCCCTTCTACATATCTCTCTCTCTCTCCCTGAAAATAATTTTATTTTTCTGTATCTTTCGGGGAAAGTTTCTATGCCCCACAGATAACCGGCACCAGTTCAAAGTTTCAGCTTTGTTTATGTGTTGTGGCATGGGGGACGGAAAAGTTTGGTCGGTGGAGGCTTAGAGCTAATTTTTCGCTTAAAGTCAACATGTGGCACAGAAACCTAATCAAACTATTGATTGTTTGACTGATTGTGGCAGCAGCTGGCAGTGTTTTTATTGCGAAAGCGACAGGTAAAAGTTGCCATCGAATGAAGCAACTTTCCTTCATCTTGGCTTTAACTTTTTCGGGAAAGTTTTCGCATTTCGCTTTGCGCCTGGCGCTTTCCCTTTTGGCGCCACAGGAAATTGATTTCTGATGTGACCCCGAACTCCTTCACCAAATTCTGCGAAATGGAGCCATCAGATCACATCACTTTGTGCTGCTTTAGGTGTTCTGTTTTCTTCTGCTGTTTTCCCTGCTCTTTTGTTGGATTCGATTTCGCCGGGGGACAGACACACAGGTTAGGTGTTATAACCCCTTTGACATGCGTAAATATTTTCCCTGCACTCTGCTCTCTGCTCCCCCATTTTCCGCATGCTTTTTATTGATTTTGCATAAGCATCCGAGCGGAGCGGTGTGGGAAATTGAATCTCACATAAAACGCTGCAAGTACTTTGCATATAAAATCAAGTATACCACACGTTGGGCCCCAACTTGGGCACTTGTTTGTCTTTGAGCTGCGAAACTACACGCACAGCCCCCCGACAGATAGCAGAGGCGAAACCGAACCGAACCGAGAACATCTTCTTTTTATTAAGAATTCAGAATCTAGAGTTCGGAGCTGGTCAAGACCAAAGGCAAAGTTTCACCGGCCTCAACTTGCACTCTGGCACTTAATCAACAAACGAAACTAAATGCGGTCGGTGGTCTCGGGTCGAGGAGTGCCTCCCATGCTCCTCATGCTCCTGACAAATGTGTAAATACCCAGACTCGCCCCGAAGGCCACATGCAAATGCTGTTGAAAACATTTTGGCAATTGCATAAAGTTTCACTTTGCCCCGAAAATTGCTCAAGCACCTGCTATTCTATTTGCAGTGAAATAAAAAAAAAAATAAGGAATTTAATGCTTCCATCTGCACAGAGCAAAATTATTGACCAGGATAATAATTATTGTAACTGAGAAATTGGTTAGTTTACCAGAAATAAAAATAAGGATACCTTAGCAAAATCATCTGAAAGGACTTGATGCATCGTTTTTACTCAAACTATGAGATTCATGAAACATTATTGAATATTCTTAGATATCCTTGAGATCTCTCTGTAAGTAAATTTCCTTGTGTTTTTCCCTACAACAACTTCGGTCTCATAATTATTTTTTCTATGCCCAACGAAACACACATTTTGTCACTGGCTGTGGCTAAAATGGCATTTTTGCGCTTATTTAAGCCATTGCATAAATTTCAACTGAAAATAAATGCCAAACCACACACCCATGTGTGTGTGTGTGTGTGTATGCAAATTTACTTTGCGGCAGGAGAGGAGGCAGGGAGGGAGCGGAGGTGAGAATGGAGGATCCTGGGGCAAGTGCAGGAGCCAGGACCAAGGCATAATGTGTGCTGGCCTTTAGCAACCAGACAGACGTGTTTCAGACATTTAGCATATAGCCGCACACTCCCCGATACACCCACTCACACACATGTACACACTCTGAAGAAGTACACCCCCGCATACACACACACACTGCCAGGAGGCCGACACACACACATGCGCACGCCTCAATGTCAAAGTTGTCCAAAGAATGTGTGCGAAAATATTTTGCGAAATAAGGCGCGAATGAAAAATTTATAAAATATTCAAATAAGCACTTCGCATTTTAGCACCACGATAAGGAAATACTCGCCCTCATGAAAAATATCTGTGGCTGTCGCAGGCGAAAAAAAAATTACGAAAATATGCAAAATTTTCATAAAATTAAGCAAGATGCAAGGGGTGTCCAGGGGGGAATTGGCTGCTAGTCGAACTTTTATTTTTTAACGCAAAACCAAAGCCCTCAAACTTGAGCGATAAACGCAAAAACGTTTCATTTTCATTCGGCCAAAATAAAACGATAAAGGAGCAAAAATAACGAAGCAACAAGAGGAGGAAAAAACTATTTAAGTTTTAAGCGTTTGACGCTTTACAACCGCAAAATGTGGACACAAAGTTTCACACGCATCCCACCGCCATTTGCCATTTTCTCCCTTGCCTTCCTTTTTTTTGGAATGAGGAAAATGGGGAAAACGCGAAGCTGAGCAACGGCATCACTTCATTGCCATGTTAACCCAAAGTCATAAAGTCAAGGATAAAATGCAAAAGTGCCGAAGTTTTAATTTAAATTTGAGCAGCTACGCGCGCAGCGCTGATAAAAAATATGATCTCGCAAAAATAATACAGAGCTGGAAACTTTTGTCAGGCCAAAGCAGAATGTACGAGTCTGTCCTCATTCCTTCACTACCCCAGTTGCCAATAACTCAGCGCGGTTCCCAGATACAGAAACTGAAGTTTCTGGCAAGATGACAATGTACAGAGAAAAATACTAGCAGCATTTGAGATCTTTACATAATATCTTTTGTTATAAATCTATTTAAACAGAAGAAGGGTGGAAGGTTATACATCGGAAATCAACAAACAAGAACCTTTAAGTCACTTTTTAATTATTGTTAAATATTCTTTTTAATTAATTTATAAAGAAAACAAATTAACTAAATTTTTTTGCTTAAGAAAATCTTTTAAGAAGTAAGTTTAGAGACCTATCGAGGGCTTGTCTTTATTTCCCACCACCCATGTTTCTTTCGGTGTGAGAAGAAGTTCGCAAAGAAGAAAGTAGAAAGTGGAAAAAGAAAGGGCTAGGCCCTTGCCGCGAAAGAGTTACGATGCCTTTGAGTAAAGCACTTTCTGTGGTGGCCAAGCCAGCCAGCCAGCCGCTGTCGTTATCTGCATAACTCATACGCACTGTGGCCGCCGCATAGTTTATTCGAGAGCAGGGAACTGAGAGAATAGAGAGCGGAAAATTCAGCCAGAGAAGAGTCGGGAACTGCACAAAAATTTGCAACACATGGCAAACGCTTCCTGCATCAGCTCCCCACACATGCTGCGATTTAAGCTTACGTAAATATGGCCAGGCTTTCCAGCTTTCACCCAGCATTTTTTTCCATCTTGCCAACATCCTTTTCCCTCGCGCCACTGGCTTATCGACTTGCGCTCCTGGCTCTCAGCACCTGGTCCTGCTGGCAGGAGCCAGGTAAACTAGGTAAACTCTTTGCGGCACGACTCGAGTATTATCTATGCATGAGTGTTTTTAATTTCTCTGCCCGCCACGCCCAGCGTCACCAACGACTTTTTGCCCTGATGCCCCGATTAAGCTCCCAGCCACCAGTTGTTAAGGGCCACCTTACCCAGAAGATTGCAAAAGAAAAATAGAGGGAAATCCAAACCTTAGTTATTGAAATCCATACAGTTTATATAGCGTGGTAAAGACCTTCTCTCTTTAGTAATCATCATTCACCAAGTGGTAAATACTGTGTACTAAGTAAGGCATATTAAATTTTCAGTGCCTCTGTACTGTTCATTCATTCATTCCGGAATTACTCAATGATACAGAGAGGGTGTAGTAAATTAACCAAATATCCACCACATGCTTCTCGGTATTCAGAAGCAGCTCTCTCTTATACTTTCTCCATCAATTCGGCTCCTCTGGAGCTCAACTCTTTGCCGAGAAGGCCTCAGCTGTCGCCATCCATCAAATGCCAACAGATCCTTGGGCCCAAAGAGCGGTTCGCCCATCCATTTCTCGCATTCACGCCCGAGCAATGAAAGGCCAAGGAGTGCGTTTGAATAAGGAGTGAAACAACAAGTCGGACGGGGGTCGCTTTCAGCTGCTTCTGATGCTGCTTTCCACCCTTTAACGCCATCGCCGGCCCCCTCTCTTCATTTTCACACCCGTCTCCATGACGCACTCTGAGCGAATTTCCCGCAATGAATGGCTGAATGACAGGCACAATGAATGGCACCGGCGGGTATGTCCGAATACCAAAGTCCTGGAGGGGGTAATGGGTATCGTGGCGTAGGGGACAGGACATGGAATTGACAAGCAGCATGCTCCTAACGGGCCAAGACAATGGGCAATAACGCGGTAACAGGCTAACTCAGCGCTAACACACAGGACGACGATGTGCAGCATTGACGTCCTGCTGGCCTTTTCCAGGACAAGTTTACCGCTTTTCGAGGTCCAAATAGGTGGGAGCGACTGGAGAATTACCTCTTACTATTTGTTTCATTATCTAAATTAAGACAAAGAATCAAGTTATTAAAGGTGGAAATGTTAATGAGTATACTTCCACACAATAAATATATATTACATATTAATATGTATATTTTTTTATTTAGGAAAGAGCTTAAAACGCATTCCTTGTGACATGTCTCCATTAATAACTACATAAATAATAAAGCATCTCAAAACATTGTTTATCGTAGATTCTGTACATTTAAAAATCTAAAAGGAAAAAAAATATGTTACAGCTGTGACTTCCTTTGAAACATCCGTATTTGCAGCAATTTTTTCCATTTGTCCTTGGCTAGCATACTCCGAAATAAAAGAGACTTTATCGAAGTTGACCGAAATAGAAGGGCGAAAAAGCGATGGTTGACAAATATGCTGGCCTACTTGCAATAACCACTGACGACCCCTAAAAGTGGAACTTTCTCAAGTCACAAATCATTTAATTTGCCATTCGAGGAAAAGTTTTCGGCGTGAGGGCTCGAGGTCCAAAAGAACAAAGAATGTCTGGGTCAGTACAGACAGGTAAACAATGGGATCTTAGCAATTTCATTAGCCTCACAGAAATAACACAAATTTAAGCTGCAGAAAGGTCGCAGATAAAACCGAAAATAAAATTCACGAGAATTGTAAAACAAAACGTAATAAAATGGATAACATGGGATGCGGACGTCGAAGGTTGTCATTGGTATTATGTCCTCGATTCTGACGGAGATTGGATGTGTGGCAAATGAAAGTTTCGCTGCTGATTGAGTCAATGATGATGCCATTAAAAGTCGCAAATTGATGTTTTTGTTTCAAATGTGTCAGCATGTGTGTGTGTGTGTGTGTTTCTCCCGTATTTGTATTTGTATTTGTATTTATATGTGTGTGTGTCAATTACAAGCGTTAGACGCTGTTATTCGCATTCTAACAACGGAAACAAGCCAGAGATTTATTTTTGATATTTCCGCTTTGGTGAAGCAGCAGCAGCAGCAGCAAAACATCAGGGAGAAACTTTTTCGATAAAAATGTAAATTTATTGGATATGTGTGACAAACACGCTACAGTGCACTGAGAAAATACATATTTAAGTGGGAAGATTTTAGATTTAGAGTCAATGGATCCAAAAATCCGATATAAACTTAGCAGCGAAAGAAAACACCGATTTTGTAAAGCCTGAAATGTGTCTTTCAAAATTAGAATTATTTGTATATCATAAAAATGTTATTGAGTGATTTATCCATAATTAAAATAATACTTATAAAACTTGTAATTATCATAGATTTACCCATTATGACATACCCAAAATTACCTTAATTTAAGCTAAAGACTTTTATAATTACATTTAATTTTTCCCTTGTGTATAAACATCATATAAATACACACATTATTCGATTCAAATGCGAATGACAATAATAGTCATGTTTTTTGGTTGATGAAGAAAGAAACATGGAGGAAAGGCGAGGGGAAAAGCAGTGATCTCTGCTCATCACGCACGACTTGAATCATATTTTTATGGTTTTTTATTGACACATATCTATGTATATTCGGAGTTAACAACAATTCATTCATTTGACTTTGACTTCATTATTATTGCTAGTTTTTGTTGTTCGTTTTCGTTGACATGCCAACTGACTGACGGACTTTATAGTAGTCCTCAAGTCTCGACTTTATGTACCGTTGCGAATTGTGTAAAAACAGCACAAAACTTTGCGTATTACATAAAAATGTATCATATACAGGCACATAATTCCCTTTGTGAGGCGATTTGTAGGGAAATAAACATGTTTGGACATCGTCAAAGGACGTAGGTGGCCCAGACAATAGGCGTAGAGCATAAAAAACGGGATTTAATGACCAAATTAAGTTATGGCCAGGCATAAAAACTTCCCTCTCAGTCAGTTTATGGCTCAAAGAGTTTTCTCTGACAATTGATGGGAAGTGAAAAGTAATAACACAACAGAACCAGAGTAGCAAATACACGCAATTAAAAGATTTTAAGCAAACAAACAAACAGCTCAAATGGCCAACTGCCACAGAATGTGTTTAATAAATTAATAAAGCAAACAGACTGGAAAAACATCAACATCAATAGTAATTAATACCAAATAATTATGTATTTAAGCAGCATAATAAATATGAAATAAAAAATTATGCCTATTAAATAGTATTTTACGCTGCAGAGGGACGACAAGAGCAGTATTTAATAGCAAATGGAATTTAAAGGGAAAATTGTGTCCGGAGAGTCATCTCGAATTGCAGTAGAATAATGCAGAAATAAATGTAGAACAAGGACGAGATAAGCCGCCAAAGACAACGTTATCGGGTGGAAATTATTCTCAAACAAAGTCTCCGACGAAGGGACACAATACCAGTTTTCCCCCTTAAATGATTGCAGGGATAAAACATATTTTTAAATCAAAGCTGGGTTTCGGGCAGGGGTTGGGTCTATGGCTTGGCCGAAAAAGGGACTTAACCGCTATTAGGCCGTATTGAATGAGGAAAAGCGGCGGTGGTGATGGTGGGATATCCAAAAAGGTTACAAATAGCCATCATAAAAACTTTATTTGTGCAAAGGATTGAAAACAGGAGTCGGCCAAAGGACAAAGACGACGACGTCCCATGCATGTTAAAGTCGGTGTGTCTCACTCAACCAGATAATGCACTGGGAAAAATCGAGTAAAGATATTTTAATATCTTTATATACTTTATTTTATCTATAAGCCAGGAAATAAAAATAACGTATCCTTACATAATTTCCTATGATTAACTTTATCATTCATTAGTTGTGATATTTTCTCTCCGTGTGGCTATATCCTTTCCCTTTAATATGGTCAAAAGTGAGTTGGGTTTGGTGGGGCGGTGAAGGTCGACAAGCGTGTTTATTGTTGTTTATGTGCCATGATGCCTTCCCCACAATTTGCAGTCCTCAAACTCCCCTTTGATTTTCGTTATTCGTTTCGTTTCGATTCGATTCGATTCGGCTTGGATTGCGTTTCTGTGGGGCTTTGCGATTGCCTTTGTTTGGCGTTGTTAAAAAACATTTATGCGCCATTATCAAAAGCAATGCCACGCCCACAGAGCCACACACCACACCACACACACACCACACACACACACATGTTGCTTATTGGTGTTCACGAGGTTATAGCGTTTTATTGCCAGGGATTAAGCTATAATTGCGTATCGCATTTCGGTTATTTGTTTTCATTCCACGTCTCCCCGGTATCGGTTAATAAGGATTGCGTATTTTCCAGATATCGAAATCATTAGCGCTGCAATATGTTCTGATGATATTCCGGAGAGCCCTTAAGCCCTTGCATTTGCACTGGACGAAGATATAATGCATAATCGGGATTTAGTGGGTGACAGTGGGGCGTCTTTAAGTGGAAAACCCCACAATTTTGGTTGGACTCAATCAGGAAACCACACGCACTCACACACACACACACACACACGTAGATATCCGTGGCAAGAGCACAAACACTAAGACACAAATGTGTGCATGTAGCAGCTGGAATTGGTTTGAAAATTTCAGGCATATTTGGCAACGGGTCATTAAATACGGAAATTGAGTCAACAAAGCCAAAGACGCCAGGAAAGGAGCAGGAAGGATATATACAAGCCACTAACACACACACGGACTTCCACCCACACAAAGCACACTCACACACATGTACACATATACAGTGAAGGCCATAAAACTAGCAAAGAGAATGATCCTTTTGATGGGAATTTTTGGGTTTTTAATACGAATATTTATTATAATTTATATGGTGTTTTTGAATTACTTTAAACTGATTTATAGCATAATATATGTATTTGTATTACATTTTATATATTATATTTATTGTTTTAGGAATATTTGTTTCTCATATTGTTAATAAAATGCGAGTTAATTATGCTTCAATTTAATATTGTTTTCACCCTACAATTATGTTAAATTTGTTACGAAAATACCCTTAAATTTTAAAGTATAATATTAATATTATAAACAAAGTGTGAACATTATAAAATTTCTTCCATTTCTTCTTATTTAATTAAAAATAAACCAATCTTGAAACGAAATTTCTAAAATACTTATTTTTTATATCAAATTTGAATACTTTTAATTTTGAAACTATTTTTCTGAACTCTGCTGCCCAAAACACACGTGAATAGAGGGCCCAACACACAAAACACACACTCAGAAAAAGCAACAAGAAAAAAATACAGCAAACATCAACAACAACATCTCGGAAGTTTTATTTTTGGTATGGTTGGGATCGCTGGGAAAAGTCAAGCTACATAAAAGATGCCCCGAATCGGTTACTTGTTTTTGTTGGCCCGAAAAAGCCCGCCGCCTGGCTTTTGATTATGTAACCCTCGGTTTTTAGGGACCCCAACCAAGCATAACAGATGCAAAGCCCACGGATAATTGCCGTGGAGAGGGCTCTGCTTTCGATTGGCTGCCAATAACAGAGTCGAGAGGACTCACAGGACCTGTGCTACAAGTGTGTGTGTGTGTGTGTGTGTCCGGAGTTAAAGGTTAAACTAAGCAATGTGTTGATTGCGGGTCAAGCGTGAAAGCGATTCAATCGTATTTGCCAATACTACTATTTAAATTGTTGATTTTGTGCAAATGTTGCACTGCGGGAAACGGAAGAGGAAAGTAAAAGATGTAAGCAGAAGATGCCTGAAGAAATGAATTCAGTTACAGAGTACATAAATATCATATTTAACTAATTTAGTTACTAAGCTGATCGGCATTAAAGCCACCAAATGAACTCACTAAGAAATTAGGAAGACGAAGGCACAACCTTACCTTCTACATCTACATCCATCCACAAGTTTTGGCCGCAAACTTCCTTGATAAACAAAGCAGCCTGAACTAGACAACCAGACGCTCCAATTATGTTGTACACAAGGCAATGAGGATTGCAGGAGGTGCTGTCCTGGGTTACGTATGTACTATATCACGAGCCCTCCCACCGAACGAGCAGAGAGAGTGAGTTATAATTCAAATAATTGCCGGTTATTTGGAACAATCAGCACCGCAGGTGGGCGGCAAACTTTGTCCGTGGCTGTGGCAGTGGGCCTGGGTCTGGGTTATAGTTTATCCACCCTGCGAAAACCCCAGAAACACCGAAAATTCATTCATATTCCCGTTGCACCCGCTGTGTGCAAACAATTGCTCATTAAATATTGGTCGTAACTTATCCATGGGTAGATAATTGCGGGGAAATGATCGGTTTGGCCATTTTCTGGTCAGTAATTCGATAAGTTGCAAATCTCTCTGGTTGTTAAATTGAACAGACTCTATTATATGGGTATAAAACCGATGATAATTAGAGATTTGTAATCCGTTCCTGTACTATGCCATTCCAAAATTGCTCTTACTTGGGTTAATCAGAGGGTCCAGTGAGGGGTTAATATCCCCATTGTTTCAAAGGAATGGCCCCTGGCAACTATAGCTCGGGGTATGCAATAAACATAATTAAAACGCCTTTAATTCAGCCTACTGAGAAATGCCAAGAAAATTAACTTTTCAGCATTGTTGGCGACAATTTCATGCAAGAACTGCCGCCGCTGCAGATACTCGCCCCAAGGCACAACAAGCGCAATTAACATATTTTATCAATCTTTTTTTCTGGCCCCGCTGCCAGCTCCACTTACGCAATTTAAATAACTCAAGTAGCAAACGGCGCAAAAGAGCAAAGGACACTCCAAGCAGGCAGGATATAGGGGGGCAGGAGTGCGTTTGGGCTGGGCTCGGAGTCAGGGTTTCGGGGTTCACAGGTCCATGGACGTATGGCGAAGAGTCACCAGCTCCATAAACACATTAACACTTTGCGTACGGCCGGGGTGCTTATGGGTGGGCGGTGTGCTGCTGTGGCAGGTGAAGAGCTGGCGGGTCAAAGTTGGCCAGGCAACATTAAGCCCGCCAAGTATTTTCATTTTTCACATACATCGCTGATTCGTGCACTGCGACAAAAGTTTATCTTCGAGTCTAAGAACTTGAACTAATTTTGATGCATTATTCAAATCTTTTTATATAACTCACAATATATATATATATATACAAATATATCTCAAGTTATCCAATGCAATTTTTAAGGTAAAAAATTCAGTTTAATTTGATTGACTTAACGATGTACAACTTTGTAGCCTTATTGTTAAAACCCCTTAAGAGGTTTGTTTTACTATTTTATATTAAATGTTAAATTGTATATTAAATTAATACTTGTAGCTAATAGCTTCTTAATTCTCTATAAGAACTCCACTAGTTCTTCTCAAGTTCACGAAAGTGTTGTTCCACTTTTTCTCCCAGTATCCTGACAGACCTGGCCGCTGGGTGGGATGTGGGTCGTCTGGCAAGGTCGCCTAGCAGCGGCCAACTCACGCACTTGGCGGATAAACAGGATCCGCAGGATATGCGAGAGGCTGCCACATAAATTACACTTTAATTTTGCAGCATTTTTGGCCACGGCTTATAAATCAGCCGGTTTTCGGCGAACGCGACGTCGACAGCTGCTGGCCCTCCGCCGGATTCTCGCGCTCGGCACTCGGAGGACTGCTCCTCCGGTTCCTCTGGCTACCCCCCTGGCTCCCTGCTTCCCGCCTTGTTCCGCGGGGCCAGGCCACTCGCAATATTGAAATTTCAATTTAATTACATAGAACGAGGACCCGACCCCAGGCCCAGGCTCAGGACCAGGCTACCAGGCCCATGTGCCCGCAAAATGAGCTGTCGTTGTGGGTCAAAAGGAGCAAGTGGAGCAAGTGGAGGAGATGGCGGCACCGCGAAAAAAGCCACCCGAAAAATTACAAGGGAACCCTGTTAGATGTGCTCACTTGAACTGAACTGCTCGGCGGTTTGGCTTAATTTGTTGAGATAATTGTGCTGAAATTATATTATTATTAAATTCGCATCCGTTAGTCGTCCTGCCCATCCTCCGGCTGTTTTTTTCCCTTAATGCTTATTATGAAAATTGGATTTCAAGTGCTGTTGCTGTGTGTGCGGTTCTCCGTGTGGGTGAACTTCGACCTTCCCTCTTTACGTAATTGGATTTTGTGTGAGATTTGGCCAGAAAAAAAGCTGAGAAGAAGGAACGGAAAAGGCCAAATGTTATTAGCTGGGGGTCACGGGCAGAGTCCTGGAATCAGTTCACCAAAATCCTTGCTCGGACAAGGAAGGAGTTCCATTAGGACATAGCCTGCAGACCCATTGCAATCCTATTTGTGACTCAAGTTCTGCAAAAACCGTAGAATAACTCAGCTCGAAAGTTCTCGGGCATTTCGGCCTCATTTATAAATTTCGCACGCTCAGCGAATCGCGGATTTAAGGGTAAACTGGGCGTGGCACTTGCCAGAGAGAACAACAACAATGCCCTGTTATTCTGTAAACTTTCGGGGCGGGACTTTTAATTAATTCGCGGCATCAAAAGTGGAAACAGAAGCAGACGCAGCATCCGCCGCAGTGCAAAGATTCAAAGTCAAGTTGCCAGCGAAATCAGCAGAAAACAAAAAAAGAAACTGAATTTACACAACGAGAAAGAAGCAAACAGTGAAAAACTGAAATAAATGCGTATGAATTCACAAAATGTGATTATGAATAAGGGCCATTCATGCAAAAGGCTGAGCTGCCGAGGAGGGAACCACAAATGTGGGAAAGTTGCCACATGAAAAGGGTTAAATGACGGCCAGCGGACAAGGAGGAGGGTGGAGGAGGGTTAACCACATGCCGATTATGGGGCGTGCAAAATCAATTTTAAAGCGTATTTAATAAAAGCTCATTTATGCGCATTCTGCGGCAATTAAGTGCAGCAAATTGCAGGCATCGCGTCGATGTTGCATGCAATGTTGCTGCAGTAAATGCGCAGGAAATGCTGATGCTGCTGCTCCGATTAACCCTTGGAACAAGGAGGATCTTAGAATATGAAACTATCTGATAGTTACTCAATTCTAGTTGGAAATAATAATACAAAATGAATGACTTTCAATCCAATATTTGTTCTATATTATTTAGTATAAATTTAAAAAAAAATACAGTTGAATACTATAGTGTATGTTCCCAGTTTATTACCAATGATTGTCAACGGGTTAAGGGCACGTGCCTGTCCCAGTAATTAAGCTGATGTGAAAATCTTTGACTTGGTGCGAACACAGCGAGCAGGCAATTAAATTGTCCAGGACAGAGGACAGAGCCTACCGGCTTAATGCCCGCTGCTGCACCCGGCATGGTGGTGGAGCATCGCCCCACACTATCCGGATCAATGTCATCGACTGCAGCGACAGATTTATGACAATCCGAGGGACTTGGCCACGTCCGACTCTCATGCTCACCTGACAGCTGCCTGATGGCTGATGGCCTGCCCCCTTGGAGGCCCGAAACTTTGAAATCAACATTTCAATTTGTTGGCGGCTGCCGCTCTGGCAATTTGGTGTGAAAAACTTGTAGCTATTTTTAAGTCATCAGCGGGAGCAGGCAGCAGGCAGCAGCATCATCAGCCAGCATCTGCAGCGGCAACAACTGGAGTTGCCGGGCAACTTTTATTGCCCATGTGAGGGGCATGTCTTCGTGCCAATTGCGTCATGCCAGGCGAAATGTGTCAAGTGAGCGGTGACTGATGTGGCGAGTAACAAGGAGTCGTTACGCACTGAACCAAAATTTTGGTAGGAAATTAGGAGTAAGAAAGAAAATCGATGGGCCAGAACAATTAGACTATTAAACACAAGAAAGAGAGACTAACTAAGGAGTATTATACATAAGATATAACTTATAAAAACCTCCTCTAAATCCACTCTTGTACTTCAAGTAGAAGTATATCTTTATTCTAAGTGCAAGTCTTCTCCCCTTTTCCAACCCCCACATTTGTCTTGAGGAGTGTTGCATGCGAAAAGTATGCATAAAAATGTACCATTCAAGCGCTGGAATTAAAAGTAACGAGAGAAACGCTGCCGGCACAGGAGCTGAAAAAAAAGAAGCCAAGGAGCAGGCACTCGAAATGGCGTTGGCTTTATTCCGGCAATTGTCTGGGACAGTTAACCCCAAGGAGCACACGACTCGCGACTCGGATACATAGCAGCCAGTACATAGGAGGAGGCAGCCCCTCTTGAGCCGCTGTCATTGTCAATGTCTCTAGACAAATGCGCCTGAAATGGCATAACAGGCGAATGAGTTTGAGTGCCAGAAGCCCAGCCCACTCGGGAAAATGCTAGGGGTTTGGGAGCTTTCCACGGAAAACTCTTGGCCCACCCCCTCTTGGCCCACGCAAATTCGGTGCACGCGCAATGCTAATCTGCTTTTAATTAAACGCAACTCGCAATGCCGAAAAGTCTAAGAGGCTTCCTCCCTTCAGTTAGCTAATTGTCTTTTGTCATTTGTCTTTTTGGCCAAATATGCCAGAGACAAGCGACAGTTACATATGTGGAAATTCACAATTGCGGAACAAGGAATGTAAGAATGGCCCAAATGACAATTAAAACACAAATGTTGTTTTCTTGGCCCTGACAGTGACTGTTTCGGTGGGTCGGCAGAGGTTAAACTCAATAATTGTATCAGAGCTAATTAAAGTGAATAGAATTAAGTACGATGACAAAGGGGAAATAGAGAATAGAATGGAGAGAGACTTTAGGCATTTATTTTTCTTGATATTTTCCTCATTGTGGTAGGCATACATCCTATTCTCCATTTATATAACGCATTTAATTTTATTCTTTTCTCAATTCTCTTGTTTCCTGCATATAATTTTTTTAAGACTGTAGAATAAATAGGAATGGTAAATTTGTACATTGTTATGTATTTTTTAGGTAGTAGAATATATATAAACATACAATACACAGCTTAGAGTTGAAAATTGGTAAAGTAATCTTGAAGCACTAATGATTGACTTCAATAAATATTCATATTTGTATCCTGTAACAAATATTAATTTACGTTTAATTACACCAGATAAATAGTAATTGCTTCGATATAAAAAAGGGGCGTGGGAAGGATATAAAATAATGTACTTACATGATTTCCCCCCTTTCAATGGCATACCGCATTTCGCCAAAGAGGGGAAATTTCATTTTTCAATAATGATAAATGGCAAAAATATTAGGCAAAATCAATCAAAATATGAAAATATGAACAGCAGCTTGCACAAAAAAAATCCAAAGACCCGAGAAGGGGCAGGGAAAACATATAAAATATGTCAAACACAATTAATTATGAAATGCATAAAACAAAGCCACAGGCATAAAAACAACAATGGAAGGCCATAAAAGCGTCAGAGGATGGAAAATGCATGAAAAATGCGACAGACAAAATTATCATTCATAATAATTTGTACAAACAAAACGCGCGGGGGGGGAGTAGGAGCATCGGGAAATTGGGGGTGGGGAAATTGTGCGAGGGAAAATGTTTGCAACTGTAGCCGCGTTAAACAATAGGGCAACAGTGGGAAAGATGGGGCAATAGAATGTTTCACGTCTAGCCAACAATTACAAAAATTGATGTTTTATTTAAAATACCAGACGGCAAACAGGGCTGGCCGAAGGAGGCCACAGAGGGCCACAGTCGGGGAATAAAAATAACAACAGCAGTGATAATGTTGCTGGCAACACATGTTTACAACGGCAGCGAGAACCGCAGATACAGCAGCAGCAGCAGCAACGGCTGACAGCAGGCTCGAGAGGCCCGCCCCCCTTCGAATCGGAATGTCAGACGCCTGTGCACACATTTTAATCAATAAACAAACGTGAAAATATGACAAACAAATTAATAAAATGCAGCAAACGCCGGTCGAGACAATGACAAAATATTATAAATGCATTCAAGGGCTCTTTGTGAGCGGTGTACAGGGGTCGGGGGCAAGTGGGGGAAAGTGAAGTGGGAAAAATCAGGGAAAAATCAGGGGGATAAGGTCTATATATAGAGCCGCAGCATCCATCCCTTTCCCGCTCACCCCTCGACTAATTGTGACAATTCGGTCTCACACAAATGGCATAATAAATGTTGAGCAGAGGAAATGATGTGTGAAGTGCATGCCTTTGTATCCTCCTCCCCTCCCTTAACCCACCAATCCGCTTAACCCTCTACTTTTCCCAACATACAAATACCAGACAACCGATGACCAAGCGGAAGTGATTTTTGGTTTCAGCGCACGATTTTCTGTCAGCTGGAAATGCATGGCACAATGCCGATGCTGATGTTGGGCCCAGCTATTAGCCAAACTTTGCCTACACTGAGAGAAAAGTGGTGTCAATTAATAAGCTTTTTATATGGTTAACTCGTCATTCATTAAATCATTCGACATATTAAATCTTTACGTATCTTAAACATATATAAGTTATACAGTTCTATAAAAGTTTGTAGTATTTGTTAAAAACAAACTTAAACTTGTCTTATTTACCCGTAATTTTGATCTGAATTTTATTTTGACTTATTTACTTTTGAACTCAATATTTTTAAGATTAAATAAATCAAATATTTAAAAGAGATACATAGATATTTAAGCACATATTTATTTCTATACCTGGCATGTTTCCCAAGTGCTTACCCAAATAAATTCGATTTCCATTCACCGATTTTAAACATAGAAAAACGATGCATAATATCCTTAAACTTTTAGCATAAAAAAAGATAATGCATAAAAATATCTAACTTCAAAAAATTCCTTTTTCCCAGTGTATAATGGAAAGCAATCGCCGTTCATTGTTTACGACACAATTGCTGAACAATGCCAAAAACAGGAAGCGGCGATATGCAGAACTCTTTTTTTTTTTTGCTCCTTTTGAGGGGGGCAGATAGATAGATAGTTTGAAGGACTGGCGACCAGTGTGCGGCTTCCTGCATTGAAGCGCATAATTGAGCAGCGGGGAAGGTCGTAAATAATGCAAAACCCAATTGCTGGCGGCCAGCGAAATAAGCAAATCCAAATTGGATGCCTTCGAGTGGACGGGACGGGCTGCTA
This sequence comes from Drosophila serrata, assembly GCF_035046125.1. Taxonomy (NCBI): domain Eukaryota; kingdom Metazoa; phylum Arthropoda; class Insecta; order Diptera; family Drosophilidae; genus Drosophila; species Drosophila serrata. The sequence continues at coordinate 238,256 of NW_028257131.1, read as the reverse complement.
ATTAGTCCCCGGGTCGCATTTTTGAGCGCTCCAAAGCGATTTGAGAAAGGTCAAAATGGGCATTGATATTTCCTATCTCGGTTTGGGTTGCAATGGGTCCCAGTCCCCGGTCACTGTCCCAATCCCTGTCCCTATCCCTGCCCCTGAACGAATAAATCAATCCGGGCAACGGTCGCGGCACGTGACGATCGTCGGAATTTTTATTTGGAACTTTGTGCACTTTACGAGGCGGTCGTAAAACTAATATTTCTGCCTGTGTCAACAACTAATTGAAGTATTCTCTGGTCTCCTTTCTTCCCACTATATTGCAGAGCGTGGCATTTCTCTCGTGCAGCATATGAAGTAATTAGGAGTAGCACTAAAAACATCTATAAATGTCAAAAGACAAACAATTTCGCGGAAGAGCGAATGCCAGACATTGCCATCGACACTTTCCAGCCAACATGTTGCTGGGAGTCATAGACAGCAGCAGCAGCAACCGCAGCAGCAACCCCAAGTGACAGCAGCAACATCAACTGGCGGCAGCAACATTTGTGCGTTCAGTCGCAATTCTGACGGTTGTGTGACGCGTTCGTCGGGCGGCAATAAAGCAGACCTTTCTTTGTACTCAACAGAGAAAGAGTGACGTCAAAAGAACAATATAAACAAAGTGCAAACAATAAATTCAACATAAATACAAAAACAAACGAATCACAATACGTAAAAAAGTGTGTGCCATATAAATAAGAATAATTAAGTAGAAAATGCCGGAGAGCCAGCCACTCTAGGCAAATAAATTAGCATAATTTAGCAAAGATTTGCCAAGACAAGCCGACATTCATTTCGCACTTAATTAGTGTCCGACAGCGCTGACAATGTGGCAGACACTATCAACTTTAAGCACATCACTCAGAGGAGCAACAGCAGCAGCAACGCCGGCAACCTGCAACTGCAACAGCATGGAAAACGCGGAAATGCACAGTCACAAAGTGGGCAACATGTTGCCATCAACAGACAATGCGACAGCGGCAATGCGTAGGTGTCGCTGTCGCACAAAAATCACAAACAGCAACAGCAGCAGCAGCAACAACATCAGCAGCAGCAGCAACAATAGTAGCAACTGTGGCAGCAACATCCTGCAGTGGCTACTCCTGCTATGCCTTTTCTGTGGTAAGTAGAAGCCGGCAAATGAGCCATGGTCGAGTGCAGTAAGTGACTTTTAACAAAACGCGCTTAAATGTCTCTGATTTAGTGCGCCACGCCCCCCAGGGAAAAGCATATACACCATAAAAAACGACACTTACACTGGAAAAATAACAATATTCTTTGATTTGGTGCTATTAAGTCGGAAGTTAGACCTTTATAACTTGGAAAATATTGATGGTCTTTTAGGAATCTTTTGAAATATTATTTGTGGGTTTTACGGCTGATTTGATTTAAGCCATTATTAAATGTTTTATTTTAGTTCCCCGCCAATTTCCTAACCCCCTCGATTTCATGCTTCATAAATACTTTTCTCAGTGTAGGAGAAAAAAAAACAGGGATAAAGCAGAAAAGACAAACCGCCAAACCAAAGTGATATAGAGATGTGCTGAATGAAAAAACTGCTGCAGTTTTAGCCCTTGAATAAGATATACAGGGGGAGAGTTGGGCCAACACAAAAAAATAAATAAAAACGCTCAACACAAATCAAGATGAATTTCCGTGCATTTTTGTCCAGATTTTTGTACAGCTTTGGCAAAAAGGAAAATAAACCATGTACAGAGAGAGAGACAAACACACATGGGCAGCCAAAAACTAAAATAAAATAGAAGCTCACACAACTCTGGGTTTCTGGTTTTGGTCTTTTTGTGTTCCGTCTAAAGCGCTACAACCGCCACACCAGCAAAAAATGGCTAAACAGCAAAGAAAAGCATTTGAAAATAGCGCCAAGAAATGGAAGAAGATTAAATGGCAACCAAGGGGTGGTGGTGGTGGTACGTCAGCGCAATATAAATTGACTCGTGTTTTTCATTTAAACGTTTCGCCGCCCTCCAGCTCCAATCGCCTTTTTTATATATTTTCTTTTTGCTGCCTTCAATAATTCGAGTGCACAGCAGTTGCAGCTGCAGTCGCTGCCACTTAAACCTGAAATTAACTTTGGCCCACGGAAGTATGCAGCGGACATGGCAAATCGGGCAACGTGAGCCGGCCATACAAGCATATCCCGCACTGTCCGTAGGAGGAGCACTTGTGGCTACCTTTTTTTGTGGCCAGCTTTTCTCCGTTCTCGCCGCCATCCCGTATTGCTTGATTATTTCGTTTGGAAATTGATGCTGCCATCAATTATAGGAAAGCACAGGGAAGCAAGGCATCAGGGTGGGAGAGAAATGAATCCGGCTAGCAAGAAGGCACACCAGAGTCAGATAAAGGCACAGAGAGCGAAAGTCGTAGCTAATTGGATGAAGGATCTTGCAGAAATGTTTAATTAAAATGTGTGTGTACGATGCCAAGATAAAAGCTAAATATTCAATCCAATATCACAAATTCGTTATAAAGTCTGAAATCAATCCTTAAAGTTTAATATGAAGCCCTGAAGCCAACATTTGCATCGTTTAAAATGCATTGTAACCTAAACTGTCCATAAATTCTACCTTAGGTTTATGCAGAAACTCTGGATTTATTCAAAGTAAATAGCCAAACTAAATTCCTGATTAGATTCCCTGAAGTGAATACATTCGCTTTAAGTTTCATTATTAAATGGATTTCCTTTGCTTGGTCTCGACCATTATCCTGGAGAAGTTTGCATTTTATTATTTGGCTTATCAAGTTATAAATACACCAAGTAGACCTGGCAACTCAGGACTCTTCAATGAAAGCTGAATGAAATTTTTAACTTGGTTTTATGTTTCACCAGCAAATTTAATTTCTGAGTGTACGCCAAGACCAATGGACAGCAATGGAGTTTCCATTGCCGCCGGCTGATTGGTTACTCGGATGGCTTTAAAGCCAACGCTTTGTAATCGATGGCCCCGCAAAAACGCTGTGCAGTGCTAAAATAAACCGAAATCAATTTGGTTAAGCCCAGACGGGACGATGGAGATGGAGATGGAGTACCACCCACTTCGCTAATCAGGATAAATAAATATTTATAATTAATTTAAAATATAAACAGCAGAGAAGAGCGTTCGGGCGGCGCAATTAATTTCGGCTAGTTCGACGGGGGACAAGGACTGGAAACCCAAAAGCAGAGAACTGAAACTGAAAACGGAGAAGGAAAAGCGAAGAAACTTTTATTTTGATAACAAGGCAAACAAGCAAAGTGCTCATCGTCCAAGATTCGCAGGCATATGAATAAATGACTGAATGCATGAATAAGCAATCAACAATAATGGCCCGGGGAAACAGAAAAACAGGGTTGAAAGAGGAGATACACCGAGAGGATTTTTGAGAGGAATTCTTAGAAAAGAAACTGAATTTTGAATCCCTAAGAAATTTAATTAATTTAAGCTTTAGTTCAGTATATTTACATAATTACAGAGGGAAAATTGAGTTTATTTAAGAGAACTTTTCTTTCAGAAAGTTTTATAGGAATATTTATAGTTTATGGAAAGTTTAAATTAATATTTGAATAAGATTTATAGTTTATAAAATCAATACCTTTCTGATTTTGTTGCTGTGCAATAAAGGTACGTGGCTGGAGGTGGAAGATGGGTATATTATGAAAATATATGCACGGCGAAGAAGAGGTGAGGGGATTCAAGGCGACCCATGCCATGGTCAAGTGCCGGGAGGTGCGAACGAGATGACCAGCTAATGAGCCAAGTCATCAGGTGTTGGCCAAATGGGTTGCGGAGCTGTGGGTGGCGCTTCAATGTGGTTAAAGGTGGCCATGGTGGGTGGTGGTCAGTGGTTGAGTGCGTGAGCCCGTGCGTGCTTAATGAACTGCAATCAATGGCCCAGTGCCAGTCGATAAGAAACCCAAGAGGCGTCTCATTGTGCGTGCAACTGCTGATGCAAACACTCAGAAAAATATTATCTGTTAAACGTAGATAGATAGATAGCAAAAGAAGGTAGCGAAATAGATATAATAATCTTTTATTTTATTATATTAAATAAAATATTATGTAAGTTAGTGTGTAGATTTCACTGTATATTTTTTATTATAGTTTCGTTTTGGCCATGAGTTGGTCAACCATATTGATAGCTGGCGATTTACAGAGCCCTCTGACTAGATTGGCGCATTAATTAAGCACATTTTTGTAGAAATTTATTTAAATACAACGCCGGAAAAGAGACAATGTATAGAGATAGATGAGTATCGAGAGATAGGGGAAGGGAAAGAGATACACACATCGAGTTTTCCCCTCACACCTTTTGGCTCGCGTGAATTGGTTTTGGGCGTGAAATTGCTTTCAACGTTTAATTAGAAAAGGTTCGTGCGGTGGTTTATTTTTGGCCATCAACCGCATTTTGTGCCTGAAAGCAACCCATTCGAATTTCCACCACCACGATTCGCTGCAATTTGTTATCAGAAGCGAAACACGCACCTCACCTTTTGAAGCGCTGTCTTTGTTTACCTGGTTTTTGGGATAAATTAAAGGGATTAGACCGAGAGGATGCTGTGAGGTGTGTGTGTGAGTGAGTGTGCCACGCAATTAGCCACAAAATCAATTTTACACAAAAGCAGCAAAAGAGTCGAAGTAATCAACGCCTCGGGCTGGCAACAAAAGCGAATCATTCCGATCGGTTACAGGCATTATCGATTGAAGCCTCCTCTCAAGGTGCCGGCATTAAATTAAATTAAACTGCACATGTGTGAACGAAATAATAAACTAGTGAGCGACTGGGGAGCGGGGTACTAGTATATTGTCAGCAATATTGGTAACAGCATGCGGCATGTCCTGTCTGCCTTCGCCTGCGTTCTTCCATCTCGAGCTTTGTGTGCCAACTGTGTGATATAAAATATAATTGAATTGATATGATATGAGGCATTCGGAGTGGCATCCAGCAGGCCAAAACAACAATAGCCACCCACATGGCAGACATTCATTTTTATCTTTATTGGCCCCATGCAAATGCGAAGTTCGAGACTCGAAGACGAGAGTCCTGGTAAATACTACAGAAGTGGTTAAAAAAATAAACACAAATTTTATGCTCTTCAATAATTAAGCTGAACAACTCAAGAAATTAAATTTAACATGGCTAGAAAATGTTAAATATTATAGATCAAAACTTGCAACCACATAAAGAGATTCCATTCACTTGAAAAGAGACATCACAATATTTCGATATTTCTTTCATCAAATTTAACAAAAAGTATAATATTAAAGTTCACATGTTTAAACATAACTATTCCTTGAGCACAGTTGTGTCCCAATAAACAGACAGGAGATGAGATGTAAAGTCAAGGCTGATGCCTGTTGTGCACATGTCCTTTGACGAGCTTATTGATGACTGCTGGCCAAATGCAAAAATACTTGTATGAAAAATGGCATTCAGAAAATAAATAAGGATGGAGATCCTTGAGGAAAATAACAACAAAAAACACAGTGACAGTCATTATTACCAGGGAAATAAAAGTTAGTTCTTGATCACAAACACACAAGTAACAAATCAAATTTAAATTTCTTCAGGAAGAGTGCGAAATAGTCTTTAAAACAAAAATATCAAAAGAAATAAAATTGAAACCAATTAATAAAATAGTTTTAACTAAATTAAAGTCAAAAGAAACAGATTTGGGAAAGCTTGTCACTAAACATTATAAAATAAATTATTATTTCTACGAGGGTAAAATAAATCATCTTTGATGCCAACATAATTAACATCCTTGACATGGAAGACTATTTTAAATCCATCTAATATAATTTGTCACAACGAGCTTGAGTGCATTAAACTCATCTAAAAACATTTCAGACTCACTGCCAGTTGGAATTAGCAATAAATGTTGACCAAAAATGTTAGTCGAATGGCAAGTTTTCACAGCGCACAGAAAACTATAAAAACTTTTCAACATTTCAATTCATAATTCACACATAATTATATAATGCCGGCTTTGTCTATCTCTACTCGCAGGCTGCCCTCTGCTGTTGCTGTCTCTTTCGAATTGTCCTGTGGCACTCCCTCCTTCTCTCTGTCTCTCTCTACCTCTCTCTTTCACTCCTTGCCGGACTGTGGCCAGGCGAAATATGTCAGAAACTTTTCAAAACTGTAACAGCGCCAATTTGTCTACAAAAACGTTGACCGTACAGCACTCAGTGTGTCCCTGCCGCCCTCCGAAATCCTGGAAAACATTTTCCCACCCACTTCAAATGTAATTTCAACTCAAATTCAGCTGTATAATATTTATGCAAATATTTCCACGCTCCCTTCTCTTGTCTAATATATACTGTTGTAGTTGCTTATGCATTATGGTGCATAATTGCTGGTATTTTTTTGCCCAGCTACAAAAAGTTCTGCGATATTGTTGGTCCTTTTTAGTATTTGTGTAGCTAAAATATTGCGTTAATTATCACGAAATGCCACAGCATATAATGAACATGCACTGAACAATTTAATATTCATTAAATTCATTACATAAATATCATATTTAAGTTTAAAGAGATTAAAGCAGATTATGTATATCTATATGACCTACATAAATTTGCCTGTTTGATAATCTAATAATAATATTTTATTTATTAAATGCTATATTTTAAAGTCTTTTATTATGTTCAATTTGGTAATAATTTAAGTGAGACTATTAGTAGAGAAATTAAATAATCAAAGTCCTTTTAGATGCTAGTTTTTTTGATTTATTGTATACATTTTTAATATGACTTGAACTATTTTCCTCTCTGCATATATATTTATATGTATATAGCTCCAAGGAGTCTGTATCTGTTTGATCCTGTCTGTCTATGTGTGTGTGTGTGCAACCGCGCAATTTATATTTTTGTTAATTTTGTTCATTTTTTGGCCACGCGTAATTACATGAAGTATTCATGTGTAAAAATTTGTTATTGTATTTTTGGCCTCGTAAATTGTTTAACTTTTAAACATTTATTGGATGTTGGCCGTATCAGCCGGAAAACCAATTTTCACTGCCCAGAAGTGAGAGATGGGAGAAGGACGAAAAGTTTTCTTCTTCACTTTTTTTGTGGAGGATGCGAAGCAATTGACAGCGCAGCGAAGAAAACAAGACTTGAAAACTAACATTAAATATTTAAGACGGAAAACTGGAGTCTCTGTCTCCCTTGGCGAGTTGCCCTGGAAAATATGCAGGGAAATTTTTGTTTCTACCCGGAGAAATTATTGCACATCCATGCTCCGAAAGTCGCCTTTTTCACTCCTCGAAAAGCGAGTGGAAAATCGGTCTGAGCTCGAGGCAATAAGTTAAATTAGTTTCACCAGTATCGTGGCGTCTTGCCTCTTTGTTCTTCCTCCTTGCCACCGCCGCCACTCCTTATGACAATAAAAATATTACCCATAAATTATCACAAGTGAGTTCATCACATGGCTTGCGCTTTCGCCGCTCCCCCTCCGATTTTCATTCACAATTCGCCTGTCTGTAAAAAGTTCGTCTGGCTTTAGTTTAGTGGAAGCAGATGCTCGAAAGGATGTCGGTGCCTGGAGGAGCGAGGGCTGCTCCTCTGAAAACCCCTCAGCATTTACCGCGCTCATTTGTAACTAAATCTGGGCTAGCTCAGCTCGGTTGCGTGGCTGAAAGTTTATGAGTGTGCGGGTGGACTTGCAACCAAACATTTTCATATCCTCGGATATCAGAGGCGTGCTTTAGAGAAATGGAGAAGGGATTTTGCATTTATATTTTTATATTAATTCGATTGGCTACAGTTTTTGAAACAATTAAAACAATGGTAAAGAATTATGTATATGTAGTAGAACAAACATGTTTATAGATAATTTGTACAAAGCAAAGTAACATCAAGTATTAAACATCTTTAATTAATTAATTAACAATTGAATTATTTATTATTTTAGGTAAAATAGTCAATTTGATATCTTAAATCTATTTGCATTAGTTCAGAAACCTTCTTAAGGGTTTTTATAATCTCAATGATTAGTCATCAGAAAATAATGATAGTGATGGAAACCCTTTTTATTGATTGGATTTTAATATGTTTGCGTAAAAAGTGCAGGACCAATATTAACGAATAAATAATAAAAACAATGTTACACATTAAAGAGAAACAATTTACCTTTGACTTTGGTACCCCAAATATTTTATTTTAGACATAAGACAGATTAATCTAGGATATTTCAGAGATGTATAGTCTTAATAAGTTTCCTTTCAAAATAAGTACAAATAAATCTAGGATGATTCAGTGAATTATAATACTTGTTATTTATTAATAATTTAAAAATAATATACCTTTTATGAAAGTAAAATGTTGTATTTTACACAATGGGGGCATATACCTTATTGCATTTTGTGACGACACCCCTGGAACGCGGACGAGCATCCTGGCGCATATGTGAATGTTTGCGCAACTGCATATTGTCATAATGGTGAATGCATGATATATTGAATTTTGCAGTCAATAAACGTTTTATGATCACAGCTGCACATATTTCACAATTTTCCTCTCGTTTTTCCACTCCGCTCATATTTTTTGTGTGTTTTTGCCGCTTTTGTCGTGGCAAAGTTGCATAAAAGTTGGGTGGAAAGTGCGACAGCAAAGAATGACTCTGGGGCGGAAAGCCCGTTGAGGGCAATCGAAAAATTTAAGGTCATTATGGGCAGTGTGTATGTGTGTGACTCTGTCATCAAATCCGGCTAAGCTGGTGCTTTGTGCCTGCAAAAGTCCAAGTTGATACAGATCCTTGGCAATCCATCGAAGGACCATAAAGTTGTTCAAGCTGCCAGACGAAATCACTGCTCACAAAAATTCATCATCGATGCTGCTCCGGCTCCCTCTGCTCTGCCGATTTTCCATTGGCATTTTCCGGGGCCAATCTCTGCAGCAGGCACTCTCCAACTGCAGGGGCTGACGTTGAGCTAAGCTCGGCCTAATTTCCAAAGGCAAATGGCCGCAGGCTCAAGCGGCAGACTCACCCAGTGAGTGCGAAAAAAAATAGTACACAGTAGACATAAAATGAAACGGAGGCAACACAACAGAAAACACAACAGGAAGCTGTCCATGAAAATGAAGATGAACCAGCAGGAGCAGTACTAAAAGCAACAAGCAGCCGTTGAGCGGATATTGTGCCACTCCCAAAGGATGTGAGGACGGTGGGCGTAGGAATACAGAGAGGGAAATCAATCACTGGAAAATATACGTGATTTCTTGACAAGAAGTTGTTTAATCAAAATCGAATATTTATAGGTCTATGTTTATATAAAAGCAAATTTTATTCCCTTAAATAGCACCTGATTTATGAAATTACTATTTATTTTGATCAATCCTAAAAAGTGTTTTAAAGACTTTGACTTTTATATAAACGTTTTATTAGATCCATAAAGAATTTTTTCATGCACAATTCAAATTCATTTAAAATTATATTAATTGTGTCTAATTTATTAATTTGTCTTATTTATTACATATTATTTCTATAGAAAATGAAGCATTCATGCTAAAAGAAAATCCTAATTGCTTCCTTTTTCCACATTTCAGAAGAGTCTTTTAACAATTTCCTTGTTTTTTTCTTGGAACTATAAGAAAACGAAGAGATTAAGCCAGACATCATAATTCTGTTCTTCCAAGAAAAGTCATATATTCTCAGTGTATCACACACACATTGATTATGCTGCGTTGCTATCACGATTTCTATTTGAAACAAAGCACAGGCGCAAAAATAGCAAAACGGGAGTAAAGACGGTTGAAGCAGCAGCAGGAGCAGGAGCAGCGGCAACAAAAAATGGCAGCAAAGAGGTTTACAACTTCTCGTAAGGCGGCTTAAACGATTTGCGAGTTTATGGAAAGCCAAACACAGACTCAACGCAAACACACACGTCACACAGTCACACAGATGATGCCTCTGTCTGTCTCTCGGTGTGTGTTTGGGGGTGAGTGTGCCAGGGTATGTGTGTGTGTGGGGGGGGGGGGCAGAATAAGCGACGGGGTCGGGCATATTGTAAAACAAATGGAAAATTGCTTTTTGATGTAGTCAGTCAACTTTGCCTTGCCTTGCCTCGGTACCATCATCATCGACAGCGATGACGATGTTGGGAATGAGGATGTGGAAATTGGCATTGGGATTGGTATTGGGGAAAATGGCCAAGAGGATGGGCCTGGTCCTAAAGATCAGGGGTGCCGACAGATCGAGATTTATTCATATATTTTAAACATTTAAAACAAAAATAGAATATGTGCTAACTTAATGTTACATTGAATGCAAATGCCATATTCAAATAGCAACATTAAGAGATACTAAGATGGGCTAATTAAATATCTATTTGTATTTGCAAATTTAAGCTGTTATTAATGATTGATTTTATCTAAATGGGGCAACACTGATGATGGCGGACTGGCAAGTTGAAAGGCTTTAAGCGCCCAGGAGTATGATGCATGTCATTTGCGCTCTGCACTTGCAGTGGCTGCAATTCTTAATCCTGTGGGGCTTATGTGCTACAGCCAAGAAAAGGACCATGATGGCGGATGTGCTGATGATGAGGATGTGGCAGCCACTGCTGTCGCCAGATTCAATATTGTTTCACGCTCCTGGACGGGTATGCAAATCCATGGGAGGCAGGGAGTGTGAGTCCCTGTTTGGGCCGAGAGGCGGTTGAGCCGAGCCAACATCGAACGCTTTTAAAATAACAAAGGGAGCCGAGATAACTCCCCCACAAAATTGAGGCATTCAGAAGGAGTCCTTCTCTCGGCTTCTGCTAACTATACAGTCTGACAATAATGTATACTCTTTGCTTAAAAATTAAGTAAAATAGTAATTGCAAATATACCTAGTTTAGCCAACAAATGTTTTCAAACTCTTCCCATAAATGTTTCCGTAGTGATCCTTACTTTTCATGTTTACAAAAGAAATAATATTTGAAGATTATACCATTTTCTCCCCGTGTACTTCGGAACCAAAGCCCTTATGACACCGCATCCATTTGAATAAGTCTCTGTTCCCCCCTTTCAGATTTCGGTGAGGCGGCACTGCGTGATGTCAATCTGCTGGTGGAACCACCGGCAGTGCGAAGGGGTCAATCGGCGGCTCTGCGCTGCGACTACCAACTGGACGGAGCGCCCTTGTACTCCATCAAGTTCTACCGCGGCCAGATGGAGTTCTACCGGTACACGCCCGGAGAGTATCCACCCACCAAGGTCTTTCCGTATCCCGGCATCCGTGTGGACGTAAGTGTGATCCAACGAGGGGTTATTGTTCGCATTTAATGGGTATTTTTGGCTCATTCTTGGCAGGAGAACGGCTCGAATGCCACCATGGTGCACATACGCAACGTGAGCTTCGGCCTGTCCGGACCATTTAGCTGCGAGGTGACGGCGGATGCACCGCTCTATTCCACCTCCACCGCCTACGCCCAGATGCAAGTCGTTGGTGAGTATGCAACGGTGTCCTGACAATGACAAACGGGGCCTGTCTCATTAGTCCTGGCGCGAGCTCTGACAAGGCAAGAGCAGCGAATAATGGTTAGAGAAGCGTTCCTTTTACTCTGCTCCCTCCTGCTCCATCGTCAGGAATTAAGAGCTAGCTAGCTAAATGATGAACAAACGCTTGAAATTCCAGGGTTATTTTAGCTCTAAAATTAATAATGGCTTAAATTTAAAAAGAATTTAAGAAATATTGTGAGCTACGGAATATAAAATTTAAAAATATCGTGTGTAAGAAACAAGGAGGTTTGTTTACAAACACATTAAGCATATTATTATGAACAAATATAATTTATATTATTATGATGGGTAATAAGAGAACTCAAGGTCTAGTTTCACTCGACTTCATTTAAATAACTCCATATAATTAGTGCAAGATTTTTACTGATGATCTCTCGAACTTATATAATTTGTAACTAATTATTTATATTGCAAAAATTCCTAATATTTTCAGAGTATCCTGAGAAGCGTCCTCAGCTTTTTACGGAGCATACGCGCTATGAGCCCGGTGATGTCCTTAGGGCGAATTGCAGTACTTTACCTTCGAGGCCACGTGCAGAACTACGATTTACTATCAATAATATACCGGTAAGTTATATATTACAACAATATATAATATATATAAAATAAATTAAGGAATCCTTAACAATAAATATCAAAAATTATACAATTAACAAAGTACAAACAAGAACATTCAAAGGTTTACGCTACATTTTCAAATTTAACAACCTAAAAGTGTATAAATTTCGGAAATTGAAATTCTATAAAACATTCAGAGGGAAAGCTGAAAAATATAGACGTAGTTATAAATGTATAAGTAGAATACTATTTCTAAAAATAATACATTGTAACTATGGTCTTTAGAATATTCAAGGGCTTAATGTTAATTTTCAATAATAACCACACTTAAGTATATAAATTTAACCAAATTAATATCCAAAACTTTTTCAAAGCACTCATATAGCCATGGGAAAGATCTGATCTCGAAGAAATTAGTGTGACCCCTCAGGGCGAAACGGTTTACAATCGACAATTAAGAAGTCTTACATCAAGCCTCGCATTGATTGTTAATTAATGTCCCGGCTGTATGAAGAAGTTTTGGGCCAAGGGCGTGGGGGATTTGCCTAATTAAACAGCTTTGACTTTCCTAACGGCATCGTAAATCCTTTATAATGGCAGCCACCACCACTCCGCGTTGGGAAACATGTGTGGCTTTCGTTTAATCCAAGGCGACGTGCTTCACAAAATTTGTCCTTTATTTATGAATATGATGTAATTTAATCAGAGCCAAGAGACTGAATTACAAGGCGAACCGACTCGACTCGGCTCCCCTCATCTTACCTACTTAATTAAAAATCTCAAGCCGAAAAACCCAGGCCAAGAAATTGTTCGGGCCAAAAACCGCTTGTGGGCAAAATGGAGTCAATAAAGCAAAAAAGGGTTTTGCGCCTGGCTTCGGCCTCTGATTTGATTGTGAGATTTTCCCTTTTTTGTCATTTATCATAAAGATATGGGGGGGGGGGGTGAGAGGGTTTGTAAAGGCAAGACATATGCATATGCACAGTGAAGGTAGAAAAAATAGCACCAAAGATGCTTTGGAAACACTACAATCACCAAAAATTCCTACTTATAAAACTCAATTTTTAATGTTAAACACAACTTTCTCTTTGAATATTATTTACAATTTAATTTAATTAAGTCAAATCAGATTTGAAAGCAAACATTTTAACCTTAACTGTATACAATCATATATAAAACATATCCACGATATGAGGCTGGCTATCATCATTAGTCATTTCGGGGGCGCTTCCATTTCTGCATCAATTCTGCGGAGCCGCTAATCAGTTGCATAAATCAACAAAGAAATGCTTCCGGCAATCGGTTTAAAGCAATGCCAGATCCCAATTCTTTGACCTAACCCCGAAATCCTTAACGTTTTTTTGTTGCTCCCTTTTTTCTTCTTGGCCCAAATGTTATTAATCATAGCCGAGACATAAAATAAATTACGTTCAACTTGTGGCAAAAACGAAATTGCCGGACGGGCCAGTGGACAGCATTGGACCACGGACAAAGGGACAGAGGACAAAGGACAACGCTTTTTAAATGAATTTACGAGATGAACAAATTTTCAGTTGACACGCCCGCTGAACGAATTCAGCTTTTCTACAATTTCCCAGAGTGTGCAGGCAAGGGAGCATAGAAAAAAAACAACAAGAAGAAAACTTATTAAACGCTTCATAAATTTTTATATTATGTCTACCCACATCATCAGACATAACGTGTCCTTCTCTGTCCGTCTGCTTTGTTTTCTCTTTCCCTTTCTCTTTTTCTATTTTTTCCTGGCCTCGTGCGCCAGTGTGTGTCTTATCCTGTCGCTTTATATCTGCCGGCTGTAGTCTACTTTTTGGGGCATCGACACACACACACACCCATACACCCACAGGACTCACATGCAGGCCGTTTAACATTTTATCTAGACTTCTTCGCAGCCAACTAATGACAAAAGCCGAGACAAAAGTACGCCGCTGTGTTCAAGGATTGCGAATGGGGAGCAGAGACCGAGTCTTCCCCGTCTGTCACATAAAATTTTATGTTTACACAGGAAGAATAATATGGGTATCCATTCGAATTCCATTCCAATATCTTCTTTACTCTTAAGTGGGTGAAAATAAAGAATTCTGTTGATTGTGTCTAGACGCATAGCTTAGCTTTGATTTAAAACTTATACAATAAATAGGTTTTTATTCCATATTTAGATTGGTAAACCTTACACATATTCATGTATTTATTTCCCCCTGTGTACTGTATTTCTAGAAAAAAAACAAGAAGGGTATAGCAAAAGTATAGCCTCCATTTCTGTGACAATGGCCATGCAATTTAGTTTCATATGCCTGAGCATTAGATGCCTTTTTGATATTGAATTATGATCTGCACGCCGGAGCTGTTCACGCTCTTTAAATTAGATGGAAACCCGGGGATAATACTCTGTCACACAAAACAATGCCATAAATAATTCCAAGCTGAAAGCATTGACCCAGCACGTGTTGAGTTCAAGATTAAAGAGTCTCCCTGGACACTTACTATATATACATCCATATATATATGGTCACATGTGTGTGACCCACTGCCAGTTAGGGGGACGAACAGGGGAAAAAAACAAACTTTAACGACTCACATAATTTGTTAAAAAGTTTCTGTCATATTAATGGAAAAGTAGCTCAAAATGTGCTCTCCCTGCTCCCATCTCTGTTTTACTTTTTTCCCCCTGATGATTCAGGGGAATTAGTTGGGATTAGGGCCAAAGTCTGACCATTAGACATGCGGATTTGTGCGGCCATCGATTTTTGATAAATTATTTATTGAGCACAGCAAAACTAAGGACATAATTAAAGCTTGGCTTGGACCATGATTAATGGCTGCCTGAGGGAAATCGATAAGGCCAGCCCGGAATGGGAGTGGGTCAGAAATTTAATTTAATTAAAGCCAAAGCATTTCATACATTCAAATATGAGCTGAGCAAGAGGGATCCCCAGGCCAATTAGCGAACCACATCAAATGCAATTCGGCAATGTTAACAATAAAATAGGAAATAAATTCAGGAGCCTGTGTATTTTCCACGCAATTTGCATAATCCCATCTAGGCAGAAATTATCAAGACGATATTAATTGCCAGGCCATCAAAATGAAGTTGCCCAGATAGCAAGGACCCCGAAACACAAACACAAGCCGACTTTCTGCCTAACCAAACGTTGTTTGAAAACAATTTGCAAGGGCCAAAATGTTTAGGCCAGCAAATGCGAAATGCTCATTTAATTGCCAAGAGGTTGAAGGTTCTCGATGCCATAAAGGTAAATCACAAGAAATATGAGGGTATTTTCACTTTCGGGTCGCTGCCTCAGCCACATGCTTAATTAAAGCGCTTGGCTTCTTAAGAGTGTCTCGTAAATTACGCGGCATTAAATCGGCAGAGCCAGATAGGGACAGGGATAGCCGCAGAAAAGGACGGGGAGTGTGCAAAAGAGTGGGACAGCGACAGCGATAGAGTAGGGACAGAGGTTCTTGCGGGAGAGCAAAACTGAAAATGACTTTTTATGTGGCTGCGTCGTCTGGGCTTTTCCGTTGCCAGCATAAAAATAAAAATAAAATTCAAATAAAATAAAAAGGATAAGCCAAAAAACGCACAAAACCCAAAACAAAATGGGCAAGTGTGTGTGTGTGTGAGTGTGGTGTGTGTGTGTGTGTATGTGTATGGGTGAGATGCTGTTCGTAAAAAGGGTTAAAAGGCGACCGACAACAAAAAGAAAACGCTCGGCAATAAAGCGCTTTTCCTTTTAATGTTGTGGGTGAGTGGTGAGGAAATGAAGGTGAAGAGATCCTTAAGGGTTCCTGCAGAGAGAAAAACTAATATTAATTTATAAACTATACAAAGTTTTAAAGAAAATAATTAATTTTCTTAACAAATATCAAGTAAAATCTGAGACAAATTCTAAAAGAAAAAGTACTTACATTGACGTTAATGCTCAGCAAATAAGTTTTGAATAATATTGCCGGATTCAACTTCAAATTCAAACTTAGACTACATATACCTTAAGGCATTTCTTACATTTCTCGTATTATAAGCTTTTTTAATATATTAAATCAATATATTTACATAATATTTTTACTTTCGGAAACTTTTTCCCGCAGTGCATCCCCTTAGCTGACCCAAATTCCCACCAAACCCGTAATATCTTACACCTTTTTGTCTTCAAGGGGCTCCCCCGAAATACATGCATAAGTAAATGGCGCTCAAATGAGTTTGTAAGTGGAAATGAAATGCATATTTATTGTATTTAAATTGCCAGCGAGTTTTCCGGCGCATCTTTCGCGGTGGCTAAGCTCAGGTTGTCATGTGAACTTTGAAAAGGGGGAAATGGGACGCGGGACACGGGACACAGGACGAGGGACATGGATGGTGTGGGTGTGAATCGGCAACAGGACATGCAGTCGAGCGGAAATGGCAGCGTGAGCGTTTTCAAAATGGCGCCTGCATTTCCTCACACACACGCATATATATGTTATTTATATTTTTTTCTTTTAACAATGGACGATGCGCCATTTGCGACTAAAAGCATTGCACACGGCAGTTTAGAGTTTTCTTTTCGCGCCAAAAGGAAATTGTGCAGCGAGAAGAGACTCAGGCAAATGAAGCGGAAAGCTCGGAAAGCACGGTAGTGTCGCATTGCATATGCATACGCGTTCAAATGGGGAGAAAAAAATATACAGAAAATATGCATCAGAAGTCAGGCTTAGGCGCACTGCTGTTGGTGTCATGGCGGAAATGAAATTTCAGCGCTTCTCAAAAGGCATCAAATAAACAGTTTTTTAACAGCAACAGCGCCAAGTAAACATCCTTCAAAATGAACAACAACACAAGCAAACACATGGACACTCACACACGTGCATACATACACTCGAACAAAATGCCGGACACTTGCAGAGGCGAAAAAACCAACCAGGCGGATGAGTGAATAAGTGTCTCTTGATGTTTCTGTTGTTGCCATAGTTGTGTGTAACATTGAAAACTCGTTTTTAAATGCCAGCAATGCCAGAAGCAGTACCAACAGCAGTAGCAACAGAAGCAACAACAGCAGAAAGGACAACTCGCCACAAACAACAACAAAATATGACATGCCCATGTCCGTTCGTTTCGTTCACTCCGTTTCCTTCGCCTCGCAGTTTCCATTGCATTTTCCAGCATTCTTTCCTGCACTGCACTGGGTGGAAAAATATCAGCTTTAATCAAGTTAAATTTTTAAATTCTATTTGATCGATATTAACTTTAGTATTATTACTAGTTTAAAATCACTTTATAAAGAATTAATAATATGACTTGAAAATAGTAAATTTACTGCTTAAACATGTTTAATATTTGAATACACAAATTTAATCAAATATTCACATAATTATATACTTTGCCTATGATATACCCAGCTTACAGATGAGTAAAAACCATGGCCTAGTTTTTGGGGCCCATTAATTCTTCTTCTCGGAAATAATATTGGAGGCCAATTAAAGATTTCTCAAACAATCTTTGTAAATAGTTAGACCTTGTAATGGGAATTTGGAATTACATTATTATATTGAACAATAAATATTATAACAATATACACAATTTACAAAAAATAAAACTTAGGTTGGGCTTAGCCATTAGGTAAAATTTCACATTATTATAAATAATACAACAATTTTTCCCTCAGTGGGTTGGTCAAAGGCTTGGTCACTGGCAAGCAGCCATGGCCCCAAGTGCAACATGCTTGTAATAACCCCTCCACACACGCACGCACACCCACAAATATATATACACAGACAGAAATGAGGGGTCAGTTGTGGGGGAGCCGGACAGACAGACAGACGACAAATTGCCATTCATATGCAGTTGCACAAAACCCGAAGCGAAACTCTACCATTTTTTCCCCTTTTGCCCCTTTTGCTGATTTTATTTCTCCTTTCTGCAGGAACATTTTTCTCTGGCTTCTGTAAAAGAGAAAAAGGGGGGCGGACGCCCTTTTGGCGGTGGAAGGGACGAAAGGGGTGGCTACGGAAGCGGAAGAGAAAATCAGTTGCAACTGCAATTGCAGCTGGAAGCATGCCATGAATATTTTAAAGCATACTTTAGCAGCTTGCAGCGGCATTCGATTAGTATTCAAAATGACGAAAACCAAAACAATATTGTGGTTGAAGTACAGCGATTGATTTGATGGCTCACTCGGCAATAATAGGGGTCAACAGAATAGGATTTGACCTAACTGACCTCTGTTTTTGTTAGGTTATAACTTGATAGATTACTAACAGAAGTTGCTGATATTTTTGGAAAACCTGCATACAGTTTTTATAATAAGAAATATTTCGTTAAAGCACCGTGTGTTACAGTAATGTAGTATTTACAATGTACATAGAATAATATATAACTTTCATATTCATTCCCCAATATTATTAAAGAAACTCTTATAAAATATATACATATCTCACTATTTCTATTTGCGACAGGTGAGCACGGAGGAAACACAGTATATTCGATCGGTTGACAATCTGATTGCATCCCGGCTCAGTCTGAAGCTGCAGCTGCAGGCGGTTCACTTTGTGGCCGGCTCCAGTGCCCATGGAAATGGAAATGGTAATGGCAATGGCATTGGCATCACAAACGCACTGCAGATGGTTGGCGGCTCTGGAGGTGGAGGAGGCCTCATCCTGCGATGCACGGCGCAAATTGGCGATTTCTATCAGGAGTACAAGGAAATCGAGCTGGGTACACCGCAAAAGGATCCGGTGCCGGCCAGAGGTAATCCACAAATGCAGTAGATGCCAACAGCTACAGAGCACTGAGAGAAAAGTTTATTAACTTAGAATTTATTACGTGTTGAAAAATCATAAAAATGAAAAGGGACAATTTTAAAAAATGAAAAATCTTTAAAAATTACTAGGGGTTTTAAAACATAAGAAATATGACTAAAAGTATGCTATGATTTTAAAGCACAATTTTGGATACCTTTTCAAGGGTTTTACGAGTCCTAGTGATTGCTTTGTACTTTATTTTGTAACATTTACAACATTCTTTTTGTATTTGACTCAAAAATCCTTACCAATTTTATTCTCACTGCCCACTTGCCTGTGATTTGACCATTGCAGTGACGCTGTCGTCGGGCACCGGACTTCGTGGCTTCTTGGAGACCTATTTTGCCAAATCCTCGGCTTGCAGCCTCTGGCGCGGTGCGGCGGGGAGCGTGGCAGCGGGCTTAATGGCCACGATATTAACCAGGCTGATTAATGGTAGCTAAATGGGCGCAGGATTCATGGACTTCATTTGGGTGCGACTCGCGGGTGGAGGAGGAGAATGCGGCATGTGGCGTGTGTGTGGGATGTGTATAGCTTATCGATCAGCGATGGAAATTAGAGAGCTCTCGGCCGTAAACTGCATTATTTACCTATCACGAATGCAATTTAAATTACATCCACAGACACACACCTGGGATGTCCGTGTGATTCCCGTTAAGCTCCGCGCATACACATACACTCACCCACAGATCCCATATAACTGTAAATATTTGCTTTAATGATGTGAACGGATACACGTAAATGAACTCGCACATACACACACATACACAAACACACTCATATATACACGCATACACACGCGCGACTAATTGTTAATTAATGGATTATTTAATGATGCATAAAATATTGGATAAAATATGAATGTTTCATTTGCATTTAGCTTCAACCCAAGCGGATATCAACTTAATTTTTAAGCGGAGTAAAAACCAAATGTAAATCGTTGAAACGATTAAAAAAGCAGGAAGGGAAAAACAGAAAAAGAAAAAAAAAACACAAAAATAAATACCATAGAGAACTGTAAACATTTAAAAATGCCAATGTCAAGACAAACCAAATACATTCAAACCAAAATAAACATGCAGTAATAATCGAGTTCGGTGTGTTGGTTCTTTTCATTTAAATGGGAAATTAGTTAATTGATATTTGCCTTGGAATAAATGTAAATCTGGATAATTTAACTAATTATGCTATTAAAAGTTCATTATGGATTGGATAATATTTATTCTAGAAGCCATTTTGGCAAGGTAAGTAGTAAAAGGCTGTCTTTTTACAGGATTTATTGCTTTTTATGGGTTTTAAAGCTTTAGTAATAGTTTATAGAAGACTATAAAATCATTTTGAAAGTCTATATATAATATTATTAAACGAGTTTCTATATAATGAAATTAGTTTTTTAAGCAATTTATTGCGAACTGATGTGCTGAACTTAATATTCGACCTTTCAAAAAGATAGGGAGTAAAGGGCAATTATTTGGCAATATTTTAAATTGAAAAACATCTGGTCAAATTTCTTTAATTTTTACTACTTTTTACTATATTATTATTTTGTTATTTGTAAAAATTATTCTCTACCTATCTAATTTTAATATATTTTAATTTAATATACATGGTGTAATCCTTATGCTTTTAACTAGGGTTCACAGGTTGGTAATAATAAATTATTGGTATTCTAACTATTTAAATAAATATATTATAAGTAATTTAATTTACCCTTTATGTATAACATAGGACAAATTTCTCTGTAATTTAAGACTCAATTGTCTTAATTTTATTAAATCTATAACATTTAATGAATTTAAACTTTTTTTTAAGAAACTTTGTTATTTAACTGTTATTAACAGCGAACAAAAGTTTTTTCTCTGTTTTCAAGGATATTTGTATAATATAAATATATACAATACATACTTTTTCCTAAATTATATAAAGAAAACTGCCTCTGAAGAATATTTCCGCCTTACCTCTCTGTATATAATTCTTACCGAAATCCTTTTAAGATTTTCCCATCGATTTCGAGGCACTCGTTCCTTGGTAGATTAAACTGGAGCATTTAAATGACAGCGCGCCGAGCTCAGCTGCATGCTGATGGCTGTATTTGGCTCAAATAAATAAGGCCTTGGCCAAATGGGCGTGGCACCGCCCATCGGCATCACTTTGCGCTGACAACTGAAACAAATTCGATTTCAAACGCGTTTTGTGCGCGTTTTCTGCCGCGTTGCGGATCGCGCTTGAAATTGTGTTGCATAGTTCTAGGAGGCTGTCGTTAAGGCGCACTGCTTGCAAGCAGTCCCGGTCTAATGCAATTAAACTCGAAATATATGGGAGTAGGGCCGAGGCCTTATGGCATTTAGCTCTTTCTGCACTCGCCCAAAAAGTCATTAAAAGATAAAATCGCACAATCAATTAGCCAGAAACTTTAGCTGGCCGCGACTCGGACTCCAACGCCAACTCTTTCTGTCTATTGCCTGCACCAGACACCGAAAGAAGTGTTGACTTTTAGGTTTAGGTTTTTATAGCCAAAGTTTAATGTTTAGAGAAGGACAAATGATTGTATATTGAATAAAATTAAGTAACAAATTTTAAATATTAATAAAATTAATAATAACATTTTTTTAGTTAAAAAAGATGAGTAATTTTGGCGAAAATTATATTTATTTTATGTTAAATATTATTATTTATAAATCATAGCTTCAAAAAGTTTCGGCTTATGCATATTGTAAGAATTTGTTACTATTATTTATTGTAGGAATATATAAATAAATTAAAAATAAAAAATTGAGAATTATAAAATTTAAAAATTTATCTTCATCATAAAAATGTTAAATGTGTCTTTTAACTATTTCTAAAAGTTTGTGTCTTTGAATTATTTAATTATATTAATTATTTCGAACACTCAAAGTATTTCTTATTTAACAGCATGTAGCACTTAATTTAGGGTTCTATATTTTTTATCTGACACCGAGTAAATGCTGTTTAACAATTAGTTAACTATAAACATACAGATCTATATAAAAAAGAACGCATTAAATAGCTAATCTAATAGAAAATGAAATCCCTTTTAAAAACTCAATTTTATTTTATAAGATTTTTTTATCGAAACTATCTTGCAATCTATGAATAGCTAATGTTTTCCTTCTTATTTCTAATGTATCTAATATAGCTAGCTAGAGTTCACGATCTAAAGTTTGGGTCAGCACTGAATGAAGCTGAAAGAAACGAGAGACCGAGTTTCTGGGCGCCATCTAGCCTGACCATAAATTGCAACACTTTTATCGTCCTCCCAGGCCCGCCTGCTGTTGTCCTTGTGCGCTGCCTATTTTGCTTGTGCTTGGTGCTTGCCCGCATTTTTTCGCCGCTGCACAGTTGCGCACAGTTTCCGATTTCCGTTTCCGCTTTTGCGGTGGCCGCCTTGGAGTTCGGTTCGGTTTTTATTTGCCGCACACTCGCTCGCCTCGACGCTTGCATAAGTGGGCAGAAATCAGCTCCTCCAGTTGGCCACAAAGTTTGCCGTTCGCATTGCCCGCTGCCGCCCTTTTTTGGCAAACGCATTTTTTCATTACTTTCGACTGGCCGGAAGCCAAGAGTCTGCACAGAGAGAAAACTATAATCAATTTACAATTTATACTCACAGTTTTTGCATAGACATCACTTAATTATATTTCAGCTATAATTTATATGTGACCTATGATTATTATTTTGTATTTTCACTTTGTTTTTCTCCGTGTGCTGGAAGTAGGAAAACCCGTGGCCAATGGGTATATGCCTGATGGTAGATGGCAAATGCATTTGCCTGCAAGTTAACGGCCGTTGGGACGGCACTTCCGCTCGCCGCCTCATTGGCCACGCCCAGAAAGAGCAAAAAAAAATGTACCGAATATTTCCTATATATACACAGAGGCGGCGGCCAAAAGAAGAAGCCAAAAGGCAGTGCATGAAATACTTTTATGCAATTGAAACGAATTGCAGAAAATGATTTATGCCACAGCATTAAAGCCCAAATTGGTACAGTCGAGAGGAAGCCGCTGTGATGTATGGTTATGCGATACGCTTTACAGGGCAATCGGTATGATAACATTATCCCAATAAATCGGGAGGACAGCTTAAATACACATAACTTGATCAAAAATACAGTAAACTATTCCAAAATATGTCTAAGAAATCTATAATTAAATCACTAATAAGGTCTTAATTCTCGCGAAATTGAGAATGAGAAGATGAATTAATTCTTTTTATAAGAATAATAAGAACATAATTCCCCTATTAATCTTCTAACATAATAATTTGTGCAGAAATTTCTTAAAAAAGAGAAGCCCCTATTTTTATGGCTATTCCAGGAATTTGTAATTAAAGACATGAGAACGGATTTTTATTACGTCAGTGTCTCCCACGCAAGGATCTCGGCCTTGGTGCCCACTCAGTGTCAGTTTGAGGCCAGCTCATTACAGGTCAATTAATTAATTGAAGCCTGCCAAACGGACGGGGCCGAGCTGCCAGCCAATATAGCCATAAAAGTGAATGGGCCCGCAGCTGAGCATACACGGAGGCCGGAGACTAAAAACACACACACCGAGCCCCAAGAATGGGGCTGAGAATGAATTGCTATAATCACTGGAGCAACAGCAGGAGCCGCTCTCACTGGACGGAGGATGGAGGAGGTGGCTATCGAAGGATATAGGAGGCACAGGGAATGACATATTGGCCAACGAATTTGATTCGGCCGACAGAGTTCATGGCATTTGACCATGGGCCATTTGAAATTCGATTTTTAATGGCCAATGAATCGGTTAAAGGGTAACCATTTCCTACGGGTACTCATACTCTTCTGCTTCCTAGTATTTTCACCCACTCTATCCTGACAATTGCCTCGTTAGTGGGTTTAAAACAGAGTCATTCCCATTTAAAATCCATGGCCAAAATCTCCAAATGGTTGTTGCCACAATTTAAGGATTATGCACATGGAAATGGAGTTTTAATACGCGAATCCATTCTTAGGGCACCACTCGCAACTTTGGTAATTCAGCTGCTAGGCCATACATTAGCATAAATTTGGCCAACCATTGTCATGGTCTGATTTGGGGGCATGTGTCAGGACCCGGATTGATGCCATGAATATTTTATTAACATCGGCACGCTCCAACTTTCGACCTCGAAAAAGGGAATGTATTTATGCAGTTGCGGCCAAGATAATAGCACTGGGAGTTCCACTTATGTTACCTTTCCTTTTATTGGTTTATATTTAAACATTTCATATTGTATAGATATTATATTTTACTTTGAGTATATAAACTCCATTTGTTACGCGTGCATAAGGTTTTAAATTGTTACTAAATATTGATATTTATAAATTTTTATCAACATTTTTTTCAGTATTTTCTTTAATAAGATATAATCAACTCCTTTTATAATATGTATAATAAATATGTTGAATAAATTTGTTTAACTACTTTAAAGTGATTAAAATTCATTCAAAAACACATTTATTTATTTATTTACGTAGGGATGAATATCGGTAGAAAAGTTTAAATCAAAAATAACGCATTTCTATGTCTCGAATTCTTAGTATTATTGAATTTAGCGCATAAATATAGATATTATCAGTATTATTACCGATATATTAAGAAGAATATATAAATTTATCGCACATATATTGAAACATATTTAAATATCAATATAATTGGTATTATGATTATTAAATTGTATTTCTATTTGCAATTATAGAGACACAAAGAGGTTTAATATATATAACAGAAGAGGATTGCACGCATATGTATATATTGCAACATTAAGAAATCGATTTTATTTTATACAAGCTCGACATATCAATATCTGGATATGACGTTTACGTAAAAGTATTTCTAATTATATATTTTATATATTTTTTTTTTTTTTTTATTTTTTTTTATATATATTTTATATACAGAAATTGATGCTATAATTATAATATATGCAACTTGAAACCACTTTTTGCTATCATGTTGACCCCAAACGTATGTGGGGCCTACAATTTTTATGTAATTCTGCAGCTGAATCGGGCAAATGAAATTTTCGCACAAATTTGCATTGCATATTGTTCGGGGCCTCTACGTGCAGTCCGATGACAAATCGTCATTAATAAAGCCTAGATGAGTTACTGGCTGAGGGAGAGAGTTTTTTCTGGCGGTAGCTGCTCTATGTGGGCGTGGCAACAATGGAGCTTCGTTAGTGCAACGGCAAACCTGGCGGACGACAATCAAAATTCAATTTATTTACGCACACAATTTGATTTTGATATTTTCACGCAATTTTCGCTGGATTCCTTTTTGATCTGCTTCCTGTGTTATTTTTTCTCCTTGCTGCCTTCGTCTGTGGAAATGAAATTTAATTGCAAATTGCCGGGGCAACACAAAGGTGAAATTAATTATGGGAAAACTAAAATGATAGCTAATAAGCATGGTAGGCAAAAACTAAAAATTTAATTAATATTCTCGTTCGACACAGAAATTACACGGCATAACTCGCAGTGCCAAAAATAGCCGGCCAGATAATTAAACAGTATAATTTATTTATTTGTTACGCAGCATAAAAAAGGGAAACAAAATCGCTTGAAAAAAGCAAAATTCCATACACAACTGTAATCTATATAAATTTAAATGTATATACAACGATATTGCAGTTGTTTTGCAAGAATTAAATGTAATTTAATAAACCGAAAATGCGCCTTTATGTCGCGTGTTTGCCACGGCCTCATACAAATATCAGTGTATATATTTGCTCTAGTAATTTGCATTTAATTTCGTTATATGCTAATTTTAAATTATATCCCGCACCCGCACCCTCTGCTCCTTAATTAAACGGGCATAAATGTGGGAATCATCATTTCGGAGGGTGGAGAAGGATGTCTCCCAGCTGCCACAGAAGCCGCATTCTTTAAGCGGCATTTAAACCATCAATAACCCGTCAAACAGCGGTGTCCTCGGAAGTTAAATCTCCGGGTGGCCAATGAAATGCAGCGTTACTTTCGATACAGTGACCATACAGGAGGTGGCAGGATAAACACTTTATTTAAAAGCAAAATCGTACTTTTAAAAGCATTGCCCTTCTCTTTTCTTAGGAACTTCTTCTCTTGACAAATCTTATTAACTACTTATAAGTGTTAGCACTTGACCAATTCAGTGTAAATTGTTTACCCCTTCAGTATAAGATTTAACAAGTATATAATTGCATATCCTTTTCTGTCTCTCAGACGGACAAATGTTGAATTTCATCCCGCAGTACGTCATAATTGTTTAAACGCACTCGTCGACTGTCCGGTGGACAAGTGCTGACAGTTAATGCACGCAAAGCTGTCAGCCAAACGAGACCAAAGGAGGCCTGTCATTGGAGTTTCAACCGATGATCTGCTGCCTTTTAAAGCTTTCAATTTGGCCCACCTGCTGGTTGGTCTGAACAGTGGAAAAGTATAACAAGTGGAGATTTAAAACATTAAATATTGTATGAAATAAGAGAAGCGCGGATCTTCACTATACTTTATTTAAGGTCTGAAGAACCAAAATCTTCTCCAGTTTAGATCGATATTATTCCTGTTCACCTTTTTCTCCCATTTTTAATGAAGTTTATATGTTTTGTTACTGTGTTCCAGCTTCACAGCATCACGTAGTCTCGACAGTTGTCTGAGCTCGACCAAAATTCCACAGTCAGAATGCCTAATTGTGGCAAGAGCACATGCCCACGCACACCAGGATGCCAGTGCACCTGCACAGCATGCAGGTACGTAAGCTCATTACGCATACGCCGTGTGACAGCCAAGCAAACAATGCCAGCACGCTGCCGCCGCCGAAGACAGCAACAGAATCCAGAGTAGCAGCAGCGACAGCAACAGCAGCAGCAGCAGCAACAGCAGCAGCAGATGCAGAAGTTGCAGCACTTGCAACAGCAACATAACCACATCATAAACGTTGCTGCCACAGTGGCACGCATGAATTAAGCATTCCGCAAAAGTAACTGCAGCGCAGCAGCAATCGTAATGCGTGGCAATTGCCGGCGACTTTGGCTCGCAGAGGTTTTGGGCCAAAACACGTACACACACATACACCCTGCACAGTGCATATATCTGCAAAATGTTCCTGTTTCGGCCATGTTTGCTAACTGCGTTGGCGGCGGCTAACCTTTAGCCAAAGTTCAACACTGTTGCAGCTGCACTTGGATGCTGTTGTCGCCAAATGCCAGCGATTTATCATGGACAAAGCCAGGTACACTCAGGAAAGTGTGTATTCTTAGACAATATTCCTTAACTTAGTCAAAAATCTTGTTAAATATCGATAATTAGATCAAACTAGGCAATCAAACTATGCTGAACAAAGCCCTTATTTGTTTAATTAATTTGTATGTCCTTTGATTAATTCTATACCACACAGTAATATAATAAATTTCATTAAATTAGGCAATCAAACAATGCTTCTTTTCTCTCTCTAAACATTATGACCAAAGTCTTTACTTATTTAGGTTGTTTATATGAACTCTGATTGATTCGCTACCATTTAAATATGCAAAACTCAATTACTATATTCCTTTGTATTAATAATAGCACCGAAAATTCTCAGTGCAGACGACGGACCATTTGAATTGCCATGCAAAGTGCGCGGTCTTGTCTCAGATGCGATTCATGACTAAAATTTATAAGCGCAAATTCTCTTCGCAAGCCTAAATCAATTGCAATTGCCGTTTGCAGAGTATTTCTTTGCAAATTCAATTGCCAATTGTCAATGTTATTTTATTTGCGCGCCTTTCCGTTGACTATAAATTTATCCTGGTCAACGGCAGTGACAGCCGAAAACAGCGACTCCAGGCACCTCGATACCCAATGCTCGAAAATGTTGTCATCCAAACTGAAAAGAGTGTCGTGCTTGGCTAACGAGAAGCAGGGAAACTGTCTTTATACCCTAATGGGGCAGCCACAAGGAATATACAATTTTATAAAAAAATAAAACAAGAAAAGTAGAAAGAAAGCGAAAAAGAAAGCATTTGCCGCAAAACTCGCCGGCCGTAGTAAATTCAGGACAACAACGGCAACAATAATAATAACTTCATTTCCGTGACTTTCCTGCATAGCAGTGTCTGTGTATGTATGGTATGTAGTATTGTCCTGCCAGTGCTTAGCTTTCCGTAATTGTTTTTTATTTCCTCCCCTTGCCGTGTGTTACCTTAACAAAAAAATGCGAAATATTTTCCTACAGCTCTTATTTAGTTTTTCTCCCCAAAAAATATTAGTGTGTTTTGCACACTTTCTTCTCTGGTTATTTCCTTCTCTTTTCGTTTTTTGTTATATTTGCGGTTTGCTTCCGCTTTTCCACAGAGCTCTTGGCCAAATTTTATTTACGCATTTCATTCGATTAAAGTCGGTTTTGCTTTCTCCGAAAATTGTGTAATAGAGCACTGTCAAATTTAATTTGGCAAGGATGTGAAAAGGTATTCCTGGCATTCGAGAAATGAAAAGCATGACCCAGGAAACAAAAGCTGATTTCCTTTAATAAAAGCATAGAGTTTCCACTTAACTAAGCTTTAAGGGTTTTGGTTTTAAAGCTATATAGTTGGGTTTTCCCAACTAAACCATAAGGAAAGGTATTTAATGAATTGATATATTTTCACTTGTTCTGGCATAAGTTTTTGAAGCAAACTTGATTAATTTCAAGAAGTATTATAAAAAAAAGCCTCTTCAATAAATTTTCAGCTTTCATTTCTAAGAACTCTTTGCCTTTTGTCAATTATATGGAAGCGGGAAAAACTTATTTTCTTGATTTTGTTAGGGAATGAGAAAATTATGCGAACAACTTAACGGGAGGCCTTACAAATTATTTCTACATTCAATTAAGCGAATCTTTAGAAATTCATTGCGAATGCTTGAGATTATGTAAATAAGAAATCCCACAAGCTCACACACAACACATACACACACCCAGCACTTGAGAAAATTAACAAAATTTCAATCACACTTCATTAGCAGAGGGAAATTTCTATGTGTTGCATGTATATGTATATGTATATGATGTTGGAGGGGAAAAACAGGAAGCTCGAAGGCTGCATGTGCGCGTGGTGTGAACTACACAATGGAGGGTGGGAAATTCGGGGGGTTTTCTCAGAATTCGGATGGTTTCAAGGTGGCGGTGCTACTCATGTGACAACGCACCGCACATTTAGCAAATGAAATGTTTCAAGAGGCAATTCGTTGGCAGAGATGACGATGATGGCAAAGGAACCTTGAAATTAGCATTCATTTTAAGTAAAAACTTACAAGGAAAATCAGGATTAAATACAATACATAACTGGTAAGGAAACTAAAGAAAACTACTATATTATACTTTACAAAATAATAAAGAAAAATTTATGAGAAATATGTAAATAATGAAGAAAGTCTTCTTGACACTCGCAGAATATAGGAAAATTGTATATTATTTATAAAGTCGTGTCTGCCTATACCTGTAGTTACCTTAAACGCTTTACTATAAAATATTCACTATCTAGCATATTTCCTGGATTATTTAAGTTGCGTTACTATCCTTTTTCTAGATCACATTTAATTACTTCAGCCGCGCACACAGACAGATAAATATTGTTCCAAGACTTGAGCAATGTTTGGCCAGTCCGGGGAAACTATATAAATATTAGAGCGAACGGAAAAACGCAAGCCCCAAAACCGCATAAATTTAGATGTTTTTTGTGTATATGGAACGAGAGGTGCATAAAATACTAAATGCTCTTAAAAATATTATGCGGTAGCCTTTCCCCGGGAGTGTGAGTGTGGTTGGATTTCTGGTTTTTGGTTGTGTGTGTGGCCACCCTCCCTCACACCCCCCACGACTTCACATATTGCCCCTGGCGCCACTAAAATATTATTTCATGAAATTTGCTTAAGGATGCAGCAGCATCAGCATCAGCATCAGCATCGGCATCGGCGGCTGTGGCAGCCAAAAAGTTTGCTTATCCTTGAAAGTTTATTTTATGCCGGAAATAAACAAAATTGCGCTCGCTTTTGCGGCCCGCATGGGTTAAGGCACAGTGTCAGCTCGTTGGATGGATGTGTTTTGATAGTTTCAAAAAATATATATATCACATTCCCGACTATTTAAACTCTGGTTCTCTGTTTATAAAAATGCTAAAGTCGAATTTTATAGCAAAATTGATCTACTCCAAAAGTGTCTCCTCTTCGGGTGTCACCTGTATGGGGAATGCATTTTGTTCTTGATGCAAACGCAAATGCATCATCATAATAAGTGGTGCGAGCGGCACACCTGGGGGTGGGGGGAGGCAAGGGAAACAGGTGTGGCAACCAACCTGTCACCCGCATTATTGGCTGCTTAAAATCTTTGACGTTGTGCTTTAGTTTCCAAAAATCCCCTATGATTTAAGATTTATTTAAGAGCAAACTAGCAAAAGCAACGATTTATGAATTAACTAATAAAACACTTTATGCGTCATAACAATAAATCCCATTAAAAGTTGAATAGAATTGCGAACAGTGGAATCATCTTCGGATTTTCAGGTGACTTTTTCTTCAGTGCGTGCTCTTGTCGTATTTGACAAGCTGTGTTAGCAGGACCTTGGCAGGACCTCTTCAGGAGCTCAGGAGACGCCTCTTCACTCGACTGCCGGCGGCGTCTGTTCAGGCCAGGCCAACTAAAATAAATACACAATGTTGTAATTTAGAAGAATATTTGCACAGCAATTATTTTCATAGCAGTGGCCGCAGTCGAGCGGTAACAAGGCCAAAAACAAAAGTGAATTGTTGGCCCAAAACGGGCCAAAGGGCGGAGGATGGGCCAGCCAGTCAGGCTTCCAGCGGTCCGACCATAAGATACCCGGGTCCAGTCCGGGACAGAGGCCACTGCGAAAACATTTAATTGTTATTTTTACCAAATGAATGGCAAACGGCCCGCAGCACACGACACAAATTGCGGTGTGCTCATTACGACAATGTGCTCTTGGGCGGGGAAATGGGTTGACGTTGACTCCCATCTCGCATCTCCCATCCCGCATCTCCATTTCGTGCCATCCTGAGGTCTGGGTTTCCGAGGATGCCATCAGCATCACCGTCAGCGGACGGGGACGGATGGACCGCAAACGCTAACGCATCTGCCATCTTTCATGCCTGGCCTGACACACACTGAGCAAAAAATTAGGAATTAAGAACAATTAGTAATAATTTTACAGAGTCCTAAAATATAACCCATAGTATTGCATTGGGGATACATTTTCCTCAGTGCACTTTTCCTGGCGTTGGTGCTCCTCCACAAAGCTGCATTGTTGCGTCGACCTGCGGCAGTGTGGAACGCATTGAAGCGAGTTGGCCAAGTGGAGCACTCCATTGCGTGCCCTGTGCCATATTTTTTCCACTAATTAAAATAAACAAAATGCCAGAAACCAACCGGCAAACTGGGCATCTCATCGTCAGCAGCATCTGCATCTGCATCCCCATTTAGTATGCATCGGGACAGGAAAGTCAGTTCGTCGGTGGTTGTGGCACATTTGTTCTTAGAAAACTAGCACAAGGTTGTGTGCTGTGGGGTTGGAGCAACCACAATGGACGGTAAACAGCGGATAATGGTGACCTGTCCTGGCATTGACATCCTTTTGACCATATCAATTCACCGATGGGCACTGACAGTACAGTGAACTCGGAGCAAACTTTTATTGCAGCCAACAATTACGAGCAATTAGCCAGAGTTTTCTCACTTTACTCCCGAGGCAATATCTCGAATTACGTATACGCAATGTGGAAAAGAGCTTGTAATGACGTCGTAACTGATACCCGGCACTTGGTAAAATTAAAACCAAGCAAGGATTATTTAAAGAACTTTAGACTTGTTTATTATAGGAATATTCACTCATTTTAAAAGGGAAACCAATACTATATTTTTCAAATGGCTGTGATTTAAGTATGCAAAATTCAGCAATACATAGTAAAATAATTGAAAAACTAACCCTTTCTTTTTTTCTGATGAATAAAACACGCGGAAATACTCTTTAATAGTGTTAAATGCACTTACTTACTTAATTGGAATATAGAATATACCCTTGAACTCTGAGAGCAAGGAGTAGAAAAACTGATTGAAAAGTGCAAGCTTTACTGCAGGGCAATACTTGTCGGTGCCCTCTCTATACTTTCATAACAATCTTACATAATGTATATATAATAATTTTAATAACAACTTTTTAATTGCTTATTCATGTACCGCCAAGGAAAACTGCTGCCGGACCGAGGTCCGAGTTTAAAAGGAAAGTACCATTCAACCGCCCGTCAACAGTGCCACCCAAAGATCTCGGTGATGGCCAATGCACTTGAAATAAAAATTGAGTAATTATAATAAATTATAGGTATGATAAATGCTATTATCTTTATAAGAATTAGAAAAAATTAAATGTTCTGCTTCTTGTAAAATCTTTTCTTAACCTTTAAAACATTTATATTTAAAGAATTCTAAATCACTTAATGCAAAACAATTCGCTCTATTTCATTTTCGATTTTCTGTCAGAGTGTGGTTTAAACTTTTGCTTTTTAAATGTTTCTTTATTAGTTGCTGTAATTGTTTTTTGTTACTTGCGGATAGCTGCGGGGGTCGAGGGAAATGAAAACTGGGATATTTGGGGGCTTGGGGATGGTACAGTGAACACGCTTTTAACTCCCTGATGCTGCGGTGGATGTGGTTTCGTCCTGTTTTTGTTGTGGTTCTTGTTTTTGCTTCATCAAAGAAATCGAGACGAGAGTTCTGGAAACTTTTCGCGAAATGCAGCTGCAACAAAGTTGGCCAAGAAATAGCTGAGAACATTTCATTGTTCTCGCCGTCGTTTTTGGAACTTTGCAGTTTTGCTTTATTTTATTTATATTTTGTATTTCTTTTTTTTTCTGGTCCGATGTTGTTTCTGCTTATATTGTTTTGTCTTTTGTAAGCACAC
Source organism: Drosophila serrata (assembly GCF_035046125.1). Taxonomy (NCBI): domain Eukaryota; kingdom Metazoa; phylum Arthropoda; class Insecta; order Diptera; family Drosophilidae; genus Drosophila; species Drosophila serrata. Next base: position 205,449 of record NW_028257131.1, on the reverse strand, counting down.
CGGAAATGCTCCAATTTCGAGTCGGGCCATTGCGGAAATGCTTGGCAACGAAGGACACTAAAGCAAAAAAAACCGGACGTGTATTTAAATTTATATATATCTATGTATATTTATGGTGTTAAATCTAGACATATTTTGTTAACATTATATACAGAGAGAAGACCTTGAATTGAATTATTATTTCTTTAAATTTCTTCTCTTTTATTAAACTAAAATTTCTACATTTTGTCTTATATTTTATATTTTGCACTCGATTCTGTAAACCTTAAGCGCATTTCCGGAAAAAAGGACATAAACTAGACTTAGAGAAAAAGCTACAAACAAAGTCTAATGCACGGAGACAGGAGTGTTTTTATGGTAAATGGCTGTTTAAACCAGAGACACCCAACTGTGTCTACTTGTATTTATATAGATATATATATATATATTTGTGGCAGCAAAACACCAAAAATTGCAACTGCAATTTGCGCCTTTGTTTTGCTGCCCGACAAGAAGAAGTTTCTTCTGCCCAAAACTTTTGGCCACAACAAAAATAGTCGAACGCCAGACGCCAACCCAAGACCGAAACGTAAAGCGAATAAGAAACTAACATAAATAGATGTATATAGTTGTACATACAAACAGGAAGATTTTTGAATCACAACTAAATTAAAGAAATGCTGGCGGCGACAAAATATTTTGTCGAGGCATGACCAACTTTCGGCAGGAAGAGGCGGCGGCAAGTGCGGAATTTAGCAGCTCAACTCGGGTGTTTTATGCTGGATGTGTGCAAGGAATTTGCTCAATCAACATTAGCATGTTTGTCGAAGCAGGAAATGCAATTTATTTCCAGCAAACGAAGACTTGGAAATGCCAAACATTATTAATTTTTGCTAGGTAGCAAAAGGGACAGAATATGAAATATGGATTTAAGTGAAAATGGACATTTTTTCAGAGTCCGAGTTGGTAATGAAGATGTATATAGAAATGATAAATGATATATTTAATATCAACAGAAATACCGCGCTCAATATCATGTGAATATGATATATCGTTAGAGTTGATATATCAAAATTTAAATACTGAAATTAACGTCAATACTATGGAAAAATAAGCATGCGCAATATTTTATTTAACGGAAATTGGACAGCTACATTTCACAGAATTCTTATTTCTAACACGTACACTTATTGCAAATTTAAATTGTAATTTGGTATAATAATCTTCTCGTTAAAAGTCAATAGATTATCAAGTTTATCGATACTTTTTCATTACCGTAGAGACACAATTATAATGTACTTTAGCTTGAAAAATTAAATTTTTTTAGAATCACAGTCTGTCAAATGCCAGACATCAAATAGCAAATACATATCTATCTTATCGCCAAAATAAATAATAATAATACATAAATAATCAATATATATTATTTATCTCTTCTTCCAAATTTAGTATGTATTATCACTAATAAGTTGCAAAAAATCGTATCTTTTAAAAATATTTGCAAGAAATAAACATATAACCAAAGGGTATTTTACTTCCATAAAATAGTAATATCATCCTTATTACTGTGGTACAATTTAGTAAGACATAAAATTGCAAAACAAATAAATATAGGTAAACGGGAATATGTATTAATATATATTCCTCCAATAAATAAAGTCCTTTCTATATTTAAAAAGAACTTTCAAAGATTAAATAGTGATCCTTCTACAAGCTTCCTCGAATTCATGGCTGATGACAGGAGGAACCCCCCAAGCTTGAGACCAACGCGTCGTGTACACAATCCGGAGTCCGCAATTCATTGACAAGCTGATAACAGTTTAGCACAAGTTAATTGCCACGAGCCAACAAACTGGCAACAGGGCCAGTGGCAAAGACAAAGACATATCGAGTGGAGGGAATACTGAGATACTCGTACTCGGACGTAGCCACAATCGCATATCCATGTATTAACACATCGGGGGATCAGGTGATGGACGGCGGCCATGATGTTGACATGTGTAAGTAAACTGGAGAGCGCACAAATCGATGGCGAAATGCACAGGAACAGGCACATGGCCGGGCAACTTGACACATGCCCCTGCCGCCGATGGCAACAACAATCAGCGGCAGAAGCAACAGCAGCAGCAGCATTTAGAAGCCGCCAACTCCATAGGAAACGTCGAGGAGAGTTGAGCAGCGGCAGCAGCTCATTAGATTAATGACGCTGGTAATGGATTAGCGAGCATCGAAGGCGACACCGAGCGGACGGAGGATGGTCACTGGACACTGGACAACGGACAACGGACAACGGTCTCTGAATGCTGGACGATGGACGGTGGACGATGGCGACTTTGTCGTCGGCGTCACTTTGTCTAAGCTGGCAACCAAACAGCAGCACGTAATTAGTGCCATAGGTCGGGTTCGAGTTCAGCTTAGGGTTCTACGGATTGGGAAGCGTTGAGCGGAAACAAGAGCGTTGCCAACTGGACAGCAGATGCCAAACCCAACAAAAGAAATATTATTGTTATTAAGAGTGCATTTAATGGAGTAATACACCGCGGGACAGCCTTTCAAGAGTTATTTCCGGTATAAAACATTTAAAGAGTGAAGTATCTGGAATGCTCGTTACTATTATAAAGTTTACTAATTTTAAAGTCAGTCTTTCACGTGATAAACTTCTTTATTTAGTTAAGAGTGTTCTTAAGAGTGGTTGGAAATCAGTCGAAACCAATTGTTCTACCCTTTAATAATTCTTATTGCTATTCTTCATTGTACCTTACAATAAATATTATGTCGTCTCTATTTTTTACCTCATTTTTCTCTCAAGTTATCATTTATATTTATATCTTAAGATACCATTCCTCTCAGTGCATTTAAAAGACCATTTACTTCAATGTTTGATGAAACCCACTGACGTTAAATGCACATTTAATTAAGCATTTTAAATGTAAGCCTTCGGCCGCCTCGCTTTTCTCAATATTAATGAGCAAGCCAACTGGCGATGAAACAAGCAACTTATTCTCTGGCCAATTCGCCATGACAATGTTCTTTATAATATCAATAATAACTTAAGCATCTTTCGCATTCCGCTCCCCTTTGCTGTGACAACGACGTTGACGACGACAACGCCTGCTGCATTTCAATTGGGCCGCTTCTGCAAATCGGATGGCAGTGAAACCTTAACCGTTAAATATATACCATAAAAAATACAATTGTACGTAGCGTTGTGTCTGTGTGAACTTAATGCTCTGCTTTTGCTTGTTTTAAAGGCTAATTTGAATAAATGCCAAAAAGAGCGCAGACGCTGGTAAATAAATGAATGCCAAATGCCCTTAAAAAAGGACGGTTTGAATATTATCTTTGTGTATTAATTGCGCAGCTAAAAGATTCCAATGGAATAATTTAAAAATAAGTTAATTAAGATTTATATGTATTTACTTTCTGGTTCTAGTTCTACAATGATTTATAATTTAACGATTAAGAATGAATTAATAATGAGCTAAGATTAATAAAGAAACGGAATTATACATACTTAACCAACACGCTTATTAATTTTTAAAGACAAGGATAATATTGCATTCTGTCATCCTTAAATATTAATCAAATACATTTGATTAGATAAATTAATAAAATAATATAATAAGAGTTCCATGTAAAAATTGCAAAACATTTATTTAATTAATGTCCTTTACCTTTCAACATAATTCAATCACTGAACCTTAAATCAGAATTTAATCAGAATTTTAAAATATGTAACGTTAAAAAATGTAATAATTTACTTATAAATTATGATAACTTCCTCATTCAATTACATTTTCTTTAGCTTCACTCTATATACCCCTAGAAATAGTGTATTCAGAATGACTAAAAAGAAACATTTGTAACTTAGTTTTTGCCCCACTTCTTTGGCAACGAGATTTGCATGCTGAACAGGCTGGCAGTAAGCTCTGGCTTCCACTCATATTTTGGCCAGAATTTATGCCCAACAGGCAATGAGAACTTAAGTGATTTCGGTTGTAAGCTAATTGAGAGAGAGCCTGGCCACTGGCAGTCTGCTTAATGTCAGGCTGTCCGCGTCATCGCACCACCGAACCCACTGAGCCGCTGGCTGGCTGAGCCACCGCCATCACAGCAGTTTCCACCGCCAAATTGACAGCTTCATTTTTCTAGCGCCATTTGACGAATTGATCGGTGCCCGAGGCTAAAACGGTTGAACACTTTTCCACTTGCCACGATAAAGGTTTTGTCAATCTGGTTGACGTTTTGTCAGTTGCACACAGAGCAAAAAATAACAACCTAAATTGGCTACAAGACTAAAATGGTTCATTTTTTTCGCGACTATCTGAAAAGGGTTAATTGGAAATTTAATTTATATACAAATTTTACAATTTTTACACATATACATATGCATGTTACATAACTTTATCGATGGATATAAACAACAAAATATTGGACTTTATAACGCTTTGGAAAAATTCTAAAGTTTGTTATATTGATAATATTATGTAATATTAAATTCTAAAATGATCACATTTCTCTAAAAAATATCTATTTTATATGGAAAATATCAGAAAGTTTTAAGTTCTAGAAGCTACAAATTTAATATCAAAATGTTTATATTACAAAAAATTATTTATATTCATAAAATCAAAGTAAAAATTTCAGAACAAAAAAAATATTTAATATAATAAAATCATCATTTAAATAACTTCTTTCCCAAAAATTATATTTAATGCATTCATTTATAGCTGGTAACTTATAAAAATGTTTCTCGGATATGCACATAAGTATTATAATTTTAAATAAAATATCGATTTTTCTATCAGCCTGCCCTGTAAATTATGGATATTACGATATTAATTTTAAACCAATTTTCGTACTTATTTTTAAACACATCAAAATTTTAGCTTAGCATACATTGTTAAGCTTAATATTTAACTATCCATTGTGATTTATTTTATGTATTTATTTATTAAAATAATAGCTATATTTATAAACATATATATTTTTATGCATGTATTTTTTGTTTATATTAAAGCTTGGCTTATTTATGTACTCCTAAATTCTTTCTTATGTTCTGCGGATGGGCATCCTAAGAGGTGTATAAATATTATTGCTGCCTTTCTTTATATACATTTTAAGATAAAAGTGTTATATAATATGATTTTTTATTTAAGTTAAGAACTAATTTATGATTTAGCTATGAATAAATAACCGACTGCTTTCAGTGCACTCTTGAGGCATTTTGAAAAGAAACGCGTGCCACTGGCTCAAACACGCTTCTAAGTTCTGAGAAGCAAAACTGCACTGGGCTCGGTGGCTTGGCTCATTGCATATCTTAAAAAAGGCTTTCAATTGTCATACAGCTCACGTAGCAGTTGCTCTTTTTCTTTTAGTTTCTCAATATTTGATTAAACCAAATGCACTTTAATAAAGAGCATTCTAAATTTAAGTGCAGGCACCACTCTTTTCTCAATATTAATGAACACGCTTCTAAATTCTGTGAAAAAATGCCAAAACAAGAACGGAACTGATCTCTGTGGCCCGGCACATTGTTTATCTCGATATAAATGACAATTGACATGCTCCTCACGTCGAGATTGTTTTTGTTTTTTAATCGACGCTAGTTTTTTGTTGCTCCCGCTGTCATATTTTACAGCTGCGAAATGCGAACTGCTCCTGTCCGCTGTCCGTTGTCCGTTTGTCCGGTAACTCCTGTCCGCCAACTACTGGCGTTTCGCATTCAAAATGTCATGTTGTCAATCGCCTGGACAAGTGTCCGCGGCTTATGTGCCCCTTATGTGCGGTCTGTAGATGAGCATAAATTACGAATGTCAAGGAGTGCGAAGCGGCGGGGCGCCTTCATTAAATGTGCAACAGTTTTTTCCCTCTTGTTGACCATTCATTTATTCCGAAGCACTCACTAGAGCTGGACGTCACCGAGTTATTTGTAGCAGGATGTAGGTCGGGATCGACCTTGGGAATTGCAATTGAAATTGAAACCGAAAGCGAAGTCAACGACGCTGGGCGTGTCTGTTTCCATTACCAGATATCAGATAACTATTGGGTAAATAAGGTAAGTCAGGCTTAATTTAGTGAATGAAACTGGGAAAAGCTTTAAATGAGATGCTTGGGAAAAAATGTCTACCGGCACAAGGCATCTTGATTAGTATTCCCCTTTAAAATTCCAATTAATTAAAGGCTTTTAGGAAACTATACGTTTTCTGAGAGCTTTGCAAATTGGCAGGTAACTATTATTGGTAAAGAAAACTAACTAAGAATTATCTCAAAAATTTAATTAAAGTAGTTAAGAATCTCAAAGAAAATACAAAAATACTAAACTTATTCGCACCATACTTCTTCACACTTTAAAATAAGTAAATAATATTTGCATGTTTGCACAATTTAGCAAATAGTGTATGCATTTATTGTCAATATTTGCTTTAACAATTATATATCAAAAACAGTTGAGTTAACAATAAGGTAAACGCAAATATAAAACTATTTCCGCTCTTTTACCATAGCAAGTGCAAAAAATAAACTCACCCATTTCAAGTTCATTGACCGTAAAACAAGACAATTTTTGTTTTCTAACAGGGGGAACAAAATTGTGTTTAATAAAATAATTATAAATATAATAATAATTAAAAAAATCGCTTTATTGAGATATAAAACAGGTTTAACGAATTATATTTAACAACAATTTAAACAAAAATATTATATACAAATAAATGCTAACCATTTAAATTATTTCAAACCATATTTAGTTAATTAAAGAAGAGAAATGTGTATTATAATTTGCTATTAATATTTTTAATACTCATTACAAATTTATTAATACTTACATTACAATTACAATTACAATTCCTGAAATCAATTCAACAAAATAAAGCAGCATAAATTATAGTGTACCACAGATTTAGCTTGCCTTATAGCAGGAGTTCAACAAAGTATATTGATCCCCCATTCATATGCAGATTTCGATACCTAATTTATTTTATTTAAATAACAGTATATTTATAGTTTCTTACACAGCTTCATCGTTAGAATTAGGCGTGAGAAAAGAAAACAGTTTGGACCAGAAATATTTGCGAACCTCCTAGCACCTAACTGTAACCCGGAGGTATCTAGTTACATTTATCTAGCCTCAATACCACCTGGGGAGAACTTTCCCGCGAGAAAATACACCCAATTGCCAGTATGCCAAATTTAAAGCACGTTTGACAAACCGACGCGAACAAAGAAACGTTCCAAAAATTGGCCATAAAAGTTGTGTTATTGCCCATGTACAAACATCTCCCCCGACAAAATTCTCACATATAAATTGCCTGGAATTAAGCGAGCGCCAGAAAAGGGGTGAACCTGCAGAATAAAATCAAAAACAGAAAAGGAAAAAATGCAAAACGGAATAAAAACCAAATGCGAAAGTAAATGAATGCGCGCGCGCCCCGTTCTGGACTTTCTCTTTTCACAAGCGTGTAAATAACATTTTTATTATATTTATAACATTTATGTAAAGCACCCAACCCCCACGCACACACACACAGGTACGCCCCCCCAAAGCAGGTGTGACACTTTTTTATTATTTCAGTTTCGGTTCTTTTTTTTTGTTTTGCTTCTGTTTTATGTTTTTATATATTATTTTATTTTATTTTTTTTCACCGGCGCGCGTTTTACTGACCCACTTATCACGCAGTGCGGCATCAGAATGAAGTGGCAGCGGGGCTGCCAAGGCTTCCTCCTTTTGGCGGCGAGAAGAGATGGGTGCAGATATTACATATACGTCATATAAAGAGCAAAAGCAACTGTGCAAATATTTTTATGCGAGCAGCTCCCCATGAAACAATGGGTAGGAACAGTGGGACTATCACCAAGGTACACGTAACACAGTGATAGAGAAATCCCCAGAAAGCGGGAGAGAAATATACTTACAGAGAAAATAAAAAAAAGAAAACTATCGACAAAAAAAGATAATTTAAGTAATCGAAAGAATAATCGATAAATAATATAATTACAGTAATCGGAATAAATGTGACAACATCTTATTATAAGGCTATAACACTACGTGGTTGTTTCCATTTATTGGAGAAATTTTTATCAGACATATAAGTTTTAAGCGAAAAAAATTTAGTTTTATAGATGAGAAATTATTTAAAATAAATGCCTTACTCTGCCTTAATTATTAGTGGTGTTATACAACTATTAACATTGAATTTACAATAAGTTGCCAAAGTATAGGGTCACACAAGTAAAACATAAAAACAAATCTCAAATAAAATACTTATGCTGAAGAATAGACATAAATAAAGAAAACGCCAAAAAGAATTAGAATTTATAAATATAAAATTATTATAAAACATAAATATATGTCAAATATCTTTACCAAAACCTCACCTCTCTCTTTGTAACTTAATTCATTTTACTTCTGAATTCATATACTATTTTTATATCATACATAATAAAAAAAAAAACTATATAATATATTATTATTAAAAGACTAGATATATCAATTGGTTTTCCCTCAGTGTAGGAAGAGAGAGTGAAAGAACAAACGTATCAGGCCCACATTTCGTAGGCCATGAAATTGTCAGTGAATGTGAAATTTTAAATAAAATGTTGAATTTATGGGAGTCGCAACTGTCGTCAAACGTGCGAGAATTTCAAAAAGGCAAATCAACTGGTTTCGAGCGTAACTTTTGGTTGCCAGGCGTGCATCTTTCAGATACTTTTCGACCCATCTCTCGGTCTCTGTTTTCTTTTTCTCTGTTTGTTAACTGCATTTATCAGAGGAGAACAAAACAATAATAAGAACAAGCACAATCCATTCAGAAAAGAAGCGTAAGCAAACAAATTTGCAAAATGTATATATTTGAATATTCTTCTTTAAGATTGACTTAACCCAAATATTGGAGAGGGGGCAAGAACCCAGGAAGAGTAGGAAATAACTCCAGTGCATTTACAGTTAACGGAAAACATAAAGACATAAGAAAGCTATATGCAAATATTAAATCAAATATACAGTGGAGGGTGAAATAATAAAGCAATAAATATTTATACATAACATAAAAGTTATATTTATATTCTAGATAAGTATTTTGTATTAAGTTTCGATTAAAGATCTTCGTATTATATATTAAAATAAATTCCACAACTTAATTATTTGAGATAACAAAACATCTATTTAAAATAAGTTTTTCTTTAATAACAAATGTTAAGGAAATCATAAATTTAATTCAATTTTTTAGTAATACTTTTGTTGTTAACACAATCTATAATTGACAACTTGGGAAACAAACACAAGAATTCATAACGAATTCCTTGGGTGCCTCCACGACGGATTACACAATTCGCTGTCGAAATGATTTAAGCCGGAATTTCCCCCTTTTTCCGCAACTCAAAGTGTTATTGCTTTTGGTAGCGAGCTGCTTGAATAGCCGCTGTGCCAACAATAATAATGGTTTCGGCTTTCCATTCCCGCTCCCGCCGCAGCATCAGCAGCACGGAATGATAATTTTATCAACGCCAGAGCTCTCTCTCTCTCACTCGCTTTCTGGCATTCAAATTGATTCTGTGGATTCAGTGCTTCGGAGCAATTAGATTTCTTGCCCGGCGAAATTAATTATGCGTGCACATTTCAATTAGAGCGGGCTACTTAGCAATTAGAAGGTCACTGGGGTCCCCAAACACAATTAACTTGATTTTTTACTCTGCAGCGTAAATCAACTTAAATTGTTATGGCTTTTAATATGAAGTATTCGCTGGGTGTGAAGAGTCAAATGAAAATGCAAACGCAAGGGTGCACAGGGAAAAGATATTGTAATACAAATAAGATATTTTATGCAGAAAAAAATCTTTAGAAAATGGTAAATTAAATTTTAAATTAAATTCCAGGATTTTCGTTTCATATCTAATTCATTTCTAGGTATAATAAATTCACCAATTTAACTCTCCATTTTTTTTAAGAGTGAATAGATTCCCAGATATCCGACATTTGCATGACGACAGCACACCGATGACGAGGACCAGGACGACGACGACGCCTCGAACGCTCTGCAAGATTTATTAGCGCATTTGACTTGATTTAGCTTGTTTATGTTTTTGCCGGGCAAAACTTATGGCCGAGCATTATGGCCACAAAATGGACATCGAAGTTGTAGTAGCCGCCCAGCAACCTGCGTGTGCAGAGGAAAGGTGTTTGCTGCAACAACGAGAGGCAGGGGCCATTCCAGCCGAGTGGAACCTCCGCTTGGCCTGATGTGCATCATAAATTATTTTGATGTGCGTTTTAGTTGCTGCTCGAGCTACTGCTCCTAGTCCGTTTTGCCCTCATTCTGATCAGAGGTGCTAAATCAGGACGAAAAATAGTTCAAAATTCTGGGACATTTAATGGATTTATTCATTTTCGAAAAGGGTGTCTGTTTTTTATTTTACAAAATAATTTTTGACCTTCAGATAAATACTTATAATGCATGTCATTTAGCTTAAACCTATTGTTTCTATATAGTTTGCTTTAATTTTACTGATAGGAATTCAAGAAATCTAATTGTGTTTAAAGCAAAATTCTTAAAAGTAGGGAGTTACTCATCTTGTCATTTTATTGGCATAGAACATTCAATGCAATTACCCCTAACTTTGATCTATATAGCTACAAACTTGGCATAACGGCGGCAGAAATATCTAATTTAAACACAAATATAAAATATTCCTTAATTAAAAAATTCGTATTCTTTAATTTCCCTTCGACAATTATATCCAAAAAGCCAACACAGTTGCTGCTGCAAGTGAAAAATCTGATTGGCGTCGAGCTGAGATAACTCCAGTGGGCGCGGGTGGCCAGGTGAGGGCAGGTGTTAAATGTCTTGTGCAAAGTGCTCCACATAAATCGACGACAGATGTGTGTGTGTGTGTGACCGAGATGCGACTTTAAAATGACAATGACTCATTTAAATGATCGGCATTTGTTGCTGGAACAGTCCCTCACCCGAAAATGTCCTTTGAGTAATGTCCAGCTCCAGCTTTGATTTGATCTGGACAGAACGCAGTACGAAAAACAGGCGCACAAATTAATGAGCATTCAGTGTCAAAGGCGATAACAATGGCCCTCCCGAAAAGCATCCCCTGTCCGTGGCAGACACAACAAAATAATCCCTTCGCCGTGCATAAAACCATTAAGGTCACCTCATGTCGGGTGCTAATGTTCATGTCCTGTAGGTTGTCACTGGCGGAGACAAAAACCCGGCCCGAATGCAGCGTCATTCATCACAACAAAACGAAATGCTCGAGATGGGAAGTTGGACCATAGAGTATGGGCCCTGGCACTGAAGGAAATTAATTTTATTTTATTTTTATTTTAATTTTTATTAATTTTTAGTTCTAAAATAGATTTATCCCTAATATTCTGAGTTCTTTTTTAATTATTTATATGTCAAGTGGTATATTAATTTACATTTTTCATGGTATTAAGGATAGTTTAGTTTAGAGCACTTGAATATTATGTTTGGAAACTTAGAACTAACTAACTAAACACTACTTTAAATACAAGTTATATTAAAATAAATTGGATAAGCTGATAATTTGTTAAAATTTTTAAATAAACTACAGGAAGCACTATTGTTTTAAAAATACCTTATATTGTACCTGAAGTATGCATACATTTTGTCTTCATTCACTTTTATGAAAATTAATCTACTTGTATTTTACAATTAAAATGTTCAAATGCCCTATTAATTTCTGGAACTTTTAATTTATACTATTTGATTATTATTCCCGTTCTTTCTGTTTTATTAAAGAACTAATTTCTAAAAAGGATATGTCACTGAAATTATTATATAAAATATTTAAAGAATAATTTAGCTAGTCTAGCAAATAGCTATAATAATAAAATTAATATGCCTCATTAAGTAATTAATATAAAATATAAAGCATCATTTAAGTAGTTTAAAGGATAGGTATTCAAAACATAAAGATATAACAATTATATGCACTACAAATAACTCACAAAGTAAACCAATTCCAGACAATTTTCCATATTTATTTAATTATTGGTACAAGTTCAAGTCATTTACTATTCATTTATTTGTATAAAGCTACAATTAATATGTTTACTTATCGTACTTATAAAGAATAAAGATAGTATTCTCAATGTCTTGCAACATTTTTCCCCAAAGTGTGCGGATAAACCGGGACAACGTTCGTTTGTTCCTGCACTTAAATGTCGAGCAACGAACCCAGAGACAAAAACGGCTCATTCGACTCCTGGCAGCCCTTTTGTTTTTGCCACATCCGCATCCTCTCATTCCCAAGCTCCCCAAGCCTCGTCCCAAAAATGCCACGCCCTCGTCCTGCCATCCTGCCATCCTGCCGCCTCTTTCGGAGCAACAGCGCAGCTCACTTAAGCTGTCTCATGCATTTCGTTTGCCCGCACAAACAAACAAACAAATACACAAAAACATTTTGTTCCTGCGCCCCGGCAAAACTGTTAAAAAATTAAAATGCTGCTTAACAACTTTGCCGCATGATAAATGAGCGCAAATACACCAAAAGGTGCTTTCCCGCCCCCCTGTCCTTCTCCCCTCTCACCTGTCTTATTGTTTATGGTCCTTTGTGCGAGTTTCGTCCAGTTAAAGGGAAAAAACGGGGCTAAAAGTGGCGAAGCGGAGGGATGCACACCAAACTGGCAACGGGGGGAGCGGAGATTGTGGCATATTTAAGACCAAAGTGTCAGCGTAATTACCAAAAATGAGCAACAAACAAAAAAAGTTGTGTATATATTAGGTAGGTGATATGCAAATTGATTTTAATAATAAACTTGCTGCATAATTTGCGATGAAATTCAGCAGAAAATGGCAAGCTGACTGAAACAAATATGGAGATTGATTTCTTGTTTATTTACTGTTTCAAATACATAAATAAATGTAAATTTATATTTTTATAGAAATATCTATACGTTAAGGTATGGGTTTCCACTAAGAAGGATAATCTTCTTTTCCTGGATTTCAGTATAAATTCCCTTTTGGCAAAGTATTCTCCTGTTAAGCCGCTTGAATTGATACGAAACTTAAGTATGATTTAACAAGCTGCTTTAAAATGCAAACAAAAATTGGTTGCAACTCCGCATAAATTTTCTTATTTTATAAAGAGTTAACGATATAAAGATAAAGAGTTAAGGATATTTCAGCTTACTTTTTAGTTTAACCATCATTATACGTAATTAAAAGTCTCATATTTGCTGAAAACTTTTAAAAATATTTAATTTAAGGGCATGATTGCCAAGTTCAGCATTCTGTACATTAAAGCAATAAGCAAACAAACAAACTTTTAATTAATTTAAAATTAACCGCCCCGCAAACAGAAACAACAAACAAACAAACAAGTTCTGATGTCCAGTGTCCTGAGTCCTGAGTCCTGTTGCCCGATGCTGATGTGATTGTGGGTCATTAACATTAACTCGGAAAAAAGTGTGGTGCTCGGCCATCATTTACACGCACATATAACTAATGATAATGGCTCACTTAATATGCCAGCCGGGAACGGTTCTCGGCATTTGCGTAAAAAATATTCAAAAGGGACTGCCAGGGTTCCTGGAAATTATTACAAAATATTAAAGGACACACAACACAGGGGAAAGCCTCATACAAATAACACTTCAACCATTATTGCGAACGGGATAATGAATAATGACAATAACAGCAACAAAAATGTCCATAATAGTGAAAATATAAATGACAACATTATTAAAGAATCAGCGAAAGCAAAGGGACAGCCGTGCTCATAACTGTCGCATTTCCTTTCAAAGTGATGTCAATGCGAACGAACGGAAAAAAAATATGGTTGGAGGGTATTTAAAGGGTATATTGGTTCAAGGATTTCCAATAATAAGTTAATGAAAATATTCAAAAAATTATTTATAATATTAGAATCAAAACTCTTTGATGTATTGAATTTTTAAAGTAATATTATTAATTTAAATTACTCCACAACTATTTGAGGTATTGTTCTTACCATTTATTAATTTGTCCCTTAAATTATTTCTGTCCTGTTGTTTTACTTGCTAAAATTAAAAGTGGTATTTAAACTTAATACATATGTGCCTTAATAAATAATTTATATATTTCTTAACAACGATTGTCCATTAATATTTCCCACAAGAAATCTATGAAACTGATACGCTAATGATTTATTTCAACTGCTGGATATACACAAATATAAGTATAAAGAATGAAATATAATTTAATTATTTGCTGCCCGGACAACGAAGCTCACGGCTCAGAGAGCATGGCAAATGAGTTGAGCAGAGTGCGGCTAATGAAAAGAAAAATGTAGGAAACCATGCACTAAGTAAAAAATATGAGGTAAAGGTTGTAATATCCTGTCATTGCCGCAAAATAAGAAATAACCAGAAAGCATTATGAGCGAGCACAATATTGCAAATTTCAAAAAAATACAAAATTGCTCACCGGGCAAGCAATATTATTATTTGCCACATCAGAAAATGTACAATTTCGCTAAAAAAAAATAATGTAATATTCAAGGCTTGGCCAAAAGAAACAGCATAATTAATGTAAATGAGGTTGAATAATAAATTAAACGACAGAGACAACATTGCGTATGAGCTACGTGGAGGTTAGATTTTTAGAATTAGGCGCAGAGACCACAATCTGTAACCACACACGAATCCAGCCTAATTAATAAGACCGTCATTAGATATTAGGCTTCCGTGTCCGCACGAAATGTGTCATAATTTCTATTTATGGTCGGGCCACGTCGCGTTTTAATATGATTTAATTTAATAAATTGCAAACAACTCCTCGGTGAGCATTTGAAAAATTGTTGCGACAAGCACGCAAAGTTCTCTGCAAAAAAGGAATTAGTTCAAGCTCGAAATGAGATGAGGACATTTTAAAGTGAAAATTAAGTAATAATTCTCACGCCAAAGGGAACGAATATATATGTATATATATGTACTTGGGTTAGGTCACCGCTTATGGGGTTATGGTAATGCCCCGAGACCAATTAACCTTTGACAATCATATTCCTGCCTCACTGACTTCTAGCCATATATTTATGGCCTACATGTGAGTAATTATTGTGGCAGGGAAAGTAAACCTACAGCAGGGCTTTATGGCTTAGAAACCATAACAATGTTTATTGTTGCAAATTATAAACGTTAAGGCATAAAAATGAATCGTAAATACAACACTTAAGATATTATTTTTAAACGCCATCGAGCCCTTGCGCTGACCAAAACAAAAATGCTAATGCAAAAATGCTAAAATGCTGAAATGCTCAAGTCAACAGACATAAGAATAACCATTTTATGATAAGGCCACAATTTTATTGCAAACCCAACTGGGGAACCGAAATCCAAGGAGAGTCAAAGCCAAAGCCACAGTCGTCTTACAACTGACAACAGAGGAAAGCCGCTTTGACAGCCATTTACAGGCATTTCAGATGCACTCAAGTCACTTGCTAGATATCCTGATACGCTAACCGCTAAGATAAGGCTCGTAAAATGGGGCTTTAAGGCGCCGTAAAATACAAAATAATGAAATCAAAAAATGCCAGCAAATGAAAACTTAATGATTTCATCTAATTATAGCTAGCGATGCAAACTGCAAACAGCGACTGGTAAACTGCAACTGCAAAAAGGGAGGAGCCAGCTAATTTAGTTAGCCGTCCGCACTGCGGAAATGCCACAAACACTCGTCGACACTTTGCGACCAAGTCGCTAGGAGGAGTCGACAGCAGCTCAGTCCTTCGCTCTGCCAGTCCTTCAGCTCCCCTGCCCTCATCATCATCATCATCATCATCATCATCAGAATCAGAATCAGCATCCAGCTAACTATGACAATCTATGACATCTGCTGACGTTCGCTGTGCCTCTGGCTTTGGCCTTTTGATATCGCTGTTGATTTTTCCGGGCGCTAAAGGAGAAGGTTTCGAGGAGTGTCTGTGGCCGGGACCGCAATGGGACTATCTAAATTTAGATACAAATGCTGCTTCAGACTGTGCCTTTTATGGGCTTTGATCTTGAACCAAACAGTGCTCAGGTCTGGGAAGGCACTCGGAAAAAGATTAACTCTAAAATGAGAACTAAATAATGTTTTTGAAATGATTCATTAAAACTATGAACTAAAAAGATTCATTTTAACGTAGTTTAGTGAGCATTTTTTTAAACAGAATACATAGGTGATTAAAATTCCCATTTCATTGTCTTATTTGTAAATAAAAAACTTCTAAATAACGCTTATATTTTTTCCCTGTGTCCAATTTTGAGTTGAAGTTCGAGTTCTTTGGTCTTCTGGCCAACGCTAATTGTCCTTTGGCATTCCTCCTTTACATCATCATCGCCTTCCAGGCGTTCTGTACATTTTCGCTAGCTGCATCCACAACAACTAGGCTCATAATTGGTGTTTTAAAGTCTTTTGTGTCTATATTTAGATTTTCACCTGAGCAAACGCCTTGATTATATTGCTGAAATTACTGTAATTTGCCCTAAGTAGACATTGCGTTTGATTTACCTTCCGATAAGTGATGTACAGCGGCAGCATTAAAACCTTTAAGTTCATGTATTTACCTTTTCCATGAACCCAATCAATTATCGCAAAGGTAAAAAGTAAACATATCGCACACAAGCCAATGTGATTTAAATGCAAATTTCATTCTGCATATATTAATCGGGGAACAAAAAAGAGATATGACAGGGGGATGTCTGAGATTGAAAGGTAACACGTCCAGATGAAGCAATCACCTGTTCAGACAAAAGAAATTAGCATTAATGCGTCATAACATTTGATGCTTATTAATTATGGTTATAAAAAACTCAGAAAAGGGTGAGGCTTTCCCCCCCTTACTCATTGGCTTACAATCTATGCAAATTATTGGATGAGAATTCCCTCAGTTCGAACTCCCAATCGCTAACTGGTCATCAACTTGGCTTCTTGGAAGCTGTCAGCCGCTCAATTGATTAGCATCCCACGAAGAGCGACGACAGCTAAACGAGCTCTCTTTCTCTAGCTCTGGTTTTTAGACGCTCGAATTAGCTAAACATTTAGAGAATGATTTAAATATTGCCCAGTTAGGCGGGCGAATTGATAGGAATCAAAGCTTAGGCTGAAAGGCGACTTTTAGTTGCCCTATCTTTATAACAAATCAAATGGGTTTTTGTACATTAAAGACAATTTTATTTAAATATCTATGAAAGTTTAGTCACAAATAAAACCGATTACCATTGATTAGATGTGTTTGTGTGTTCAAATATTTTAGGAATTACTTAAATATTTTATAAAATTAGCTACCATTGAATTACCTTAACAAATAATTATATAATCACTTACTTAAGACCCAAAAAGTCATCATAAGCTAAACTATATTTTTTATATGGTTATTCTCCAACACAAATCTAAATCTACTTCAACTCAAATAGAATAGCATTTCTTTGAGCAATCAACTTATATGGCGAAATTTCCTTTTTGTAAATTTTATTACTCGCCTTTTGTCTGTGATCGTGTTATTCCCTAAAAACCCCAAATAAAGAGTAGCATAAAGACAATGCCTTTGGGCGGCTTTTAATTACAAGAGCAACCGGTTTGTACCGTTCCCAAATACCAAACATAAACAATCGTCGCTCAAGTTCAGGCAGACACCGAGAGCGCGAAATATTTCTGGCTAAATCAATCAGCCAACTGGTAGCAACTGCTCAATTGTATCCGCTAGATACGCTCCCCCAAAAATATGAAAAATAAAAAATACACAGCCACAGGCGTCGGCATGGCTGAATAGCCTGCAAAAACCAATTTTTCTCGGTCACTGGCACAGAATTTTTGACAGGGTGTGGGTACTGCCAAACAACAGCTCCGCAAAAAAACAAAAAAATATATTACTGAGGGAGAGAAAAATATATATACAATAAACAATTACAGCACCAATGCGGCACGTCTTGCGACAAGTTTATAAAAATTCCGAGGTTGTCTCCTGCACTGGATTTACTTTTAATGGCCTGCCTTGACCGCCGTATCCCCCATAAGAGGTCTGTGCCATTTCATTTCGATTATTGCGAAGTTGCTTTGGTTTCGCTTTGTTTTTTGGCCATTTCTTTGGCTGGCAATTAATTGGGGGAAAGAACTTTCTATTAGCCGCCGTCGTCATCATCTGGGCTCCTCTCATCAGCATGCATTTAAGGCGTCAAGCGGTGAAAGTACTGATTTGGAGACAGGCCTCTTGTTTTTTTGTTTTATTTAACTCTTCCCACTTGTGTGTGGGCCCTTTTTGGAAATATTATTTCGCTTGTTCGAGTGCTTAGTTCGCGATAAGAAATATACATATTTTTTGGGGTTTCCTCAAGTGATTTCGGCGAAGGAAAACATTAAAATTTACTTAACTGTATCTAGAAGGCTGTCTGTCTTCACTGCTTTTGCAGGTACGAGTCTGTAATATTCCCCTGATTTAATTTTATTTGTATTTTGGAGATGACGGTCGAGAAAGCCGCTTTTGATGCGTCATTGTCAGCTGTGCTTTTGCGGACTAAGAAGTGTTCTCTTCTTAGAAATCGTTCGCTTATTTGTACTTTTTATTATACATCCCCCGTTCCCCTCGGTCTCGGCGGACATTTAAGCCAGATATGTTTATAGGCTGGAACAAAAATTGGGTTACAGCATTTTTGACATTTATTTTGGTTGACTCAAAACGGGGTTGACAGACCTCTGAGATGCCTGAGATAAATGAAATGATATTAGGTCAAGGAATTAAGGTAATGAACTCTCCAAAGAATCTGGTAAGAAATGTTATAACTTTGAATTTAATCAAAACATTCCGTAAATGAAAAAATAAAGTTATCTTTCCTTGCCTCTTATGGCAAACCCTAATATATTTCACCCCCCAAAATTAGCCTGAAATCCGGCTAACTAATATTCATAAAAAATAATACGCCAGAATCCCCTCTTCTGTGGTAGCATTTTCAATTTTCAACAGGCCAAATTGGAAAATCTGTGGTGGCAAACCAGGCATAACCGACACCGACTCCGAAACCGACCTTTCAACGCACCGCCGAGGCGTGGAAATATTGAAAATGCTCGCATTATGATAATTTAATGCGTGTGATTATTGAAAATCATAATAATATTTTTATGGCTGCCACATTTGTGAGGAGTGGAGGAAGAGCGGGGAATCTTAACACCGGGCTCAACAAGATGCGATGCGATATGATACCATGTTGTCTTGGGGGTTGGGAAAGATGTTGCTGATGTCGTTGTCGCATTATTATTGTTATTACCAAGACACATTCTTTTTATCAGCGCAGCGAAAGTGCCAATAATTCGGGGCAATTTATTATTTTAGCATTTGTATATCAAACAAACGCACACACGATGTCTTGGCTATTTACGAATGCAAATCACGTGCGAGCATAAACTGCCAGAAAAGCAACAAAATCGAGAAAAAAAAAGAGCAAATAAAAAGAAGCAACAACAAAAATAAAACAAGTTCAAGTCGTCCGCCTGATGGCGCCAACACCTGCGCTAGGCATCTCCTTGAAAGACAAGATACACTGCGAGAAAAACCTTTTCAATACATACCATTAAGATACATATGTTTGTAAAAAAAAATAACAATATCAAATTAATTTAATTTAATAATTTATTTGTTACTAGCTACTCGCTAATCCAAAGTTAAATCATTGCCTGATTAATAATCCAAACTGAGCCACAAACTCTTCTTTTTAATAGATTAAATTTCTTTTAATATTAAATTTTTTTATGAAATATTTACATAGACATTTAAAGTTTACTATTAGTATTTAAAGTATTCCTTTAAAAGTTATTTGTTATTCGTTGCAGCACACTTTATATCCTGTTTCTAGTTTATAAAGTCCAAGCAGAGTAACAATACTCTCCCTTTTATTTATCGAAGCGATGCATTTCGTTTTCAAAATAAATCTTTAATAGAAATGTTAACCTCAGATCTTGTTTGGAGATACATATACCCTTTCGTACTGATTACTCCTTAGGCGTTAAGTCATAAATCTCCGTTTCTAGATTATACATATATATATCAAGCCAAGTAACGATACTATCTATATTTTTATAAGTTGAACTCCATTTTATATATCAATCATTTTAAAAATAGCAACCTTAATTTGTACTTAGATATAAACTCAGCTATTATTTGACTCACTATTTTACCTCTTTCTAGTTACTCGTTGAATCACTTTTAAAAGAATATGAAACAAAACCTGCATTTTCCTTATTTCGTTACTGGATTCTCTAGTTTATAAGCACCACTTAATCCCCTTTTTTCTCACTGTACAAAAATACTCCGGCTAGTATCCGCCCAACTTTGCCAGGTGTCAGGTTCACCGATATTGAAAATTTAGCAAAGTGTGCGGAGGAGGCAAAAAATCAAGGCAGAAGAAGAAAAAAAAAAGAAAAGAACACAATCTTGGACGAATTTAAATTTTATTCGGAAGTGGTTCAGTGGAAAGAAACCAAAACCAATACAAGAAATATATTTATTCCGGCTGCAAAAAAAAAAAGCTTTCACCGTAGAGCGCTTGGAATTAATTTCACTCAGATAAATATAAACATTTTTTTATCTTTATGGTTACGACAAAAATTCGACGAGAGGATTTCAATTTTGTGGAATTTTTGGCTGGAAAACAATCCCCTCACGTTCATCGCTGATAAGGGAACTGATTTTGTGGGTGGCCACCCACAGGCTTAGAGATTGAAACATTTTGGGGGAAAGGGAATGGAAATGGAAATGGGAATTGGAACGAGAACGGAAGTGAGAAATTCCCTAGGATTGCAGTGTTAATCAGTATCTCTTAACCCCGATGATATACCGATTTACCGCCTGCACTCTGACTTAATTAAAGACCCATGAATCACCTGTTGCTCCGCCAGAATCGCGGCTGACAAACAGTAAACAAATATTTTCCGGCATAAATCAACCAAAATGAGCGAACAAAACAAAAAACGCGCAAAGTGAGTAACGAACAGCGCTCACAAAAAAGCAACAAAGAAAATTAAAACAAAAACAGCTGAGGGCTCTCCCTGTGAGTTGGCCAATCGCAGAAGACAGGGCCAAAAAAAGCCCGCTTGGCCAACAACAAGAAGCCGAATTCTTTGGCTCCTCTTCTTGTTTTCTTTTTTTGGTAAGAATTCTGGTTTAAATGTGTCCGAAAGGGAGGGAGATAAAGAGCGCTGGCTGGCAAAGGCAAAATTCGCAAAGACAAAAAGCGGCTGCGAAGTCGGCGTCTTGAAAATCTCCCGCTTAACCCTTGACAGTAACCATGACCAGTTAAGAAATTGGTTAATTTTAATTAAAGTTTTCCAAAAGTTTTCCAAAAAGGCATTGCACTTAAGATATTTTACCATATTGAACTTAAAAATTAAGAAATGATATTCTTCTATGGTTTAAAATAACATTTTAAAGTATTTGAATTCAGCAGACTTATTACCAACGCTTTTAAAGGTTCGGCTTTAAGATTTCATTACAGTGAAGCCAAACAAATATTTTAATATATTTTTAAACAAAAAGACTAAGGTCACTACATTTACTATGCAAAATTAAATAATTTTAATTCAAGAAAAGAATATATAAACATTTTAAAGTCCAATAAAAGATAAAAATAGTTATTGATCAATAAAAAACCATGAAATAGATAGTCCGTCGAAATTTGCAAAACAAATTCTATGAGAGTAAATTAATCCTTTAAACCTTGAAAATGCTAAATAATTCAACCATTTAAAACCCTGAAACATCTGTATCCCCAAAATAATAACTTTATACCTTTAAAGCCCTTAAATATTCAGCTGTTTGCACAATTATTTCATTCAGCATTTCAATATCGCGTTTCAATGGGTTAAAATGAAGCGAACCGCTTACAATTTATGCGGCAGATGTCGACGCCAACGTTGGCAGCGACGGTAGCAGCGACGCTTGGCTTTCATTACAGCAAAAAGATCGCGAATTCTGCCGGGCCCAGAATCTGGCTGCGCAGTCGCCAGGGGCAGTGGAACCTCATGATGACGTTCATTAGCGGCGGCGGCAGAAGAAATTCAGAACGAGGGTATAAAAGAACCCGGCCCCACTGACCATTGCAGCAAAAACTCTCCCGATACGGTTACGCGTGCGCCGATTCCCGGCACCGACTTTAAGGACTCCAAAAATAATATATATCCTGACGGCAGGATAAGTCACAAAGTGAAGTGTTGTCCCCACAAAAAATTATTAAGTGCGCTAACCACAAACAAAGTGTTAAACAAGAAAATCAAGTCCACAAAAAAAGGGCAGAAAAAATTAAGAAAGTGGTGAGTGCAAAAAAAAAATAATTTTATGCCAGTAATTTAAAAATATATAAATTCTTTTTTTGACAATGAAATGCCCATAAACTACGTTCCAGTATTTAAAATATATATAACACCCAATCGCTTGGCTAATTAACTTGATTTAAACCTGAATTGTAAATAAGCCACTGCCAAAGTTACGATCCATAAAATAAAAAAATATGCATAAATTAAATTAAAAATAAAATAAATAATTTACTAAACTCAATAAATGGAAATTATTTAGCGAGTTCAAGGGCCGACAATTTGTATTTAATTTATTCTTGCCCACTCAGAGCCAAAAATAAAGCAGACAAATCTGAGTTCTGTGAACTCCAAGTGGGAACCTCTTTTCTGCCGGCATTTATCTATTTTGATGTGGTCCTAAAACCTCCATCAAACCCAAATGAACAACCACCTCGAAAAGGGACGGTAACCTCAGAATTAATAGCTCGAGAAGCTAAGAGTTTTTATTATTGTTTATCAGGACGAAATTTCACCATGCATTCAAAATTGAAGTGAAGGTCGTTCAGCGAATTTCCCCTGCAGCTGCCTTAAATGTAACAATGTAAACTTTAATTGACACCATTGTTCGAGCCGCACTTTTTTTGCTCCATTTAACAGCCCATAGATTGCCGCCGAACGCGTTGACAGCAGGGGCCAAAAAAAAGTCGTCGAGGAGCATGCCGGGGAAAAAAATGTAGGAAAGATAACGAGCCCAGGGGCGGAGGCGGGACGAGGTCTCCTCCCGTCTGAGCCATGTCAGTGAGCAAGTCCATCAGTCACTCTGGCCCAGTGCGACACTTCTAGATGCACAGGGATAAATTCTACAGAAATCGGTCGAAATACAATAGTATTTAAAACACTATCCTTATATGACGTTATAGGATGCAATTTTAGTAATATTGTTAAAGAATAGGTAATTGTAGCAAAAATATAAATTGAACATAGATTCAGTGCAAAAATAAAATTCTGTGCTTTAAGCCCCTTATACCTATATACCTAGAAAGTACTTTTCTTCTCTACCATTTTAATTTTCAATAATTTCCCTCTGTGCACTAAGAGCAATAAGAACAGTTGGAAAACCATCGCTGACCAGTCATCAATTCCAGGCACGTTGTTCAAATTATTATTATGCGCAAAATCGCAAAAAGGATCTCTCGGCCGGGTTTTAGCCATGGTAGCTACTGCTTTTGGCCTGCCACTCGAGCAGACAATCAAGAAATTTAAATTTGATTCGTTGCGCAAACTGCCCAACATCAACACAGCAACAAGAAGCACTTTTAGGCAAAAAGCGCACTCAAGTGTCAAATGTAGGCAAAGATAAGGAACAAAGAAAAAAAATGAAATAAAAAGAAAAAGGGGAAGAGGAAAACTCACACTTGCACTTCGATCGAAGGACGTCTTCCTTCTGCATTTCAACTTGACTTCTTGTCCGTGCTTTTTGCCCTCTCCTTTTCTCGGCCTTAAATGCTCACTTTGTCAATTTTCCTAGCCACTACTGCTCTGCTTTAGTTATACAGGGATTCTCATAAATTAAATTGTTTGTCGCAGGACAACGTCGAAGGTTGGCCAAGCTATGACATTAAAATCAAATATAAATCATTTATTAGTAAAAAATATCTATAAGACTATAGTTCTTCATTATCTAATTTTTGTCTTAGAATAAATCACTTAATAAATACCCCAGTTTATATACATAAATAATTTATTATCATAAAATCTAGATATTTTGATTTAAAGTTTAAAATTCAAGCTTTATATTCTAAAATATTAAGCATACGCATCGTGGCCATCTATCTTGGCTATTATCTCACTTTCTACAGCTTTCGGGGTGGATCCAACCATCTGCATAGATAAGGATCTCAGAGACAACACCCAAAATGCTGTGAAAATTTGTTAATTTAAATTCTATACATTTAGGGCGCCGGCAAAATATACATATTAATAATATTTTTGCACACGCCGAGCCATGCGGAGACCGAGGGTTGAGTGCCAGAAAAGTGAAATGATATCGCTGGCCGGACATTATGCATTCCGATGGCTATCTGCCCAGTTCACTTGCTCAGAAATTATGCTAATTTTATGTGTCAATTATCTGCCAATAAGCACGATGAGGGCTGGGATATATATTTTGGGTTTGGGTTTTTTTCTACGCTTGCGCTTCCCTTTGGTTTTGGTTTTGGTGCTGTTTCTGGTTTTGGGTTACTCGGCCAAATGGGGACGAACCCTGAAGTGGCCGCTGCTCATGTGTAAACATGATTTGTGCCCGTCAAGTGGTCAAGTTCTTTTTATTTTTCTGGGTCTCTGGCCGCCGCAATTTGCATATTTTGTTTGCCTTATGCAAATGGGAATTGGCATCTCTTCCTCTGCGCCGTCAATAAAACCAGGAACCCGCTACAATAGGAGCCAACCAATTAAGTAGGGCCATTAAATACATTGTGTATCTCGTTTTAAGACATTGACCTAGTATCGAAAAGTGTGATATCATGGCTGAGGCTATAATTAGCTGAAATTTGTGTCTGAAATCAATCAGCAAAGCCAAAGATTATTCACTTCAAGTGCCAAATTTCGCACATTCTCCAGTTAGCCAACAATGGGCGAAAGGCTTTCTCTGCCCCAAGGCAAGGAAAAAAAAATGTATAATTCCACTGTCTCACCTTGATGCAATTTCAATTAGAATGAATCGAAGCATGTACAAAAGGGCAAACAAACAAATAATAAAGCACAAAAAATAACAAACAAGTGAGCAGACAAGTAAGCAAACAAAATTACCCAAGACAAACAGAAACAAAGTAAGACAAATAAGCAAAACGCTCGAATTAAGCAACAATTCAACTTCAACTTGAACTCCGAGCGCGAGGCACGCGATTTCTCAATGATGTAATCGATTAGACGAACCCATTATCATCAAATACACACGCAAGCCCGGCTACACTGGGAGAAATCAAGTCATTCTTGCATTTGGTATGTCTAGAAAATATTTAGAAATTAAGAAATTTAGATATATATATAATATGAAACAGTATTAGGATCATCATAATTTAATTATTTGTATAATTGATAATTATTCTATAAATATTTATTACAGAAGAACATTGAGTTAAAGAGGTTATGTAGTCACATGTGAGAGAATAAACCTATTCGATATTAACAGTTTTAATTAGAACTTTAAAAGAAGATACCCTTTTAAAGGTTCACATTTCATGCACTCAAATACTCGCTGTAATTTTTTAGTACAATCATTATTTATTTTCTAAACACGGTTGCTTTAAAAAAAAAAACTGAAATTATTTAAACTTTTAAAGCAACTCTAGGCGTAAAATTAGATTAAAATTCTACATTTGCATTAAAGAAATTACGTTTAGTAAATTTAAAACATTTATTTGATTAAGAAATGCATTCGATTTTAATCCATTGCTCAGCATGATACTTGGTACTGCGCTGTAAAATACGAATTTTATACAAAACAAAGTATATAAAAGTATATATATTTAATATTCACCTCTGCAAAAGATCGTATATTTTTCCCAGTGCTTCAATGTCTTTCTATATCGGTTGTATCTGTGCAAACACTTTGTTAATGGGCGAAAGTCGAGAGATCAGCCGGCGAAGATTGAAAGAAACTTCTGGTCATGTAATTCCCAGGCCATTCTTCCTCCATGAATCAGCACTTCCAGCCGGCAACCGGCAGAGAAATCAAAATAACATACAATTCGAATAAAAAGTGTTACACTTAAATCTGCTTTTGCGGCTTCGGAGAGCTTCAAGTGCTGAGTAGACAAGCCACTCGACTGGCCATTTACGGACCAAGAACTCCTTCCTCCATCTTATGCAACCGGCAACCGGCGGCGGCGTCGGGCAAATTACCATAAAATCTACATAAAAGCTTCCGTGTAAAATTTATTTAAAACAAATAAAAAGTTACAACGGCAACAAAATACAAAAAAAAAAGGTAAACAAAATGTAGAAAATCCTGTGGACACTACATCTTCGGCTAGGCGGAAGCCCGGAGAGGTCTTGTCTTGTCGGCCAGGGCCATAAACATAAGCATAAACATAAACTGCCGGCCAGAGCCGTGTAGACAACAATTGGCAACAGGTGTAGACCGGGGCCAAGACAAACCTTCGGCCAGGTCTTGCCTTAACCTCAGTCTCCGTTTTGTCCATGTTCTTGGGGCCCTTATCTAAAACAGTCATCACTTCCTAACTCAGTTCTGACGAACATGAACTAAAGTGAGGATGAAAATCATTTCTTTAGATAATTTAAACAAATTCGAACAAAATCTAAGAGGATGAAAGGTTCCAAATCAAGTCTTTTATTGCAATCTTAATGTTCTGAAAACTGTGTAATATTATTGTTAAAAATAAAGAGTCATTTGTAGAGTTCCCCTTAAGGAACCTACACTGTACCGGCAGCCTTTTGACAGTACAAAGGATTCAACTGCATGGTGGGGACAAGTGTGAAGCCGGACCGGGACACGTGGCCCTCTATTCCAAAACGGGTCTTAACTTGGCTTTGACAATTTGGGTTGCCCTGCTGAGAAGTCGGAAGCGGGTTGCCCGGTTGTGTTATACCCATCTCCATTGCCGCCCATCCTGTTCCATTCGGTCCTTGTGTCCGAGAGTTGTAGCTCAAGCCGTTGGCTTTTGTCTGTCAATTTCTGTGTTATTGTGGAGCGGTGAGGTTACTACGTGCAGGGTCTCCTTTTCGAATGCCTCTCAAGGCCTGTCATTGTGCAAATTTACAGTTTTTCCGCCGGCTCTGGATTCGAGTGGCTCCGCTTAGGGAAATCTACGAGATTGTGCGGCATCAAATGCGACACTAAAAAGACAAACACGTTTTCTATTGAGCCGAAAAATTCCCCCCGGGAGTCGGTCTCAAAATTAGCCGAATGAAAAGGTTGAAAGGTGGCCCGGTTCCCTATCTGGAAATGGAAATGGCCAAACAGCCAGCCAGCCAACCAGCCTCCGCTGGTCATGTGTGGCCGAAATAAAGCGAGGAGGAAATTAAGTAATTATGCACTTGACTGGCCGTTTTTACAACTGCTCAGGGCCCAATTCGCCCAGGCATGCCAGGCACACCATTTGAGCCAGTAGTTTGCACTGGGAAAAATGTTAAAAGAATTCCTTTAAGGGCTAAAATCTTAAAACCAGATGTGCCAAAACCAAAACAAATATGTTAGGAGATAAGCATAAGTTTATATACATTTTATTGATTATAAACAATGTCTTTATATGGCAAAAACTAGTTAACCTTTTATAAAATTAAAAGGACACTAAAGTCTTTATTGAATTATCAAAAAACAAGCCAGGTTAGAAAAGTTTTACCACCATTTTGGGTTTTCCCCCGGTGTGAAAATGCAACACACACATTTTTCCCAGCTCCCGGTTCCCAGTTGTAGTCGTAGTTCGAGAGTCCCAGTCCCAGTGTCTGTCCTTATGCAGATACCAATGCCAATTTCACGTGGGGGCCAAAAATGGTCTGGTCAAAACACACACGAACTGCAGTAGCAGCAGAGCAGGAGCAGCAGGCGCTGCCATTGACGGAGCGAATATTGGCCCATTGGCATCATGTTCGATTTTGCAGACACAGCGACGTTTTGTCTTTAACTAAATTATAGCTACTGCCCATGGACATGGATCGGAAGGGCCAGAGTCGGATGCAGGAACAGGAATAGGAACAGGAAGCGGAAGTCGAGGACAAAAAGGGGCAAAATGGCTTCGAAATCAGCTTTGGCCCAAACTGAAATGTGCCAAAAACTCTCGACGAACGAGAGTCCGGTGGCTGCCACAGCCTGCAACTGACGTGATATCACCCAACCTCAAGTTTTTGAGCCGGACCCCAGGACTCTGGCTCCGCCCGGCAGTCAATAGTCAACTAAACTGCATCAAACTGCCTGCCTAGCCCCCCTCTGTCTATCTATCTCCTTCTCGGATTTTCTATGCACTCTACAAAATAAAGAGTCTTAAATGAAAGAAGCTAGATATGACAAAAATACACTTAGGAAATGAATATATAATACAAATGTAGAAAGATGTCAAAATTCAAAGAATATGTTATGTTCTTAACCTGATTATCTATGCCAGCACATGTGTTTCAAATTAAGGTTCTAAGATACTTGCTTCGCATCATCGTCTTACCTATTTACCAAAACAAAAATTGGTCCTTTGAGCCGGATCCTAGCAGGATTCTGCTGTGAATGAGAGTTTAACAGATATTCTTTCCTATTTCATGGTAATATTTATTGTTTACCGAAGCTATGTTCATATTTTTCATAAAGTCGTTCCTTTTCTTTGCGTGTGATTCTGTTTCTATCTCCATTGCAGCTTTCGAGGGATATCGATATAAGGCATTACCTGCTAAACTGTTTGGCAGCATCGCCCAGGTAGAGAATCAGGTGGAGAGACAGAAAGAGTGAGACGGCGGCAGCAGCAGCAGCATGTCAAACAGTTTTGCAATTGTTTCGAAATTGTCTCTCGTGCAAATGCAATTTTCTTCAATTTCATTTGGGCGGAGGCGGAGGACAGTCCTTGGTGCCAATGCCAGTTGGCAGTTGGCCGGGTGCAGGACTTTGCCATATCCGCACGGTTACACCGAGGAGAAAAGACAGTCCTAAGGATTCAAGAAAAGTTACATTCAAGGTTCAGTTTAGGTTCAGTGAAAAGAAACTTTAATTCATGGAAAGGGGAGGGAGAATTAAATAACATTTAATAGTATTTATGGAGTTTTATTAATTTAAATTTAAGCATTAAGCTTCATTTCATTTATAAATGATAAGTTGCAGATTCATTTTTCTGAGTGCACATATAACTGGAAGAAGAGTTTAATCTATTACATAAAACAAATTGCAGATTTGCTCGTGTTTTCCCTCAGCATGACATTTAAGTTACTTGATTCTGCCATTTGTTTGTTTGTTACTCTTTATGGGCCGGCCCTAAGTGGGCGTGGCTCAGGTGGTAATGGAGACATTGGCAGTCGGCCGATAAGCTTGATTTCTGTTCTGTCACAGTCCCCGGATTCCGATTTATGTCCAGTGGCATGAGTCGGTACAAAAATGAACCGACCCAAGTACACAGATTAAAAAGATTTCGTATTTTGGGTTTCTAATTTCCGGAGACCATGAATATGCTGTGTGTAAATAAAAGTTTCGCCAAGGAAATTGGTTCAGAGTGAAAAGTTAAGAAGTTTGGGTTCCATTAAAATTGATTACGTCGCCTAAGTATCTCCCGTCCTTTAAGTTATTTTTCGGTCAGTTTTCCATTTCCATCAAAATGCACTCCATCAGCCGCACAATTACGGGCTCAAAATGCAACAATTTTATTACACAAAGCTTATGGTCAGACTAACAAATATATCAAAGCTAAAAGCCTGGAACATTTCCCAAAATAGCAGAAAAACACAGAAAACAGAGCATATAGAAAGGAGCAGGGGGCCAACCCGCAGCTCATCCCCAAAAATCCCCCATGATGATCCCAGTGAACTCTCGGTGAACAATGGCCCAATGTTGACATAATAAAACGCACATAACTAGCGGCGAGGGAGGGTGAAAGGACACACAAGGCCGCAGATGCCACAAATTCCGATTTTCCACAAGCACACACACACAGAAACACCCATATATGGTCAGTAAAAAATGTTATTAAAAAATATATCCCATAAAGAGTGAAGGAAAAAGGATGAAAAAAGTACGGGCTGGAACGGCAAAGTTGGAAATCATATAAAAGAGAAATCAATGCAAAACTATGGGATTTAAAAGCGCTTTAAATTGGCCAAGAATATGCAGGGCCATGGGTCATAAAATTGCGGTTTCATTACACAAAAAACCTCAGCCATGACATGAGAGGATAGAGAATTGAGCACTCGAAAGAAATTCGTACTGAAAGCGGGAAAAAACATTGATATTTATTCAGAATTTATTATTATATTCAAAATAATATGCTGAAAGAGATGATATAGCTTAATCTATTACCTTTCAAAATATATACTAAGTTATTCAGAATAATCTATTATTTGTATGCAATAATATACAAAAACATTTTGTACAATTTTTTCAAGTGAATGGTTAGTCTCAGATATTAAATGTACGTTGGAATGGTAGCCACAAAAAAGAACTCCGACTGTTTCTTCTTTGAAAGAGACACCCAGAAGAATAGACTTCGGCTCAGCCGGACACTCGATAGATCCTCTGCTTCAGGGTAATTCAAAGTTAACGATGTGTAAATACTTAAGGGCTTAAAATGCAAAAACCATCCAAAAACTGGTTCGCAACCAAAAACCGCAATTATGACAACACAGGAGGCTTGGATTTTTGGGGTACGGTACGCCAAGGAAACCAATTACTTTGAGGCCAAGAGCTATGATTTGTCCTTGGTTCCAGCAAAATGGTAACAAAATTGCAACCTCGTTTGCTGCACAAATGAGCCACAATGTAGCCAAACGAGGGAATGGGAGGGATGGGGATGGAGCAAAATGGAAAGGGTCTAGAACCGGCCGAGACAACTACTAGACCACATGGACACAATTACCGACAACGACAATTACCCGCCGGCAATTTGCCGGCATTAACACCCATCGCACACAGGCTTTTATAACTTCTTCAGTGCCTGTCCACGGTCTGTCCCTTGGAAAAACTGAACTACAGAACTGCAAAAGCTAAAGAAGAGAGGAGCGATGCTATACCTTCTGCCACTGGCGGCTGCATAAATTTATTATGACCGCGATGAGATTGCAAGCGGCGACCTTGAGGAGCACCTGGATGATGGTCTACGTGATGCCCCGCGGTGGCCTCCTTCGTTGCATTGTTATTCCAGCTCAAGCTCCATCATCATCATTAAAGCCCGGCCAATAAATTAGCAGAGACCAAAGCGATTTACTAAGGTTTTTATTGTCCTGGTCAGCAGCATCAGGTGTGGACGGCTTCAAATTGAATTAAATGCCGATGGAAGCTCTAGGGAACTTGGACAGGACAGCCACACAGAGAATAAAAATATCTACCTTGCTGCTAAAGAATTTTTAATATATTTTTATACATATTTTAGTCCCAGAGTTTCTAGAATATTTTCTACAATTTATAGGAACTTTTAATATTTACAATTTTGTTTTATTCATTAAAATGTGAACATTATCCAGTTTATTCCTGTACATCCCTGACTGATGCAACAGCTTAAACTCACCCAAGTCAGAGATCAAAGGGACTATAATAAACTAAAACTAAAAAGGAAAAAAAGAACAACAATAAACCCAAAAGATATACATCCAAAAGGGGCGTTTTTGAGCCTAGGCAACGCCCCTACCATTGCATGCCGCGTGATTTAATGAGTTTCACAGACACTGATTTATGCCTAATGACCGGGCCTAAATCGTTCCGCCCTTACACAATCTGCTCGAGTGCCGCCGAAATGGCAATACACATACTCGCACACTCGGATATGCAAATTATAGTAAGCATGGCAAACAAATGCAAAACTAAATTGCTTGAAATAAAACTTTTTGGCAGATTTAAGCCGCACATCGAGCGGGCGGACGGGCGGCGGTTGGTTTGCTGCGTAAAAGAATGAGAATATCACATCAGAAGTGAGCAAAACAGATTTGTCACAAAACCACAACAGCCAGTAAATCAGCATAAAGGGCGAATGCAAGTCAAAACATTTCAGAAATTATGACCCGGCCAAGTTCCCGCACCAAAGAGTGTAAAAGGGTCGTCCGCCGCAAGACCAAGCCGCAAACTGAATGAGCCCCGGCATCCTTGGCGGAGGATTCGGCGGGGAATTCGAATGGGTTTTTGGGGCCCAGACATGGGATTCGTTTTCGTAGTCGGATTTTGGGGCCTTCTGTGGAGAGCGGGAATGATAATTGCCATGGCTTTGGACCAGAGGGAATACCCAGGAGGATCCCCCCAGAGTAAAACTTACAGCCAAAAATTTAAGAACACTCACAAAGTCCAGTGAATGGAAGTATAAATTCCCTTTTTTATAATATATATAATTTATAAAAACAAAACACAATTATTAATCAATGTGTTTATAGAATTAATTACAGCGCATAAATTAGCCCATTTGGGTTTTTTATACATATACATATTTATTGTCTTATTTACGTTAATAAATTCTTACATTCATATTGAACAGTTTTTATATCAAAAGAAGCTTCAATTTAATTTAAAAATGATAAGGCCAGAATGCACAAATAATTTACAACTTTATTATTTTTCCATTAATTAAAATACAAAAAAATACATACGTGTTATCGGGAGTGAAATCAATTTTTTTTTTCAAATTAACGAAAGAAATCGGTAGATTTATGTAAAAATAACTCACTGTACTGAAATTTATTTCACAAAGCATTGCTTTATGCTTTATTCCACAATATCGAATTTCAGAAATCATATAATGAGGCTACCCCAAAAGTGAAATATGAGAGGAAAACCCTAGCTTTTTACCCAAAAAGTTGCATACTGAAGCCAGTGGAGTATCTGTGAATTTCATAAATGCAATAATTGCTGCTCTATGACTGTGTGTTGGATGAGTGTGTGTGTGTTTGTGTGTGTATGTCTGGATGCATGCACAAAAGATGCAAATCAGCCGGACATCTGGACGCAGACGGACGAGCTCACTCTCGTGAGCATAAATAAGTCGTCCGCATCGCCCGCCCAGACCACGCCAAAAATCTAACGAGACCGTATTCATTACAACCGAAAGAGCGGCATTACACTGCCAAAAAATAGTAGAAACTAACTCTTAAATTGCCCGCAAAGTGGGATTTTAGGAACTTGAAATTCGCTGTATAAATTTACTTCATATATAGTTATTTCAACCAACTAAAATAGTATTTCTATCGAATTTTCAAATTTTCAAATTCTGTTTAAAATAAGTATATTAATCCTCTCTAAAATGAATCCCGTTATTAATATTAATTTTTTTCTTTGTGCAGTAGACATAGATGGCCAAAACGGGCAAGGGTAGCTGCGCTTAACAAGCAGCTTGTTGTTGGCCAGCTCTCAGTTGAGCAGACATAGGAGTAGACCACTGACACTTCCGTTTAGGCCTTTTGTTTTTTCTTGTTCTCCGCTCTGGTATAACTCATGCTTGCAAAAACAAAGCAATTAAAAGCTTTAACTTAAAGCACAACATCACATTTGTTTTACTCAGGCAGTGAAGAATACGAACATTTGCATGTACAGTGGCAACAAGATATTAAGAACAAAGCAAGAAAACAATAGAAAACAAATAAATTAAAAAATACTATTTGTATCGGATTGAAATGAAAGTTTATTTAATATCAAAGTTGCAATCAATAACTTACTGTTAATATTAGTTTTAAATTAATACGAGTTTATCTAAATCATAATATCAGCTTTCCACTGAGCTACTGGAATGTAAATTCACACCAGAAGATACATTTTTATTTTACTTTCCCTCAGGAAAAGATTTTAATATTTATCACATTTTTACTGTATTCAAACACACATTTCTCATGACTTTATTTATTTATGGTCGGCCAGTTTGATGTTTATTAAATAGTTTTGCATTCGAAATTTATTTCGTTCAGAAAACTCTTTTTGGGGGCAATAATTTTTGGCTTTTGCCACACACACACACACACACACACACTTGCACTGTTTTTACAGGCATTTGACTTTTAAAAGTCTCGAGTGCGTTTCTATTTCATTTTATGGATATAAATATTGCCAGCATTTTCTCAGACATTTCGTACTTTTAATTGAGGCAAATATCAATTAAAAGCATAAAAGGAAAATACCAGTTTTGCCTGGGAAATTAGTCAATAAATTCGAAACGACTTTTGGGCTATTATAAATGTATTCTTATTATTCAATGGAATACTATATTTAAGGTTGTGGCAAGTCAAGAGGAGCTTGATATCCAGCCAAGTTGCCTAGGAGTCGAAGGAGGAGAGGGAAATTCTGTGGAAATGACAGGGCGTGTCAAGTCCTGCCAAACAAAGCCCGCACATGCGTGGGAACCCCCACCATTTTCCTACTTCATGCTACTTAAACTTCAGCAAAATGTTCTGTCATTTTGACAACATTACACACACACGCTCACCACACACAGCGAATTCTGGCTTAGTCTTTCCCGGGAAAAGACAAAAACCCTAGAGGGAGAAGAAGGAAAACTATCGTCATGAAGTCAAGTATTAAGCGAAAAAAGCGCCAGAAAAAAGGGATGTGAAAAGCAGGGAAAGCCGGGGAAAACTAACATAACTGCGGAGTGGTATGTGCTTGAACAATAATAGATTCACCCACACACATACACTGACAATGAGAGATGGGTTTGTGGTCGTGTTTGTGTTTGTGTTGCAGGCAAAGTGCAGATCAAATGCAGTTAACTAGCTTGTTGACATCTTCACACACAATTTGCTGACAAACACAAACAAACAGACTCAAGCTCAGGGAGGTTTTCCTCCTCATCATCGCTTTTCTCGCATTTTTTTTCACTTTTGCCAGCTGGCTTTTGTTTCAGGAGAAAAGAGTTCGAGGTCGGGAAAAAGGGTTTTCACTGCATTGTTGCCAAAACCCGCAAAATACGCAAGACATGACACCTGGCAAAATGAAGATGATGGAAAACACTGAAAACATTGACAGGATATATGCATTCTTCTTACAGAAAACTGCAGAATACATGCAAGAATTGTTTAAAGAAACAATTTAAACAGAATTAAATGCAAGATTTGTAGGCTTTAAGAATTGGAAAAATATCTTCCTAGAACACAGTTTTTCACCATTTTCCCCCAGTGTTCACAGTTTCCCTGGTATATAGTCCTCATATGTAAGAGTGCGTGTGGCACACGTATGTATTTTTCATAAGTTAAGGAAAATGAAGAAAAACAATGTTGTTGGCCGAAAGGATTGCCGTTGCAGTCCAATTGCTACATACGTGCATTCGCAACAAATTGCAGCATAAACACACTCTTTCCTCCTCAGCAACTGGAATGGGCGTGGCCACCGACGAAGGGGGACAGAGGCGCTGCACTCATGCAAAAGTAAACGATTTTTAAATGCAATTCCACAAATGGCCCCAACACACAATATGTGTACAAGCAAGTTGTCAAAATATATATTATATGGGCTGGTTAAAATTTTATGCCCAGCCAAAGATGAAATTTTTAAAAGCACTTTGATTTGCTCAGAGCCCACCTGGGGGTCTGGGCTATAAAATGTCTCATGGAATATTTATGTCGCCCCATAAAAAAAAAAAAGAAAAACAGAAAGAAAACGAAGAAAACAAAACCGGAATCCGAAAATATTTGTATCTAGATGCATCGTCTGAGTCTGCATGACGACTGTCTGCCTCAATCTCAATCTCACTCCCCCTCTCGAGAGCATGCCAAGAAGAATTGCCGGCAATCCGAACTGCGAAGGATTCCGAATCACAGCTGCTCCAGAACTTGTGTTTAGCTCTTGACCCTCCGCCAAAGTCCTGGAAACTGTTGCTGGATGCTGCATGCCACATGGCAGACAGAGTCGCTCGCATATTTTTGCGGCCTGCATGCCAACGAGGTGCCCGCTCCAAGGATCTATGGCAGGGAAAAGCCATATGCTTCTCACATATCCTAGCTACAGGTTCAAAGGAGGCACTGGCAGAAAATCTTGATTAAATACGAGATTTGTGTTTAGTCACAGAAGGAACTTTAAGATAATTTTTAGCTGACATTTGAATTTTAAGAAAAATGTTCCTGCTTTCAGTTGAGTTTCAATCTGTTCTATACGTTTATCCCTTTTTTAGCTTCAAAATATTCATCCCCTATATTTTTAAGTGCCGGGAGTGACGCTTCAAAGTGGCTTTCTACCATTTTATTGCCACTGCATACGCGTGTGGCAGGTCAGGTCAGTGTGGTTCAAGCGCCAAATCAAATTCCTTAACAGCTCACTTAGAACCCCTTGCCCCCTTGCTTAGTATTCAAAGCCCTTGGTTCGCTTCATTCGAGTGGGAAACAGTGCAGCAGTGCATTTCCTCAGTCACCTAGCAGAATTTTCCATCGATTATTGCCCGCTCCTTACACACACACACACACATGGCACGAGAATCTCGGCCTTCGATTATGGAACGTTGCATACTTTTCCGCACAGGCATGCACAAAATGTCAAAAATATGCTCGGCCAGTTCGTGTGCGTAATCCAGGATATGTTTGCGTGCGTATATGTGTGTGTGTGGGTGTATCTATAGCCCTATCCGTTTCCCCATCTCGGAGAATGCCTATCGAAACTTATTTTTTTTTTTTTGGTTTGCGTATTCCTCACAGACAAAAGTCAGTCAATGATACAAACAACAGACGGCAAATGGGGAAAACAAGGGGAAAAAGTCATAGCCAAGAGCCAAAGCAATGCAATAAACGTAATTACAATTGAAATGTCCCTGTGTGAGTCTGGCAGGGAGTTGGATAAGGGAGCTATAAGCACTGACCAGCAGGATTCTACTTTTGTCTGCTCAAAAATATGCCTACACTCTGATATGAATTAATTATTTTCATATACCAAGCAACTAATAATATATAAATGAATAAAGAATATATATATATATCTAGAAGAATAAAATAATCTATTTTTTGTTGGGCTGTGTAATCAAAAAACAACAACATGTTTGTCAACCGGCATACACTCGAATTTATCAATAATTCCCATATGGACATGGCTCTGAAGTCCTTTCCTTTAGCAATTACACACACGGCTTGGTCCTTTGCCTGGAATTTTTTTTTGTGTTTCGAATATGCAATATACAATATCCAATACCCAATGCACGTGTTTTTCGTACTCCTACCGAATGTCCTGCTGTTTTTTCATTTCATAGCCCGCAGTTATGGCATCTTCAGTGAATCTGCGTTCATTTCAATACCGAAATCCAACGAGAGGTTGTTTGTAAAGAACAAAGTTTTAAGAGAAAAAAATCAGACTTTTAAACGATTTTCCTAGAATTAAGGGAAAATATATTCACTCTTTGTATCTGTATAACGATTTCAACAGAATTTAGCAGTCGTTACTTAACTCTTTATTATTTCATCTTTAATTTTGTTGTTTAACCAGAATTTTCCAGATAAATATCTCTTTTTAGCTTAGCAATTGTTTTCCAGTAAAAATTTATACATTGGAGAGTTATCTTGCAATTTATTGGCCAGTAACTTATATACATATAATTTTACCCCTTTTATTATTAAAGCTGTTAGACATTAAGACTTCAGCATTTTCAATGTTTCCTAGAAATGTACTGATTAAAAATAGTACATTTCTATGACACATTGAGAAGGTATAAGATGATAAAGGGTTTTTGATAATTAAACAAAACATTCATTTGCCTTTTAATTCAATTTCACTTTCATCTTAATTTAAGATCCTTAAATAATCAACTGTAGAATTAATTCCTTACATTAAAATCCTTTAAACAGTCTTAAATTTCGGATGTGCTACTACTGTTGCCCGCGTTTGCTGCAATTGCCAGTTTTTGGCCAACGGCAAGTGACAAGCAAAGGTGGCCAGCAATACAGCCTGCCACCGCAAACACCCGCGAGCAACATGGCCAAGTTTTCGGGGCCGAGAGGCACTAGGTTGTAAGGTTGGTAGGTTGGTAGGTTGGTTGGGGGCGTGCCCCGACCTAGGCCGGCCAAGGGAAAACAAGCGTGAGCAGTCCCGCCCACAACAAAAAACAGGATGCGAAGCAGCCGCGTATCCTGCGCCTTTGGCGGTTGCCTTACTGCCCGCTGCCTCCGCGCGCTGCCGGCTGATGGCAGAAACTGCAACTGCAACTGCCACTCGAATTTTGAATTACGAGCAGGATGGGGCCGCGTGTTTAGATCCACTTACCGACTGCCTTTTGAAAGTTTTATGCACTCCCCCAGTTGCCCTCGCAACTTTGCAAGTGTACATAAATTTAATTTCGTTTTATGAGGCGGCCCAGCAACATCTTTTGAGAATTTACCACACGAAAATGACACTGAAATTTACTATAACAAAGTAATTGGGGAATATTTCTATGAAATAATAATTAAATTATGCTTTCAAAATATCTCCGATATATACAAATAATTCTATTTAGAAAAGCAAATGAAATCAAAATACATTTCTGTATAAACTGACTTTAGGAATCTTAAATTTATATTTAAAAATGTATATATACTTATTTTACTCATATTATTTTCAAATAAACCTATTTGAGTATAAGATTTTCCACTGTACCTGGCACTCACTAATGCAATTTTATTTCCCTCTGCCATTTTTCATTGCAGCTAGCCCTTTTGCCACTGGCCGCTAGCCATTTTCCTGTGCTTCTTCGGGGCGGCGCTTTTCGGGGAAAACTGTTTCGGTGAGTTAAGTATGAATTATGTTGTTTTAGCGCCGTGCTTCTGAGTTTGAGAACTTATTGAAATATGCGACAGCACTAGAATCCTGCGTGTGTGTGTGTCGTCCTTTTAAGCTTAATTGAAAGTTTGGCCCGGGCCAGGTCTCTCTCGAACTAACAATATGGTGGCGGTGGCAAAGTTTTTGGCCAGGTTGTAAATTAGCTACAGCTGGCCATGAGAAAAGGTAAGGGAATTTTCCCCAATTCAATTGAATTACCAAAATTCACATCTCCTGGCAGCCACACAATGTCTCGAAAACCTCCGGTTCACCACAGCCAGAGTCACATCACATCACTCACATGGAAAAGTTGTCGGCGAATTGTACTATCTTCATCTTGAGAACTTTTCACGCACAACAAATTTCGCTAGTGGAAAACAAGTTGGAATAGAGGAAGTGCCGGAGCGAAATCTAAGGAACGAAAGCCAGAAATCTTTTGCAGCTGCTCATAAAAATGTCAGCAAAATGTCCCGCCCTCTTCGCTCTTTGGGAAAAACTAGTTGCAGTTGCTTTTGTGAGCAATTTGTTATTCGATTTTTTATACGGCCATGCAAAACTTCAGTGGTGCACTTGAAAAAATGTATAGAATTTTATGTATATAAAAATATTTTCAATATTCTGAGCTTATCTGGATCTAGGAGATTGCAACAACGAATCACGAAGGTTTTGCAACGCACATGAAGATAGCTCACATGAAATATTGTATTATATTTAAATCCTAGTTTTTCTTATTCTTTGAGCTGTATAAAGTTCAATCCTCTATCTTTTCTGTACTGTAACTTTACTCTAAAAGAAGCAAAAGTAGTAGATGTAGAAGTAACTTGGCTGGCACCACGGAAATGGCTTGAAATTGTCAGCTGCGCAATGATGCACATTAAGTGTCAAGTGCCAAAAGTTTTTGACAACAACAAGGGAGTTAGAGAGAGAGTTTCCTTAGACGAGAGACGTCGTCGTCGTCGTTGTCGCCGAATGCCATTGACATATCGCGCGTCATTCCCCCGAATTCGACTCACTCATAATATTTATTTATTTTTCCCCGTTCGATTTTTGGCAATTTTCAAACGTGCTGCTTTGTGTAAACAGAATTCCCAGAAAGCCAAGAACCCCGCCCAAACGCGGTTAAAGTCTCGGCACAAGAATGAAGGCAATGAGACCACGTTGACTCCGAGCTCTCAATATTTATTTACGTTTCAATTTCTATTTAGAAGCTGAAAATATCCCACGAACGTGCTGCACTTTGTAGTTTCAGTTGCAGCAGAAATCGAATATTAAGACGCATGTTTGTG
The DNA here is from genome assembly GCF_035046125.1 of Drosophila serrata. Taxonomy (NCBI): domain Eukaryota; kingdom Metazoa; phylum Arthropoda; class Insecta; order Diptera; family Drosophilidae; genus Drosophila; species Drosophila serrata. The sequence continues at coordinate 165,532 of NW_028257131.1, read as the reverse complement.
AAAAGTGCAATATGTCTTTATTACTTTTTCGCAACTGGAGTTGTGCAGGGATTATCTATTTGCTTTGCAAATACATATGCGAAATCATTTGCACTTTAAACTCATGTGCTTTCATCAATAATTTGGGGGGAAAAAAAGGAGTAGTGTGAGAGTGACAGCAAATGAAAATCACTTTCCTCTCGGGCACAAACATGAGTTTTCCTCTCCTTCCGAGTGCGTTCAATTGGAAAAGTTGTAAAATCAACAAGTCATTGGCAAACAGCGGCCCAGACGACAACGCAAAAAACATTGCTGTTAAAATATTTTGCTTATTTGCATACAAAAATACACACAGAGCAGGGAGAGACAGATAAAAAGAGGGGATGTGTTGAATACATAGAGCAATACACAGAAAGAAATTATTTTGGTTAAACTATCGTTAGGAAAATATTTTTAAGTCGAGCTTGAGATATAATTCTTTGATAAATTGAACTCTCTTTTGTTTTTGAGCAAAGATTCTTTGATTCTAAAATATATTTTATAAAAAAGATAATTTTTAAACTACAAGGTTTTTATGGTAAAACTACTTAATTTTCAAGTAATTTCAAATCTTTCGACTTTTCTTCAAAAGAAATTGCCCTTTTCAACTCAAAAAAATATGCAAAAATTAATTCTTTTTCTAAGATTAAATACATTCTCTAAAGTTCAGTTTAATAATATCATTTTCGTTCGGTGCCGACGGGTTCCGTGGGTAAGTAAACAGTTGCTGCCGGGACTGGGAAATGGCTCCGGGTAGAATGAGTGCCGGAACGCTGGACGGACAGCCAGTCAGGTGGCTGATGCTGCTCAAGTGCATGAAAGAGAGTTGCCATGGCTGCCAGCGGTGCAGAAATAACTATATTTAGAACCGGAAACGGAACCGAGCGCATCCACACATGTGTTCGTGTCTACGTGTGTGTCTTTGTGTGTGTGCAGCTGCAGGAACCGCTTTTCTAGCAATTGAAACTGCCGGGATTGTATTTGTATTGAAAAACGACGAGGATTGAAAGGGAACTGCAACCGGAGCCTGGAGAAGTTAAAAAAATTCCAGCGACACTCCGTTTCCGGAAAAGTATATTCCCGGCAAATGCCAACATTAAATAAGCCCAGGCAAAGTCAAGAATTATTTTTATTGTTGTACACGGTCTTATATTGGTCACTTTGTTGATTGAATTTCTATGACATTCTTTTGCTAATTTTCAGTAAACTAAGCCCCATATTGAAACCAATAAGCCAGTCCAAATATCACGTATACGCACCAGTCAAAGCAAGATTTGACACTAAATTAAACAATGATAAAATATATATGTAATAATATGCAATATCGAATCTGTAATGCTCTTAAATAAATATATAATTTTACAAGAGTTCTTTGAAAAATGTTTTTAAAGCAGCAGAACACATATATTCCCAAAACCCTTTCAACTATCATTTCAATTTTTTATGTAATAATATAACCCAAACAATTATGAAAAATAATTGTATAACCTTTAAAAGTGACCAAAATTGACAACTAAATGGACATTTACAGCAACACCTCGGCTTTTGAATTTATCCTTTAGCATATTCAAAATACTCACAGTTTAAGTACACTTTTTGGACGTTTTAAAGTCAAAAAGTGGAAACACCAAAAATGGCGGCAAACTTTTTTTGTTTGCATGGCTTTTTCGGCCGGACGACCAACATTTTTGCAATTCTTGTGCAAATGATGCCCTCCGGAAGAGCCAGGACACATGGCTCACGGCGTCCACACACACAGCGCAGACCGGGGGCGGTGGTGGGTGAAAAGGGAAAATTGGGGACAATGTGAAAATGGAAATGGGAGGATGGGATGACGGGAGGGGAAAAACTCTGCGTCGCGTATCCGCAAAATCAATGTTAAGCTTGTAACGTGCAAAAGTTAATGCCCAGTCGGGCCCAAAACAGCAACAAAAACTGACCACACGGGACCACCCAAAAGCGCAACTAAAAAGCCAAAGCGGAAAATGGCCACAAACAAAACAAAACAAAAAAAAAAACAAAAAAACAACAAATAAAAGGAAACAAAACCAACCGCGAAAATAATCAACGAGACGTAAAAATGCTGCCATATTTAATATGTAATTGTGTGTGTCTGTGTATGAAAGAGAAACAATGAAACTTAAAATTATAAATGCAAAAACGGAGCTCAAAACGCCATGAAAACCAAATGAAAATCGAAAAACCAAACTCACCATGAATAGATATTGCTTCTATGTATATATAAACACAGCTAAATTGAAAATACTAGCATACCCTTGTTCGCTGTTTGAAATCAAATAAATAACAAATTGGAATTTTCAGGGTTTATTTTATGTATAGAATAGAGTTGAAGTATTTTTGAGAGTTACTTCATTAGTTCAAACAACTGTTAAGTAACTTTTTAAATCATTTATTGCTTTAGTGTCTCTAATAAACAATTTCTAGAGCACTACATTATTTCTACGTAAAGGATATGTATATTCAATAATTATATATATTTAATTAAAAATTTTAGACATATACTTATATTATTTTTACCGCTGCTATACAATGAATGAATGACATACTGTTGAAGCCAAGGGCTTCTAAAATAACAGAAATAGTGTTCAATATTTTGGTACACCACTTGACTGGCATTGTTTTTTTTTTTGGCCATTGTTGCATTTCTGTTGTCATTTTTAAGCCAATTTCCGTTCATTTTGACGCTTCCGCTGCGATGTCCCACACACACACACATTTACTCTTGCCCAGAAATGTGTATTCGTTAAACGATTTTTTGGTTCTGCATTGCATTTTACTGCCCCCCCAAACTACATTTCATTTAACTGTTCTATCTTTGGCAAAATAAATTGTTATTTGTCAGAGTCTAATATGAAACAGATATCCTTATGCATCGAAATGTAAGACACTTGCAATCAAATTGTCTGTTAAAAGCCACGACATCCGGAACAAGTCATAGATAAATATGTTGCCAAAGCAATAAAACATTTAATTGGATTACTACATTTTATTGCTTTCAATCGAACGAAAAATATATGTTTCCCTGCAATCAGCTCATCATCGTTGTCTGATTTATGCACGCAGATTATGAAAACTAATTTACTTGCACCATTAGTAAGCAGAACTACAAATGCATTTTCCCAAATTATAAAAACTACAAAAACAAAAAAATAAAACTAGAACATTTTATTGATGCCCGATGGTATATAAAATCTTTATGAAGCATAACAAATATTCAGGAATTTTGCAGATATTTGTGCATACATATGTACATATGCCGATATACATCTCTGACAAATATAAACAATTGCAATATACTTTACACAAATGCACTTGATAAAAACCAACATTCGAATTCAAACAGCAAGTGGGCGGTGTTTCGAGAACTCCAAGTTATTATTTATAGAAAAGCAGTCTGCATGAGTAAGCAAAAAAGCCACACAAAACCAGATTTAATTGTTTGTTAGTTAAATTCAATAAAAGCCAAGGGTAAATAGCGGTATATTGTTTTAGGTGAAATTATAAAAGTATTGACATGAAAGTCTTATCCAATAAATATGCATTTTAGAGTAAATATTAATATTTCCAATCAATTTAAAGATTTGTTTTGTCGTGTAAAAAATACGATTTTGCTTGCTTGATAAAATGCCTGTTTAGCATGGCCACACTGATATTTTCAGTGTTACTAAATAATTAAAATGATTTAATTAAATTTATTAAATAATATGTCAAAAGTTGTGTAAAATAAACTCCACGTAAGGGATTCTTATACTAATAAAATAATGTAATATAATAAAACTTAATATAATATAATATATAAAATAAAATACTATATTTAAAATTCTAGTAAACGATATTAACGATTAAAGTTTTTTTAGGGATAAAAGGTATATTCTTAGATCCTTGGCGACATTTTCTCTATATGTATGGTATGTTACCGCCTAAATATACAATTTAAATCCTTCTTTTCAATCTCTTTTCAAATTAAATATTTTGTAAGAATCAGATGTGACTTAAACAAAATTTAATGCATGGGTTCCTAGAAGGTTTACCGCCATTTAAAAGGGTCTTTTGTGAAATGAGCAACCCAACCGAATTGTGTTGAGTTGTAACACAGGACGAGTATATTGCCATTTTGGCCCCATGGACTCAGGCTCATTGCCAGTGAAAAAATTGTCCGCTGTGCAAACAGATTGTTCACTGTGCTTCCGGCGAGGGATATGATGCCATGTTGTAGGCCCAAATACAGGGGGTATTTGTTAATATTTTGCATCTCGTTTGCGCTATGGCCGATAGCCGATGACAGTTTGCCGCACAATGTCAACAAGGATGGCGAATTGCATAGGTCGCTGAAAATGGCAATATGTGCGAATGAATGGACATTCGGCCGCCGCGGGGGATGGGGCAAGGACATGCATGGCACACACAGTTGTCACTCTGTTTGCCGGATAACCGTTATTATATCCTACTCTGTGCGCATGGCCCTCGTTTCGGACCACGATCCATTTGACATTATGACAACGCATCATCGGACAGAGTTGGCAAACTTTAGCCATCACATCGTCCCGTAATTTAATTCTCCACTTCCGCCCCAGTAACTATGTCGGATATCGGATGTCGGTTCTCGGTTGTCCATCGCTTTGTTGCTAGGCGTCGCTCATCACCTTTTGCCGGTCAATGCAACTTTTTAATAAGCTCGATTTGGTGCGTTTTAATTAAAAATTGTGCCCAATACCAGGTCATAAACGCACAAGGGAAAAATATTTTAGATTTACAGATATAGTTTGAAATATTTGATTATAAGAAGAGATTCCTGTGGCACCTTTCGGGAGAATGTGAATTCATTCTTTGCCCTTTTTTTAACCAGTCTTCCTTTTAATTACCTATTTATTTGATGAACATAAATATATTTCAAATTTATATAAATTAAATCTAAATCATGGTAATGCATTTTCTCGAATAAAAAATTTATAGATATAAATGCATTTCCATTTGTTTGAGTGCAATTGTTTGCAGTCTGTTTGCCCCAATTGACCCCTTGGCCAAATGTACGCCTCCGGAGCGTTCAAGGAATTTCATTATAATGTCAGATGGGCGTGGATCGAAAGTGCATATAGTTGGATGCAATGTTTGCATTTTCCATGCACGCCCACACGCATATCAGATGTTTATTATGCCAGTTTTGAGAGAAAGTTTCTCAGTTTAATACCAAAGGGAAAACCTCTGCCGGTCGTAGTGTGAAAAGTAAACAATAAGGGAACCAAAGACGGTTAAATAACGCATAATGAGATGCCGTTTTATTGCAAAAATAACTAGAGCAAAAAAGAAAAACCAAAGGTGCAAAAAGTTTATTAATTTCCACAGCCAACGGAAATCGTTGCCTACTTATGCGCGAACAAAGATAAATAGGGGTTGATGACGAGGGCAATGGGGTGGAAGGGTGGAGAGGTGGCATGAGGACGAAACAAACCCAACACACACACTCACACATGTTGAGCAAATATTATTGCCTTGTATTTCATTTTTATGTTGACTTTTGTCTCAGATCCTCGACTCACACCCGAAATACAACAAAAGAATGTTTATTTGGCGTGTTGCAGCAACACAAATAATTGTCGAACAGCATGTTGCACGCGTATAAATGCGTGTGAGTGTGCCAGTGCCTGTGTTAGTGTGCTCGTGCGGCTGTGTGTTTGGTTATTTACGATTGTCGTAAGAAACTTAGATAAATATTAAGTATACGCAACATTGTCACGTCAGAGACTAATGAAAAATGGCTCTAGCCTGGCTAACGAACGAAATTTATGCTGATGGAAAACTTTAAACGATAAACCATCGATAAAAACCAAGCGCTGCTAGTTTTCCGGAAAATTCAAACGGCAACAGCTGGGCGAACAAGACAGACTCAATGCATATATTGTGCTAGCCATAGAAGTACACAGGGAAATATAGTTAAAACTCAATCTTTAATCTATGTTTTATTAAAAGTTTGTTTATATATTTTTGAGGAATTAATACTTCAAACTTTCTCATTCAGCATATGCCACTTATATTTCTCTCTAATGATTCCCCTTTCAATATCCTCTTCTTTCTGTGCATAATATATACGCCTATCCATGTCTCTATGCCATCCGCCAAAAGTTAGCTAAAAAATAAAAAAAAGTCTACCGCGTTTCGAGAAAACTCGATGAAGCTCCTGCAGTTTCCGCCTCCTGCCAGTGCCTATGTTCGCGTAAAGTCCATTAACATGAAAGGCAAACAAACAGGCGGGCAGGACACTTCATAAACAACGATGCTACATCCTAAAACTCACAAAAAAAGTGAACAAACACTCTGGCAAAAAAAAAAAAATGAATAGAGGGTATATCAAGCTGCAGTTTGCAACCGTAAAAGTTACCAAGGAACGCAACATATACCCATGTTATGTACGAATTTGGGGCAAATATTCGATATTGTCCAAGGAAAACCGAAACCTTAAATGCAAAACCAAACTAGGAATATAGTAATTAAAGCATAGCATAGATGGGAAATATTATGATAGAAAATTCCTTGCTTACCTTTCGTTATTAATTGCAATTCCAGCTGGGAATGTCTGTTTAGCAAATAATATCGAACTTTAACCACTTGATTAAACGGAACTAATTTTACAATGTGCACTCATCTCCAAACTTCCTCTCCATCTTGATATATTTCAGGTGTCGGAAACTGAAGAAGGCCAAGACTGAGGACTGAAAAGGTAAGAGAGATGGCTAATTGAACGTGGGCGAGCAAATAACTGGAATCCGGACAATTATTGTTGCCAGAATTGGTTAGGTCACGCCTTTAAGCCAATCAACTAAATCAACAATACGCATACGCCATGTATGCCAAACACACACAAATACACACAGTGACCCAAACGCTGACCCAACACGAAAATTCAAGGCTTAAAATCTAACCAAATAAAGGGATTGCGAATGTGATTGGGCTTGGGATTGGAGGCGACTGACAATTATTATGGGGAAATGTTTTTCGGTAGGAATGGGAGGCTGGGGCATTTCATTGAATACAATGGCATTAACAACAAGAACAAAGATGCCCACACAATTGAGCAAATATTTAGTGAAGGGAAATAATTTCTAATAGGTTTTCCTTCCAATTGAAATCGGATATTATGGACGAGAGTTCGGGTGTGTGTTTCTGTGTGTGTGTGCAACAGTGGCTGATTGTGTTTACGCAATGTTTGGCTGAATTACCCAGAACTCCATGCAAATATTTGGCTTTCCTTTGGTTTTGGGCCCCAGAACTTTTTAATTAAATATATATTGTACATACATTCCGCACTAGAGCTGCTAAGCGATTGCTTAATAATAAAGACCGTATTGTTTTTCCATTAAATTTGCCTCAGCTCCTTAAGTTGGCCCCGGAGAAACTTCTCCACCTCCTCCATGTCTCATGTCTCCGAAGGACACCAGCATTAGATATGCAAAGCACACACACACAACAACAAAGCAAGTGCGTTGGGGTCAGGGCTGGGCCCCCGACTAATTTCGAACGTTGAGAGCAGAAATTAAGCAAACAACTGGTGTTTAAGTTTGTCCAGGCCACTGAGAAATTAAGCTGTTGCTACAGAAAGGAAAGTAAGGGAACTCCAGCTGAAAACAGAAGTAGAAAAAAACGAAACCAAACACGAAACACGATTGTGAGTAAATATTCCGGGGCTGCACAAAGTTTCTTCAGCTTCAAGAAGCTTCTTGCTGCCGTACGTGTGTGTGCGTGTGTTTATTTCACACCTGAAGTGTGATGAAAATATGACAACAGAACAGAGAGCACATCCCACCTGAAGACAGGTGCCGAGTGAAAATTCACCCTGCAACCCGGAACGTGTGACTGTGGGGCATTCGTGCTTGAAGAGTTTTCTCTAGCCTGACTCTCTGCAAACAAGCATAACTTGAAGCTCGTCTTTCACACACTGTCTTTTACTTTTTTGTATCTGCACTTTGGAAAAATAAATATGCCACCGAAACCTAGATACTTTTTGCGCTCCAATAACTCTGAGAATCTATTAGCTTGAATTGTAAAGGGCATGCAATTTGCAGAGAACATATCAAGCTTGTTTTAGAAACTTAATAATAACAAAAAGGATTTTATTAAGAAATTACTAGAATTCTCCAAAACACTTTTAAGATTTGTTAACCCTTTAAAATGTGTTGACAAATATTCAAAGAATTTTTGTAGGTACCAAAATAAATTAAATTTGAATGGTATTTGGACACATTTTTAAGGGTCTAGTAATTTTTAAAGATCTCCCACATATACATAAGCTTAGATACATTTAAAAATATATTTTATAAATAACTAGGTGTTAGAATTTCCAGTGTTTCAGTTGCTATTCCTTGGTTTATGTCCAACATATCTTTGGCATCAATATCATCGTTGCCTGCCATCGATACTGTTGTCTCTCATCATGCTGAGACTTTGATTGAAAATGCAAATATCGCAAATAGTTGGCAAATATGAACAATCAGTTCAGGGTTTCAGTCGCTTTCCGTTGGCTTTTGTTTTTTCCTTTTCCCTTGCCCATTTTTGGCACTCGAGTCAACTTTGCCCCTTCATCATGATAATCAACTTAATCGACGGCATTCCATTGCAGGCATCGGAAAATCTGACAAGTCACCAAACTTTACCTAAACCCAAACTACCTATTATATTATTTTTCCCAAAAAAAAGGACAAAAAAGCAACACACACAGTGGCTATTCATAAGCATTTGCCTGATCATTGAATGGGAACTTTATATACACACACACGTGCAATAAGGGAAAAATGTTCATTTAATGTTGTATGAGAGCAAATATTTTTATGGCCTTGACAAATCAGTTTTCCTGGTATTTTTTATAATAAGCAGCATGACAAAATGCTCAGCCCACCCACACAGACACACACATACAAAAGTCAATTGATTGGGGAAATTCGGAAATTCCTTTGGGCAGAGGGTGAAGCTTGATGGGGAGAAAGAAAGAAAATAGAAGCCGTGCAAAATTCATTCATACATGGCCCGGATTGATTTTGGGAAAGGCCAAGAGGCACCAAAGCAAGTCAGCACTATAGCTATATAGAAACAGTCGTGGTCAGAATAATAGGAATGAGAGAGGCATTTTGAAATTATTTTCTTCCTTTAAATCTAAATATATATATTACTTCTTTTAAATATTTTTATAGGAAAGGTTTAATTTATGCTCACCGTCATTTCAACATGTTCCCTAAAATACATATTATGTTGTGCGTTTCTTAATGGTTATCATTAAGATTTTCTACCCATACTTCAAAATATCCATACTTATGATACGTAATAATTACTTTTATAAACAATTTTTTAATTAAATTATCTGAGTTCTAGATAGTTTAATTTAATTATACATTTTAGAACAATATCAATCAAATCAACTTGTACCATTAATTAGAAGCAATCCTTATTAAAACCTCGTGGTAGCTAGTACCTTGACCCGTACTGTACTTACTGGTCCAGGATATATATCAAACACACTCACGGGACCGCGAAGAAAAGAGCAAATTTCGTGTGCCTTTTGTGAGTTGGCTTTCCTGTTGCGACAACGACACGGCATTTATAAAAATCATACGCCCTGTTGTACCAGCAGCACACGGCAAAACGTGGAATCTCGACAAAAGCAAACGGCAATATATTCGTACCGCTTGTCAGGCCACATGTTTCGCGAACGATTTCCGCATACGTAATGTCGATTTTTGACAAAAACTGTCACCTCTCCTGCCCCGCCCCACACCCAATGCGTTCCTCCTTGGCTGGCATCCTGAATTCCCATCATTAAGAGGCTTAATCCACTTGCCGGGAGTGCGTTGAAGTGTGATGGATCCGCCCAGTTAAGCAAATCACTTGGCCATTGTCTGGGGCGGTTTTTACTTCACCAACTTTCTCTGTGATTTGGCCATAATTGAAGGTGACAGCAGAAGCAGCTGGCAAGCCAAGAACGATCTCAATTCCCGACATTAAAATGTAATCAATGAGTTCAATCAATTCAGAGATTTAATCAAATTGATTTCGTTATTGATAGAAGAATTTAAAAGAGAAATAATTTACAAAGCTTAAGCTTTTTCTATAAATTTCAGTAATTTAATAAATTTAACGCAAAGTGCAATTTCACGTATTTTTGTCAGAAAACTTATATTTATACAGCACCCAGCCCAACCGATTATTTATAAAATTTTCATCTGTAAAGCAACAATAGAATCAATTGAAAGAGAAGGTTGTAACTATGGAAACAAATACTACGCAGCTATGATGTTTAACAAATGTTTTCGTTGAAATATTTAAAATTCTGTTGGAAGTCAATACTGGGAAGCAATATATATTTATTGCCCTAAAACTATGTATACATCCTTAACTGTTGCTTTTTGCTACCAAAATCAGGCTGCTGATGTATTATTGAGTTGTTAGGCAACAAGCAACATAAAGATAAAAGCCAGCACTCTGTTGGCGTGAAAAACTACCATTCAATTTGGCGGAACCTCCTTGTTCTCCTCCCTCCTTCTGCTTCTCATACACCTAGTCCCCCACCTGGAGAATACCTGCTTCAAGTTGTAAGAAGTTGTCATTTGGCAAACACTTACACATCCGCACACATACACAGACACATCACACGCACGTCAAATGCGACAGGAAAACTTCTCCGGACGACAATTGAGGGGGCGTATGTGAGTGTGTTGGAGGTGTGTCCTTGGACAAGTCCTTCAATTGCTGTCGCAAAAAACTTTGCCCAATTTAAAGAGGCAAACAAGCAAGCAGGACCATCAGGAACAGAGTGATTCTTAAAAATGCACAACAAGAAAAAGAAATCATAGAAAATGTTAAAACATGTAGTATTTAATGTTATATTTTATTTTATAAAATGTTTGAAAGGAAATATAATTAAAAGATTATCTACAGTAAATGTTCTGTTATCGCTAATAGAATTAAACATACTTTTCAGTGTATTTTTAAAATGCTAAGCTGAATCAAGTCGGATTTTCTTTGTAGAAATCTGTTTTCTAATTCCAACTATAAACCGATTTTATGCTCAGTGTGAAAGCCGAAAAAGATCAGGTATTAGTCACGCCCAGACAGATTCCGGCCAAGTCTGTTTGGAGGGTCTTTCGGCAATCTCTCCCTCGTCACTTGGCAACGATTCCAAGACTGAGACTGTCAATCAGCACCGTAGATATATATATATTTTTTTGCCTTTTTGTTTTCCGATTTTTGGGCCAAACAAACCAACTAATTGGTTGAAATGCAGAGCAGAGTGGCGGCAGGGCTAATTTTTTGTACTGCCAAAAAGTTTCACGCTTATTACACCAAAGGCACAACAAAGCCAAGCCAAAAAAAAGAAAGTAAGAAAGCAAAAAAATTGTGTTGAGAAATTCATGATTCATTAGCAAAGTCAGACCGGCGCAAGTGGGTAACTTTTCAGCCACGTCTATTGCACCGCCTGGCAGCTGCCTTCTTGGCTAATTTAAATTCTTTTGGCGCCACATCGCCCGGCACCCAACCACCGAACCACCAACGGCGGCGGTGGTCCTGGTGGTGTCCTATTGGAAGAAGTCGGGCATGACAGCTCCTTAAGCGCCTGATTGATTGACATCAAAAAGGTCTACGCAGCAGACAGAGCAGATAATATAATGAACGCGCCTTGCACAGCTCAAAAAACATAGTCCCAATCTATGATAATCAGAGATAAAATTACAGAACAAAGTTTAAATATTGCCTAAATATTTAATTCAAGAATCATTAAGAAAAATACATCAATTAGGAAATATAAGCAAAACAGGTATATTTGTATTTGTAGCTCACCCTTTCGTTCAGTGTCCATATGCACGCGTGTTTTTTGGGGATATAATTAAAATTTCGACTCATTAGGAATTTGAAAATTTGCTTAACTTTTAGCTAGAAAGTTTAAACAGTCAATGCTCCGAAATTGAATGAGAGGGCAGTTTTGCGAAGAGAATTTATTTTCCTAGAGTTGTCCGCACTTGAAAATCCCTCAAAGGGAAACTTGGAACTAAGCGCACTAAAGAAACACGAAAATACACGAAAGTCGCCTGGAGATGAGGGCAAAAATACCCATGCTTAACCGTGAGTTGTCAGGGACAACAACGCTCCTTCCGACACTTGTTCAAAGGTAATTTAAACAAAAACGAAACGAAAAAAACGGTATTAAAACGCAAACAATTCTTCAGGTTGTTGGGGCCAACACAAGGCTCCTCTGCAGTTTCCACAGTTTCAACAATCAAATCCTGTGTGAAATGAAGGGACAACCCAAACCCAAACCCAAACCCAAACCCAAGCTCAAACCCATCTGACAAGCGTCTTAAGAAACTGGCTAACAAATCTCACTAAATGCCAAGACAAAAGTAAATGAAATTGCACTAAATCTAAGGGGAATTTGTCTTGACGAAATTTCAACCTTTTGGCCTCCCCGGAGTTCCTTAGATGGGTAAGGGATCTATCTGCGAACCTCGGGCGGGCATCGTCAAAAAGGTACGAACAGGAGGCCTAGGCCAAAGTGATAAACCGTTTCCACTGACATTGCATATAAATCTGCGACAAAGTTGCGTCTGCCACGGATAGCTCCAAAATCGTGCCGGATTTGTCACGCCAAATCGTTGGAAATGCTTTTGGCCCTGTTTATGCCCAGTTTCCCACGTTGCCGCTCCAGTTTTCAGTCCCCGGCTTTTGCCATTTTACCATTTTCAACATTTTTAGCTACCGAAATTCGCACAGCAACAGAGAAAGAGAGAGAGTCGTAAATCTTTGAGTAGCTTATCTCCAAACAAAACTGTGCGCTTTTTTAATTCGCTGGGAAAATGTATGCAAAACAAGGGCCAACGAAATCAAGAAGAAATGTAACCGAAAAATGCACAGAGAAAATGCTAAATGTTTATTTAAAATGAGGCACATGTTTCGCGGGAAAGAACGGTCTCGATATTATTTATAGGGGCGGGGGAGGAGAAAGTCGGGATAACAACTTGGACGAGATGAGTCTGGAAATTAGGTTAACAATGACAATTTTTTGTTGTTTATATTCATAGAACTTAGATCAACAACTTGTAAGCCGCTTTTCACTCGACAAGCCCGCGACACCTGGAGACACCCGGAGACACCCGTCGACCGGCGAGAAACAAAAGCCAGAAATCCGCTTCCACATTTCCCAACCATTTATCATAAAATGCCAACACAATGCCACCGATACGATACGCAGACAAAAACCAAATTCAAAGATTATGTCTTCAACTTGATAAACGAGATGTCACGGAAAGCATTTTGTGTTGTAGCCTTAACACCTCAGCGAATCGCATAACAAATTGGTTTATTGAACAGACACAACATCAACATCAAGTTGCGCCTCTAATTTGCAATTGTTTTAGTTAGATAATTAGGGTGAAGGCAGCAAAGGGATGGAAATCAAAACATGAAAAACAACATTAGAACGAGGGGAAAACAAAAAAAGATAACAACAATAAATCTCAGCCAAGATAATTTGATGACTCTGATGATGAGACTTTGATGTGCCAAAAATAATTGCATGCAAATTTATTTTAATGCATATTTACCCTCGTAATTGCTGCAAATTTACGTTTCATTTAATCGACATTGTCAGAGGGTCCGGGAAAAGCTCACAAAAAGAACAACAATAGGGAATCTAAAGTCGACATAGGACATACACTATAATAAGTTTAGTTTAATGTAAAATAATTCAAACTAAGAAATATTAAGAGGTATTTTTTAAAGCCTTGGTAAAGTATTATTGTAAATGAAACGGATATGTAGGTCAAGTAATTACATTTATTTATACCCCCAAATGACTCATTTTATTTACCAATTTTATATGTGTAGCTTATAACATAATCTTTATGAACATGTCCTTAAGCATCGTCCTGTGAAATATACCCTTTCCTCTGCCGCCGCTGGGCAGTCAAATGGCGACCATGAAAAAGCGGCAAACAGATTATAACTCCCAACTGACATTCGCGGGAACTTTATTATTTGGCCATTGGAAAATGCGAGACTAGCCAAGGGATGGAGTTCCGTTTCTTTTTTTAGTTTGGGTTTGGGTTTGGGTATGGTCGTGGCGCGGACCCAAGTGGATTTTAATTTTTCAAAGTTAAACAGCGTCGGCGACCCTTTTTTAAATATACACCCGGACCGACCAGGACCAAACCGAATCGCTTGACTGAACTGGGCACTGGAGGGAAATCGTGGACAGTGGAACGATGTTTGTGTAAATGTCGCAGCCGGAGCTTTATTGTTTACCTTCGCGACTTTGCACTGATTGATCCCTTGGGTGGCTCAGCACGCCCCAATATCGCCGCTGGGGTGGTCCTTGGGCAGCTCTGTGTAATTAATTTCGCCTTTTGCCTTTCGCTTTTTGATTTGCGATTTGTGATTTGTGCTCGGGGAGAGAGAGTCGCCAGTGGAAAACCATCAAATTGTCACGTAATTATATTTGCGTTAATGATGTTCCGAACCCGTCGCGACGTCGGAAAAGTCAATTAATATTTTTGGCGAGCGGACACAACAGTTTAGATTGTTGGACTTTAATTAAAATGCTTTGCCCGCAATTTCAATGCATGCTGAGATTTTTAATTTTCATTGAAATCGTGACAGCCGATCTCATTCTGTCTCTCTTATATTATTCCCCTTATTTATGTATTTTGTATTTTGTGTTTTAACATTCCTTTTTTTTCGGTAGCTTGGCACGCGACTTTAAAAAACCCCTGCCAGATTCCGGCGATAATGAGCAGAAAAATGTTTGGACCATTAAATTAAATAAGCCTTAAGTGGTTGTTAATCTCGCTTTAATTTTTTCCCAAGCCAAACTTGTTCTTTTTGTGTTCATTCTGATTGCATTCGCAGGCTACTGAGTAAGATTTTAAATGCAAATTATTCAGATAATCGGTTAATGAGACAGAAGCCGGGGAATGTCCCAGTTTTTGAGTCACAAAGAGGAATATATACAAAGATTTAAGCTGTGTGGGATGAAGGCTTTAAAAAAAGAAGTGACGCAGGAACTAATAAACTATAACTTATTTATATTTTTATTATTTATGTTCATAACTTGGTCAATTAAATTAAAACCCTTGAAAAATAGTCTTAATAATGCATTTTAATTTAATTATTGTTTCCAAAGGCCCTTAAATTATTTCAAGCATTTGGGGAGAATATGTGTGTAGACGACATTTATTAGAGAATTTCTCTTCAAACACACTTAGACTTTATTGCCTTACAAGTTCATTTCACAATAACTATTGTACAACTGTTTTGGCTTTCACAATAGAATTTGCAAAAGACAAAAATATTAGCAGGCTAACACCACATAAAATAACATGTTAATATAAATGACAAGCAAGGGAATATGAAGCCACGCACTTGCCATATTAAAACTGTCTGTCCGGCACTTAACTTTCATGTTCGAGGGCTGTGGTTCTGCTAAAAACATGCTATACATATACTATATATGAATATATAAATATATATATAAATATATATATAGGGACGACAACGGACGTGCAGCACTCATTCGTCTGCTCACGTGCTGCATATTCATGTCAGGGGTTTGACTTCACTTGCCCATCATTGAGATGAGGTGAGGAATTCCAGAATACACAGTAAAAATGCATTTAAAATATAAAGTAGGTAATTTGTAAATTACTTTAAGATTTATTTTTAATACTAAAAAAATCTTACAAAGTTGATTTAAGCCATGCAATCCACAGACGATCTTAAGCCAAAACAAGCAGGTTTTTAAGTATGCCAGGATAATCATCAGTATCCTTAAAACTTAGCTTTCAAGCCACAAAGTTGTGACTATATCTTGTTCTTGGATAGTTCTTAAAGCAAAATGATTATATAGTAAAGCAACCTATGGCATTATTGTACCATCTTTAATAGGGAAGCTTTTATGTTTGAATTTTAAATCTGAATGAGTTAATTTGTCTTTAGTTAGTCCCTGAAGATTTGGAAGCATTTAAGATAAAGTCACTGTTCTCTCTGCATTTGGGGGGCATCAGTATGAGTTACTATTAATGGCATGCAGTTTAAATTGAATTTCATTACATGACGACGTCAATTAAAGGCATGTAAAACTGAATCGGCAGTGAAGGTTTTAAAATGCAGCCAAGCCATCATCGAAAAGAATCTGAATCTGAATCGGAAAGGTAGATGAGGTGGTGGTCAGGGGAAAATGGGAAAATGGTAAATGGAAAATGGGCGACAGCAGCGTCGGTGGGACATTGACGTTTCGCTTAATGAGTCGGCAAATGGCTGATAAAAATGCACAGTGAATATGAAAATCGCTGGCGCTGACACTCGTGACGTCGTGACGCGGCGCAAACTTCTCGAAACTGACAGGAAACATTGATAAAAGTGCCAACTGACATTGCGTAATGATGGTGCGCCTTAATAGCCGGCTCATTAAACCTGGCATGCATTAAAAAATGAAAAAAAAAAAAAACAGAGGAAACCGATATACTATCCAATATATGAAATATCACAATGCACAAAAAGTGATTTAACATGCATCGTGAAGCGAAAGTTTTTTAATCAAACTTATTGCTCCAGAGCGCGTGCGCGCGCATAGCATATTTCACATTTAACAAATATTAAAAATCTAATTAAAACTTAAACAGAATTTTGTATTATGTACTGGCTGGATTTTTGCCGTTGAAATTCGCTTAAGCTAAAAGCCCGTTAACAATTATGACTTTCCTTTGCCGCCCAACTAGTTGGGACTTGAAAAGGAAAGGAAAACTTACTGCCAGTGACGGCAGGCTCTGCCTTTTCCTTTATCACCCCCGCTGCCTCCCTTGGCTTTGTTTTAACTCAACGACAGTTTTTGTACGGCTTTCTCTCGATCTCGACTATACACGTATATATATAGAGTATATATATATAGCTGAGCAACTGCAACTGCAACAGCTAGAACGCTTTGACTTTGCTTCATTTTCAGTTTTACTTTTTCAACTTTTAATTCTTTGAATCTTAATGACTTCTCGTAATAAGTTTTCATTTCTCATAATTTCTTGGGTTAATAGAATCTTTGCAGCTTTATGTGTATGGCTGCTGCCATACTCCCATATAGAGTAACTTTAAATGATATAACCATGGTCATTGTTGTGATTTTGAAGGATTTATATAAGTGAGACGATAAGGATAAATGTAGTCACTAAAAGATTTATTATGATTATATTTTAATGCAAAAAACAATGTCATAAAAGATCTGCATTTAGCATAATTTATAAAAAATACTATAGAACTTATATAGTAACTTAAGATTTATAATCTTTAAATAAATACACGAAAAAAGGCTAGCAACTTTTTTGTTAAACTATTGTTCAGTTGGCAACCACTGTACTCTGCTCATTGAAAGTTTTTTGTTCAACAAAAAAAAAGACGATATAAGAAAACTATAATTATGGAGTTGACACAAAGTCGGACAGCAGCAGCAGCAGTTACAAGTAAAAACGCAGACGACAATAATGACTCGGACGAGCCACGATGAGATGGAGAAGGAGCAGGAGCAGGAGCAGGATGTCGGGGTAGGGGCAACAGGACTACTATGTGGAGTCCTTGGCAGCCATGAATTCTATCAGAGGAGGAAGCACTAGAAATGCATAAAAGTCGGACTGCATAAAGCGCAGCAGGACCGCAGCAGTTGACATTTATGTGGAACTGTCACTGCGCTGGCTTAAAGTAAACTTGCTAGTGGAAAATGGCCGGAAAAGCGGATGGTAACAGTAGGGAAAAGTGGGTGCCGAGCGGACTGTGTCTTGGAAGTCCAAGTCCTTGAGCCACGTTAAATACTTGGCTTCTCGCTCGTCGTTTTGTGGCTAATCATAAATTCAAAAGGGGCAAAAGTGCAGAGGCAGTAACAATTAACTTATTAAATGGCAACGACAAAGGACGAAGGGATATGGGTCATGGAAGTTGTGGAAATGAAACCAACGCAGCCGTAAAGTAGCCATCCATGGGGTGAGGAAGTGATAGTAAGTGACAGTGAAGGAAACACGCATCACACCTTTTTCCGGAAAATCAAAGAGGAAAAAGGGAACAACTTTCTCAAAGATATATGTTTTTGCACTGCAGAAAAATGTATATTAAAATTCGGGATATTTCCTATAAAATTTAAACATTAAAAAAGACCATTTACTTTTCTTTAATTCTATTCTATTGTATATTAATACATAGTTAAAGTAATATAAATCACTTTTAAACTGGTTTTTATTTTTGTTTAGATTATTGCCTTAATAAATACTTTTTTTGCATTTATCTTAATTTATTCGTTTTAGAAATTAATGCCATTACCTACCTTTTTAGGCGTATAATTTTCAAATTTATTCTCAGTGCAGTACCCTTCTCTAAGAGCCTCTTTCCAATTTGCTAATTAGCGAAATTGATTTGAATTTTATGGTGCGAAAAATTGCTCTGTCTGGTAGAAGGAGTGCGAATCGAAGTTCTTAAGGATGGGTGGTATACTCCAATTGAAACTAAATGTTTTGCATTAAATTAAGTCAGCGCTGTTAAGAAATCAAACTGTTTTGCAACGGGACCGGGAATTTCCAGCAAATATCTCAACACTTTTACACATTTCTTTCTTTTTTTTCGCCACTCTCTTTGCAGCTGTTGTGACATTTTTTTGGCAAAAGCAAAACGCAATGGCGCCAAAGACGCCGCCATTTTCGCAGCTCGACAAAATGGCGACAAGGACATGCACATCCAGTTGGCTCTGCCGCCTGCTGCTATTCGGCTTTTGCATTGGCGCCACTGCCGCTCGAGGTAAATATCCATAAACATTTTTATATAAATCCATTCGCAGCTCTCGCGCATAAAATACGCCAGCATAGATGGCTTTTGTGAGCCGACCAAACATAAAAAAAGTGGCAATCGCCTGAATCCATTTTTATATAAATACATATATTGGGACAAATGAAAACAGCATCGCGGCACCTGCGGCCTTTTTGGTGTGCAAAAACTAATTATGTATCTGTCAAAATCGAACGAGCAAACAATGCTTTCCGCTTGTTTCGGCGTGTGCATCGAATACCGCACATAAATATTATTAATTAATCTGATAGTTTCGCTTTAAAAACGGCATGGAATTCAATTAAATTACTTCGCCGTGAGTGTGGGTACGAAATCAATGCGAATAGATTTCAAAAGTAAATTAAATTAATGCAATTTAAAGCAATTGTTTGGCTTCAACAATCAAAGCAAATGCTATTTTTTAAACAAAACAAATTAATGTTTATATAATTCCTTTAATCAGTAAAGCATTAACTTAAATAAATCTATTTTAAAGGTATGTTGAAGGGGAAATTCGAATAGATCTGTATTTCTCTTGGGTTTTCAAAACCCTTAAAAGGGTTTCAATTTTTTGAGATACTGAATATGTTTCTTTTTTACATTTTGTAGCCACTTTAAAGCTTTTAATCCTCTAGTGATTTATATATCACATTCGTATACCTTAAATTGGTTGTATTCAAAAATAAATAATTTAAATATATTATCATAAATATATAAGTTAAATAAAGTAAAGAACGTTAAAGTTCAATGGCGCTAACGATAACCACTTGCACAAAATGTAACAGTTCGAAACTGTTTAAGGAATAAAAAAAGAAAACCACCAGGAAATGGGATTACAGAAAAAAGTAAGCAAACTAAATTGGACAATTTAAATATCAGTTACAATGTCACACCGGAGTGCTCCTGTCCCTTGTCCCAAAAAACAGACTCAACAACAAAATCTCCAATTCAACTGTCACACACACAAAGTGGATGAATCGAAAAGAGATGGTAAAAAATAAAAAGGAACATAGTGAGATCTATATATATATAGCAAAATGTTTGCAAAAAAGTGCAATTGCATTTCGCACGTGATACTCATGGTAGGTTTAAATATCAGAATTTTTACTCAATCGATGGGAGAGAGGATGGCCCCCAATCATGCGAATTTTATTGCAATATTGCGACAATTTTTATTAAAATTTTAGAATTTTCAATTTATTTAGCACTCGAACGAGGCCAACACACACACACACTCTCTCAGTCCCTCTGAGCTGGGCTACATTTTGCCCTTTGATTTGTTGCAGCTGCGTGAAATTTGGTCAGCAGATATTGGCCAGTCCCGGAACGGACTCTACGTGATTTGATTTCGCTTTACATGCCGGACTCTTTCCGTTTGGTCAGCAAAATATTGCCACTGGCAAGTCAAAGTATTACCCAGTTTACTGAGTTTGAAGGATTTCAGCATTTTGCTGGTCATTTAAAGCGAGGCATCGCAATCAGATCGAATGTGAGACTAATAGACTTCAAATTGAATTGGCCATTTCGTTAATATTTTGCGAGTCGAAGCAGTCAGGAAAACTTCAATGTTTGTCGGCCAGACAGACAGGAAACCGTTTCGCATCCTTTTTTATCCTGGAGGCGGTCGGTAATGAAATTTCGAGTGACCTCCGAAACAGGATAGCGAAAGTCAATTTAAAGGAAATCATGAGAAAAAAACATTCATTTACTGGGTTTGAGCGATATTCTTTGGGACCTAAATCACGCTTTTTATATTTATTTATAATATAAATATTTAATAGAAAGTTAATAAATAAGAGATCTAAAAAAAGATCTTCATAGTCTTGTTTATTGCTTAAAATTATTCAATTAGATTTGCTGTATCGATATTTGAAAGGTTATTATTAATTTTGTTTAAAAAATATTACATAAAATAATACATTTTAACTTCATATTTCGTTAAATTTATATTCTAATTCTTCACTGAAAAGAAATTCCTAAAAAATACAAATATCTCTTACCATTTCTTTTTATAATATAAGCATTTTAACTTTAAATGTTACATATTTAAAAATTTTCTATATTTGCGATATTAGACTTTAATTGTCGATATGCAACCATAAATCAAATATGTTTTTAGTCATATAAAGCACAAAAAATCTTTATGAAATTTAATTAGTTATGGAAGTATTAAAATTTTGTATCCTGCCATAACTTTGCAAATTTTTGTGTAAAGTGTATTTATGTTTTTTTTGTCCAAGGTCCTTTCCTCTGGTTGTTCAGTTGCTTCCTTCTGTCTGTCAACACACTCTGATAAGTCCTGCTGCTCCTTGCCGTCCCCAGTTGGCCTGCATCCTGTCCGGTTTCGTTCTGTGCTGTGAGTCCTGCGTCTCCTGTTGACCCAGGCAAATGCTAATTTTATTATGACAAATGCGCAATGTCAGGTGGAAAGGACTCTCTTTTTTGCACTCGCTGTTGTGCAATCACAAGTCTAGACAACACCGCGCTCATTCCTCTCAAGAAGGCCAGCCTCTCATTTATTACGAACACTAATCTGAGGACAATCTGCAAAGTGCTCCAAGTCATTGGTTCGTTAGCTTTGGCTTTATAAACGATGCTCCCGCACTTATCCCATAATCAGCGACCAGCTACCGTCTTACCCGCACAGCAAACAGCTTCTAAATCACGCCCCACGATGGGGACTCTAATTGAAAATGATCACCGGGCTGGGATTCGCCCCACAATTACATGGCAGTTGAGCTTAACCTAAGTGGACAGCCTGGTAGTTTGTGGAACAACATAAGCACGCCTCCAGTGAGGGCAGGAAAGGAAAAGCAAACAAAGTCAACAAAGTGTGTGTTTGTGGCAGAATGAAGATCTCGCGAATGTATCTGTATCTATGCAGTTGCGCCTGCGCGCAAGCAGCTCCTTCTTCTGGCATCCGAACAACCGGACTCCTCTCGGTTGTCAGCTCTAATCTAAATAAGCGATTTGTCTGTGCATAACTTTGGCCAAGAACAAGAGCCCCAGCCACATGCCAGGAAATGCACAGCAAGAAATCATAATTGAGAGCAGTGAAACATAAGAGAGATATTCTTAAAAAATTCTTCCATGAAACTGAAATAAGAATTAGGAAATCCATTATATAAACTTGTTCATGCAATGTTCTTCAACTGCTTGACTCCTTCTTAAACACCTTGTTTTTTTCCCTGTGTATGAACCAATGCAAACACTGCGGTTTGTGCTGCTTGGAGTTAAATAATAATTTGTATAATTTACGCAAGAAACTCCTTGGTGGAATTTACAAGGCGATAGCTTCTTATGGCCACGCTGATTTATCGGACCGGGCATGGAATTTTTTCCTTTCTGGTCTCTGGTCTTTGGAATCTGCGGAGTCGGGCATAAATAATTAACACGTGCATAGTTTAAATTGCATTTTATGGCAAAACTGTTGACTCTTTGATTGTCCAGCTTGAAACTCAAGATGCTGCGATTCTATTCTATTTCTTGGAAGCCCTCAACAAAAGCACTTCCGTAAAAGTTTTCAAATGTGAGACCTTTGTTTTTCCCCTCGAAGCAGCAGAGTTCACTGTCTTGGGCTTTGGACATTTAAAAAGCGTTTAATTGTTTATTCATGGCATTGTTTTGTCAGCTAAATGTATATTAAGGACCTCTCCGAGGGATATAAATATTTGATGGGGCCAAAGAAGTGTTGAGCGAGAGGCACTTTGAACTTAATTGGATCCTTTTTGATCTATGAGTTTGTTTTTAGAGAAATGAATTCTAGTTTTAATTGAGTAAAATTTATACAAAATCCTTTACTTTACCATGTTTACATATATTATGTTACAATACCTTCTTTTCTGGCAACACAATGTCATGTATAGAAAGTACTTAAACTTATATTGAGGAACATTTTTATTATTATTGACACCAAACTAATGCAATACAAAAGTTTCCTTCGACATAACCATAACCCCACAAGGAACAACTACAATCTAAACAGCAATGGGCACACATTTAGTGCCGCCTGCTGTGGCAGCTGTCCTGATTGCTGCCGCTCACCAAGTTTTTCTACATCTGCCCCAGCTGACTGAGCCAACAAATTCAAGTAATTGTCAGCAATTCATTTGCCAAACGAATGTAACTTTTCCCCTTACACAATCCACACTACACTACCACCTCCCCTGACGTGTAGTTTCAGTAATTGCTACAGCAAAAACATCTCTAGAGATGAAGCCACCTACATCTCGGTTTTATGTTGAGCCAGGTTAGAACTAGGATAGTCGGTGTTTGGCTATTTTTAGATTTTAATAAATTAAATTAAATAAATATAGACTCAAAAGGTTTTACTTTACTTAATCTAGACTTATTCTGTTTGCCTTAATTTATTTGTTTAGTTCATCTTAACAGACTTACCTCTTGATTTAAATTTTTATTCAAGTCTCTAGTTCTTTTCTTTTCATTTTTTTCAATATTTGCAAGGTTTAAGACAATCAACAGAATGCACAAAGAAGACCAAATTCTACCAAGGGATGACTGACTTCGTCTTCGCCTTTACCGACATCCTTTAAAAGGTTTCCTTGGCTGCTCCACTTGTGCCTGTGCATGTTGTAATTGTTATTATTCCGCTGGTATTGTAGCAGCTTAATTGAAAATATTGCGAGTATGCCGCACTGTGTGTAAGGCCATTTGTGTGTGTGTTCCTTTGTTAAAATGTGTTTAGCTGTAGCCAGGGGCGTCTTTGTGCGCCACTCCCTAAATGAAATTAATTGAAGACCCCCGGGCCACCCACCCACACACAACACACTTCCCCCTGATACCCAATCTCCCCGCAATTGGCAACTAAAGTTGCGCCCCGGACATACATATGTAACTTTTTATACGCCCAATATCCGCCGGCTATTGTTGCAGTATGCCAGAGCACCCCCATACCCTTACCCATACCCTTACCCTTACCCAAAACAGATGGAGGCCAAGGAAAGGGTGTCAGCCTATTCCGATACATGCAGACAATAGCCGGAAAGTTGATCAATTGTTCTGGATAAAGCAAAGTTCTCCAAGGCACACATTGGGCGACTTTGGGTGAATTTGTTTGAGTTTAACGGGAGATGGTAATTGTAATTAAAATTGGATATTAAATTCTTGAGAATTATACATTTAAGAGACTTTATTCTTAACTTGAAATAAGAATAATAGGGAATACCCCTAGGAAGGATTTAACTTAATAATTACTCCTTGGTGACATCACCCAGAGGGAAGCAAATTAAACTTCCAAGTCAATTAAAGTCACGATATTCCAGGCATCGACACAAAAGTCAATGTGAAATTTATTCGCTTGATTTCAGGATAAAAAGAAACTGATGAAGAGGGGAAAAAACACATACACAAACTATGTGGGACGAAGCACGAGGCTCTCCTAATGACATTAGCTTTCACGCAATGTGATTAACTGTCTGAGTAAATTGAGCAGCAAACAAAACATCAAGCTGCCTGGCACACAATTCATTACAAGACCACCTCACCCACTCTCGCTCCCAGCTCAGGCCAGATCCCGATCCCAGCTAAATGGGGCACCAGGTAGAGAAGGGCACGAACAACCTGCTAACACGCCATAATCCTACGGCAAGAAGGACATAATATAAGCAGGTTGGCAGAACTCCAATGATAATAATGCAGCCCCAAGGAGGTCAGCGGTGCCAAATGAAGTAAGTTGGCCAAGTGACCGGACTGGCCAAAGTAAGTAACTGGCCGAAGCACTCCCGGCCGGGGATAACCGGACACCGAGTTAAGTCCCGGCTAAGACGAGCACGTTCCAGTTTCGTGGAAGCCACGGACTGGGAGCTGACCTTCACCTTTATTATGGCTTCGGCTTGGGTTTGGCTCGAACTCTGCCTTTGGGCCACCCGCTTCCTGTTGAAAGCCTTTTTGCCATCGCCAGCTTTCATCATAATTTCAGTTAGCAGCAGCAAAATGGCCAACATTGTCTCTGCGCGTGTCCTTTTATGGAGCTCCCACTGAAGTTGTAGTTGTGTCTCTCTGTGTGTGTGTGTGTGTGTGTCTATATGCAATTAAATTAAATATTAAACTTAATTACACAGGGAAACTAACACGCCAAGGCAGCGCCAATGGTAAGGATGGAGCCGGAAGGCAGAAAAGCTCCTTCGTCCTGTCAAATATGCCCAGGACCAGGCCTCAATAATGCAGCCAGGAATGTAAGAAATAATGAAAGTCAATTGTCAGTCAGGCCATCGCTAGATTTTTGCCTCCACCTCCTTGGGAGTGTCCTGCGTCTTGAGTCCTTTTCTCTTGGCCAGAAGACTTCGGGTGTCGTCTTTCCTGCACTGGGCGAAAAAGTCTCCTTAAATTGTATTTACACAAAGTATTTTAAAAGGTAAATGATAAAAAAATATTTAAAATCTTTGAAAATATTGAAACTATTTATAAAAGGCTTCAGGGAAATGAGTTTCCCAGTTCCTAACTTCAAAAATATGATTCATAATATATTTAATTTTACAAAACTAACATTATTAGAATATAAATTGAAGATATTGTTACTTGATTGGTATAAATTCCTGTTATACTCTTCCTGTACTTTATCCCAGTGTACCTTAGTTGCCATCGCCTGAAACCGTAATGACAATGTTGCTTTCATTTCGTGTTCCTGTTGCCTGCTAATTGAATTTAATGTAGTTTAATTGAGACGAACGTGATTGTAACTAAAAGCGCTTTATGCTTAATTTACCGGCACGATGGCAGGTCCTAGAATAGGGTTACCCATCCTGCACATCCTGCCCATCTTACCTCCCCCCTCCCATTGGCAAGGAGCAGTGCTGATGCCTCTTAATAGTTCAAATTCAAATTAATTGCTCCAAGTTAAAGGCATCTACCAGCAAGCCTCGACTCGCCTCGGTTCAGTTCGGTACGGTTCGGTTTGGGAAAAGCAAGGGAAATGGCATTTAAATATTTAACATTTCCCTGCCAGCTGTCGGCAGCTTTTCCGACAAGTTTATCCCCCGTAGCCGCATCGCAATGAATAATGCATAGTGGCGATTGTGTCACACGCTGCGTATGAGTAATGACTGAAAGTGCTGCTGGCCAAAGGATAAGGCGTTGGGAGCGAACAATCGATGCGTCCCCAAGTCCTCAAGGACGTTTGCCAATATTAAAATCTGCTCGAGCGCAGCGCAGCGCGAAATTCAAATGCATCTGGCACATCCCATTCGGAATCGGTGATGGTTGCTGGCTGGAATAGAAAAAAAAGAATGGAAAGGCTTTGGAAAAAATATAGGAGACTCCGAAATGAAGCCCGACAGATGCCAGAATTAGCGCGAGAAGTTCGCTCATTTTTATTTTCTGTTTCATTTTCATCCACCAAAGCTGTCAGAAGGCAGCAGAAGCAGCACAGGATCAGGCAAAGGGAGCTAGAGCCGGAGCAGGAGCTGGAGCCAGCGCTGAAGCTAGAGCCATAGAAACAGCTGTCATCTTAGAGAGAGAATGGCTAAAAACTGTCAAGCTGCATAATAAATTGAATTTCCTGTAGCTGGTCATTTGCCACCATGAAATTTGAGCGGTGCTGGCGGAACAGAATGAAATGGGCGTGGCATAAACATGCACTTGAAACGAAAATACGGCTCCGGAGCTGAGCCAGGACTAACCGGACCGTCCGGACCGTCAGGACACCCGGACTCCCCGACTCTGGCCAACACGTACGGATACGTTGGCTTCAACATGAAGGCACAGCGGCGAAATGCCACCAGAGGCAAATGAAATTACCGAGTTGCCAACCCAACGACGATGGGCGAGAGAGCTCGAAAATCCAAATATCATATTTACAACTTGCAACTACAAGCCCCCGGAGTGTTTTCCAGTTGGTAAAATGCGACAAAAAAAAAAACAGAGAGTCCGGGTGAAGGATATTAAAGGATGCGACAAACGGCTAATGTCAAGCCGGTAACTGACATTTCAATTCGCCTCTTTTTATGCCACTTTCCCAGTCGGAGTAATAGAATCAGGTCTCTAAAATCATGGAGCTGAGATGTTGATTTATACAAAAACAAATCAGAATTTTAATGTTACAAAATGCTAATAGTGAGATATAAATATCAGAAATATTAGAAACTTAAAATTAAATTAAGGTTTTACGTAAGAATAAGGATTTATGATGAATCCTTGTGGTTTTGTATTCATATTTCTTAGTTTTATTCACCTTAATAGTTAATAGTCACTTGGGTAAGGGTGTCCATTTCATTATTCTCAGAAAATATTACAGAAAATACATCAAAATATTTAAACACTAACTATGTAGCACCTAAGACTAAATAATAATATATTCAATTTATAATCATAGTTTCAAAATATGTTACATTATTAGGCCTAATATTTTATATTCAAGCCGATTTAATCCTCATTGAATTACTTTCTGAAAAAAAACTAAATGAAACCCTAAAACTATGAACTTTTTTATATCATATACATATAATTTTAGAATTTTTAAAATGTAACATTTAAAGGTCTAAAATTATACTTAAAAGCTTATTTAAAACCCTTTAAAATCATCACTATCATCCGAGTAAGTTAAATTAAAAACCCCTGCGGTTGCAGAAACGCTGAAAAAGGTCACAATCAAGCGGACAATATAATGACGAAAATTTTAATGACTAATTAAGGGACATTTACTCTGACTTTTTGCAACAAACACACACACACACATATATATACACAACAAAAACTGCCCGAAGCGCCAATGGAACAATTAAATGTCCCAAGTTGGCATTTTGTGAAACCGCTACAACAAACAACTATAAAAATCACACAAATTACTCTTGCAAATTTTGAAGATTTCGCAGTGTTTTCTATTTATCAAATGAAAATTTAAATAGCCACCGACATCGATGTTTAACGAAGCAAACCAAATGACAGAGCCCAGAGGGAGAGGGGTAGAAAACATTAAACCACAACCATCAGGCCGCTCAATAAATATTTAATTAAAAAGGAAAAATAAAGGGAAAAATAGACAATCAGTATTTGTAATTTTCACCAGAGCAGAGCGCTCTAGCCCTATGAAAATTATGCCTACGTTGACAGTGAAGCTCGTGTACTTATGCATGCTTTTATAACTACATTTTCGTAAACCGTAACGTGCTTAAATGTTGAAAATTGAAATTTTAATGCAAAAGGGGACGCGGACAGGGACAGGGACAGGCACTGGAAATGGGATTGGGTATTTCTCTCGGCGTTTTAATGGGTGGTGGAGGCGTGGTGGAAATAGCAATGCCATATCCGAAACTATTTGCGGCCATGCTCTGCGGTCAGATTGTGGCTAACCATGTTACGCCTGCTCCCGGTTTGCCAGATGCCAGGGAATATGGCCCGAATGCTTACACACGAACAAAAGTTGAAGTTAGTAATAGAACTGGTAACTGGGGGATGTAGCGGTATTAACTTTTGGATATGAATCTTGATAAGAGAAGTCTGAAAAGGGAGTTGTTGTAAGTTGTTAAGATATATTATTTAGATATTATCAAACTCTTTGGGAGGCTTTAGATATTACCCAACTTTTTAGGATGCCTTTTTCTATATTTTGTATTTCAAAGAAAATTGTATATTATAATTTTTAAGGCTTTAATTTAATTAGTATACAGCTAGTTTTGGCTGTTAGGAAAACTTACAAAATGCAAGAAGAAAATTTCAGTAAATAGTAAGCAAGTCATCTTAATTGGTTTCCCAAAATTTTTTCCTAGGACTCTAGTATCTCTAGTTCCTTGTATACCACTAATAATTGTGTTAAATTAATACATAAAGCTTTAAATAATTACAATGATTTTTATTGCAAAATAAATACCTATATATGTCAGGTTATAACTCAATCTTATCAAGCTTTTAAAAAACATAAACAGTATTATATAGTTCAGTAGAGTTCACATAAAATATAAATCACATAGTTTTTGGACATATTTTTTAGAGATTCCTTTTAGTGATCAGTTTTTAGAGATCCTTTTAATAGCTCCCATTTTAGAGATCCTTTTTCTCTCTGTAGGGTGACGTACCCTAATGGTGGTGAAGAGGGGACAACGCATAAGTTTGCGGTCGGATTGCCGCGCTCGCCTTTCGTTTCATTTTGCATAAGTTCTAAAGTACACATCATATATAATTAAAATCGTAAAACGGTCAATTTTCCCTCGACGTTGGAGGACGACGACAAGGATCCACACACACACACACACACATACCCCTTCCCATCCCATCCTCCGACCCGCCGCCATCTGTGTAATGGGTTTAGCATTTTTGGGCCTTCGTGTACAAATTGAAACTTTATGTTTGTTTGCCAACGAACAGCGAGCGGCGAGCCAAGCCGTGTGCTGTGAGGCGTTCTATTAAATTAGTTTACTGGATTTTCGGCCGGCAAGAGGTTACATTTAAAATTGAAGCGTTTTACCATTGATGCAAAACGGGGGGAGATTCACATAAATTCCCGAGGGGAGGGGATGAGCTGGAGTTGGGTCATTAAAAATTTAAATAGAATTTCGTTTACATTTTCGGCACTTCTTGTTTATTTTAGAATCAATAAAATCTAAAGTTTTATTCTATCATTAAAGACTTTCCATTACTTTTGACTAAAATTCAGCACTTGGAAATATGTTTCTTACTTATCTTTAAGGGTATTTGATATATTTTAGTTTAACTTTTTTATACTTTGGTTAAACCATTACTAATATTAAGAAAACTTATTTATTTTCATTTAAATAATAAACTTTTTATAAAGGTATTTGTAGTACGCTTAAGTCATAACACGAATCCTTGTTAAAGTTTACAAGTCTGTTTATTAACTTAACTTTAGAAAATCCCATCCTTTGCAGATCGTTTAATTCTATATTAAATTTCTTATAAACTTTTTCACATCATCTCCCCCCACACCTGGTATTCAAAAGTTTCCATCAATCTCGCTCACTTTTCGCCATGCAAACATTATTGCCGTCTGCCCGGCGTAACCACATTTGGTATAATTAAATTTTATGGCCATTAAATTTGGCAATTTTCATAAGGAATATATGGATGCCTCCGGCCATTTTGGGGCCATAAACCATTGGCCATTGGCTTACATACACACTCCAATAATAATATTACATTGGGGCGGAGCTAAACAAAAAAAATGCGAACTCAGATATATTATTAGGAGTAGGCCGTGACTGATGTGAATTTATGCCTAGACCCGGTCTAATTTTTAGCCGCGCATTTACAATGTTTCGCCAACCTTCGCCGGCCCCCTTGGCTCCGAAAATCTGTAAAGTGGAATAAAAACATCGTGAAAGAAAAACACACACTCGCAATTCATTTTGAAAATGAATTTGTTCCGCTGTAACGGCCATAAATGCATTTAAATTTATTGGAAAGCACCACCAACAACAAGGAGAAAACCCAAACCAAAAAAATTAAAAAGAGGACTCTCGCACATTGAATGACAATAAATTATCAATTTTATTTTGACAGCGCGAAAAATCCCGCAACGAAAAACGAAAGACGAGCCAGCGCACAAAATGTCAAATGAAATTGAGCAAAATATATATGTACATATACATGTTATATATCCACTATATGTTATGTAGATGGATGTGTTCGTCATACATGTACTATGCGTTTGTAATATATGCAGGCGAGAGAATTTGCGACAGGAAGTTTCAGTTCAATGGTTTGTTCCAGCGGCCGCTTTCAAATTGCCAGGACATCGACATGTACGAGTGCCCAGAAAAGGGATTGCTAATTTATAGATTGATACTACATACTACTCTCCGTGGTTCAAAAACAAATTACGAAAGGGGTCGAAAAAACAGGACCTTTTTTTGCTGACATTTAATGGGACATAAAACATTAAAAGGCATTGAAAGTAACTTTAAATTAAACTAAAAGATGTTCAGGTAATTTATTAGAAAGTGATGTGAAAAAAATCTATTTGATACTCGAAATTGAGTGACAGTTTCAAAAACTTTCTATGTAGTTTCAATAAGAAAAGAATTTATATACATATCCGCATTTAAATAAAATGTTCGATAATGTTTTAGTTTAATTAATATTTTATATTTCAACTTTAGAAAAAGATTGAATTAATCTTTTCTTTCCTTATTGTATATCATATTTAGCACGGCGTAATATATACTATTACCATTTTAACTATGAATATATTCCTTAATATTTAAAAATGCATTTATCTTTATAGTTTTATCGTCATATCCCATTACCTGTATTGCAGCCTCTCCCAAAGTCAGCAAAAAGCAATAATCTCTTCATTTCGTACTTCTTTGCAGACATCCCATTGCCGATGGTCCACACGGATGAGGTGGCCTTCTACTGCCCGGGCGAAGGTCTGTTTGCTGACGACTACGATTGCCGGATTTATTACCGCTGCGAGCGGCGGTCAGGCCAATATATTCAACCCTACCTACTGGCCTGTCCCGAGGATGCGGTCTTCTCGCGCTCGCTGCGTATGTGTCTGCCACCCGCGATGGCGGGGCGAGATGAGTGTGTGGACCAGATGAACGAGGTGGACGGAAGCGCGGAGCGGTGGGAACAGGACGACTACGGACAGGACGAGCATAATGCGATGCTTAACCTGGCCGTCACACCTGCGGCCAATGAGCTGCGGCTGTATGCCTCGAACCACCGGTTGCCCACGAATTATGGTCTGGCAGGACTCAGCGGTGTCTCTGTCATCTCCTTCTCCAGCTCGTCGTCGCCATCGGGCCTGCGAGCTGTTGGCTCGGCGGAGGAGGCCGACGGGGTGATATGCCGTGATGATGGCTTCCAGAGCGATCCCAGCGACTGCACCGTGTTCTATCGCTGCATCTCGAACGGACGGGGCTATAACAAAATCGGCTTCCGGTGCTCCGACGGCACCGCGTGGGACGAGTCCCTGCAGTCCTGTAACCACATGTTTGACGTACGTGCCAATGGTGGTTGCCGCAATCAGGCGGCGCCACAAAACGATGGCTACGATGCCGGCCAAACGTCAACACAGTCCTCGCAGTCCAGCTACCAGAACTCCACCTCCTCCAGCAGCCAGCAGAGCTCCTCGACCAGTTCCTCAAGCTCCTCGCAAAGCTCGACATCCAGCTCGACGTCCAGTTCCAGCTCAAACCAGGAGTCCTCCACCTCCAGCAGCAGTCAGCAGTCGAGCTCCTCGTCTAGCAACAATCAGGAGTCTAGCACAGGATCTAGCAGCAACCAGGAGTCCAGCTCGGGTTCAAGCAACAATCAGGAGTCCAGTTCGGGTTCAAGCAACAATCAGGAGTCCAGCTCGGGTTCAAGCAACAATCAGGAGTCCAACACAGGTTCCAGTAGTAACCAGGAATCCAGCACTAGCGCCAGTAGTAGCCAAAGCTCTCAAAACTCGGGAAGCAGCCAAAGCTCTGGCAGCAATCACTCCTCTAGCAGTCAACAGAACCAAAGCTCTGGCAGTAACCCATCCTCGAACAACAGTCAAAATTCCGGCAGCAGCCAGTCCTCTGGCAGCAATCAAAACTCTACCAGCAACAAACCCACCACAGCCACTGAATGCGAAGATGAAAATACCTATATACCCGACCAGGATAACTGTGCCAAATTCTACAGATGTCGCTTGGATAAGGATGGGAAATTAGAGCAAGTGCCTTTCACCTGTGGACCTGGCACTGTTTGGAACCAGGAAGACAAAGTCTGCGATCTGCCAACGGATGACCAAAAGAAGAAATGCAATATTCAATCGGGATCTTCAAGTGGCAGT
This sequence comes from Drosophila serrata, assembly GCF_035046125.1. Taxonomy (NCBI): domain Eukaryota; kingdom Metazoa; phylum Arthropoda; class Insecta; order Diptera; family Drosophilidae; genus Drosophila; species Drosophila serrata. Next base: position 132,930 of record NW_028257131.1, on the reverse strand, counting down.
AATAGTTCAGGCCAACAATCTAGTGGAAGCTCCTCCAGCAGCAGCAACAATCAATCTTCTAGTAATCAAGGCTCTTCCAGCAACCAAGGCTCCTCCAACAATCAAGGCTCATCTAACAATCAAGGCTCATCTAGCAATCAAAGTTCATCCAGCAATCAAGGCTCTTCCAGCAATCAAGGCTCATCTAACAATCAAGGCTCATCTAACAATCAAGGCTCATCTAGCAATCAAAGTTCATCCAGCAATCAAGGCTCTTCCAGCAGTCAAGGCTCATCTAACAATCAAGGCTCATCCAGCAACCAATCATCCAATCAAAGCAGCAATCAAAGCTCATCCAGCAATCAATCCTCCAACCAAGGCTCATCTTCATCGTCTAACAACGAATCGTCCACCAGTAGTTCCAGCACTCAATCAACAACTTCCAAGCCTTCTAAGCCATCCAATCCTGATGGTGAATGCAAGGATACTGAAACTTATTTGGCAGATAAAAAGGACTGTGCTCGATTCTATCGCTGTGTAGAGAATGATAATGGTGGATTTAATACGGTTCCCTTCGATTGCTCACCGGGTACAGTCTGGGATCCTGATACAAAGGGCTGCAACCATCCAACTGATGTACAAAAGGAGCAGTGCAAGGCAATGGCTAGTGGCACAGGCAGCTCTTCTAATCAAGGATCTTCTTCAAGCCAGGGATCATCTTCCAACCAGGGATCTTCGTCCAACCAAGGATCTTCTTCAAACCAGGAATCTTCTTCCAACCAGGGATCTTCGTCCAACCAAGGATCGTCATCGAATCAGGGGTCTTCTTCCAATCAAGGTTCATCATCCAACCAAGGGTCATCATCAAATCAGGGCTCCTCTTCCAATCAAGGATCTTCTTCAAGCCAGGGATCATCGTCCAACCAAGGATCGTCTTCAAGCCAGGGATCATCTTCCAACCAGGGATCATCGTCTAACCAAGGATCGTCTTCCAATCAAGGATCTTCTTCCAATCAAGGATCTTCTTCAAACCAGGGATCATCATCAAATCAGAGCTCGTCTTCGAACCAAGGATCTTCGTCAAACCAAGGATCGTCCTCTAATCAGAGCTCGTCTTCCCAGCAATCCTCTTCTTCTAACCAAACTTCTTCCTCCACCACCGAGGGATCTTCATCAACAACCACACAGAAACCCTTCAGACCTGCTGAAAAATGCGAAAGTGAAGAAACATTCCTGGCTGACAACGAAAACTGTTCCAAGTTTTATCGCTGCGTGGACAACGGCAAGGGCGGATTCACAAAGGTCTCGTTCACCTGTCCTCCAAACACCATTTGGGATCCCGAAGCTAACAGCTGCAACCACCCCGATCAGATTCAGACCAAGCCGCTCAAGTGCAAGAAAGTGATAAATCAGGGAGGATCTTCATCGAGCGGCAGTAACTCCTCTTCGAGTAGTTCATCCTCCAACCAAGGCTCCTCCTCTAACAGCGGATCCTCCTCCAATAGCGGATCATCCTCCAATAGTGGTTCATCCTCTAACCAAGGCTCTTCGTCAAACTCCGGTTCCTCATCTAACACTGGATCATCCTCCAACAATGGTTCATCCTCTTCGAATAGTGGTTCCTCCTCAAGTAGTGGCTCGTCCAATCAAGGCTCCTCCTCAAACAGTGGTTCCTCGTCCAGCGGCAGCTCATCATCTTCATCATCATCCAGCAGCAACAACAATCAGGGTTCGTCCTCATCGTCATCAAGCTCATCTTCCTCGAGCAGCAATTCAAATCAGGGAGCATCGAAACCGAATCCATCAGAGAGCTGCATGTTCAACGGACAATTTATTGGAGATCGAACGGATTGTGCCAAGTTCTATCGCTGTGTGGATAACGACAGAGGTGGCTTCAATATGGTGCCCTTCACGTGTGGCCCCGGCACAGTTTGGGATGCTCAAACTCAGGCCTGTAACCATGCATGGGCTGTAAAGGAATGCGGCGGAAAGGCCCCACCTACAACTTCGTCTCCGCCTACGACTTCAAGCACTACCACGAGGAGGCCCTCAGGACCTTCTTCCACATCCAGGCCATCGGATCCATCTTCCACATCCAGACCATCGGATCCATCTTCCACATCCAGGCCATCAGGTCCATCATCTACCTCTCGTCCTACGTCCTCCCCCACTCCCACTTCCCGTCCATCGTCAACTACCCAAGGACCGACATCCCCAGCAACCCAATCTCCCAACACTAATGGCCAGTGTAACTCCGAGGGCTTTATGGCAGATCCCAACAATTGTTCCAAATTCTATCGTTGTGTTAGAACTGCCAATGGTGGCTACAATGCCATTCCCTTCCAATGTGGTGATGGAACCGTTTGGGATCAGAATCTGCAGACGTGTAATCACAATTTCAACAACTGCAACACCGGTCCAACCACTCAAAAGCCACCGTGTGAGCCAAACCAAACCAATGGAACATCTACCACTGAAACACCGCAGCCACCTACAACAACAACAACGAATGCACCTACAACAACAACTCGGTCAACTACAACTACAAGACGGCCAGCTACAACTATACCACCCACCACGACTGATTTACCTCCCACAACGTCCACAGAAATGCCTCCCAGTACCACAACACCTGTTCCACCAAGTACAACAACGACAAGTTCGGAAGGGGAAAGTACAACAATGACCACAAATCCGGATACCACAACCCAGCAACCTACCACCACTTCAACCACAATGAAACCACTGCCAGCGGGCACAGAATGCACAGGAGAGGGTTACATGGCCGACCCCGAGGATTGTAGGAAGTACTACCGATGCATTAAAGCCGGATCCTCTTACAGAAAGTATAACTTTACGTGTCCCAAAGGCACTGGTTGGAATGAAGACGTCCAAACTTGTGACTACGTGGAGAATATCCCGCGGTGCTCAAAGCTACCGCAGACCACGACAAACGAACCAATGACGACCAGGCCAGGTGAGGATTCCAAGGATCCAGGAAGCACTACCACTCAGCCAACAACAACGGAAGAACCCACTACAGTTACAAAGCCCAACACGAAACCAACCACGGAAGAACCTAACACGAAGCCAACCACTGAGGAAACCAACACGAAACCAACAACAACAGAAGAACCCACAACAGTGACAAAGCCCAACACAAAACCAACCACAGAAGACCCTAACACAAAACCAACTACTACTGAAGAACCCACAACAGTGACAAAGCCTAATACGAAACCAACAACAACTGAAGAACCCACCACGACTAATATGCCAGGTTATAGCCCAACAACAACATCTAAACCGGTCGAAACTACAACCACTATCCCAGGTTATAATCCAACGACGACTGATCAGCCCATAATCGAACCTATAACGACAACTGTTCAACCTACTACACCCACTTCTGGTGAGACTACAACACTCGAACCACCATCAACCACTTCACAGCCTGAACCTCAGCCAAACTATAACTGCACTGGCGAGGGCTTCTTCCCCGATCCCGAGGACTGTATGCGCTACTACCGTTGCGTGGATGCCGCCAAGAATGGAAAGTACCAAGTATATGCATTCAAGTGCGGAAAGGGAACAGTTTGGGATACGTCCACCGAAACCTGCAATCACGCTGATCAGGTGTCTGGGAATTGCTCCTCGGGACAAACGACTTCTCCGGGAACCACAATGGAACCAGAGACAACAACCAGTTCTGGAACCCCTGAGACAACTACTACGACAGAAGCACCAGCAACCACAACCACTGGAGCACCGGAAACAACCACCACAATAGCACCGGAAACAACTACTACAGGAGCGCCTGACACCACGACATCTGAAAAGCCGGAAACCACTACCCAAACTCCAAAGCCTGAAACTACAACCTCAAGTGGGGGTGAAACCACCACGAACCAACCAACGACTGAGATGCCAACGTCCACGGAGAATCCCACTCCCGGAACCAACACCTCAGATCCTTGCCCAACAACCAATCCTGGACAGAATCTTTATGTCTGCCCCACCGGATTCCGCCAGCATCCTGAGAAGTGTGGCATGTTCTACCAGTGCAGCGAGAGTGTGGACAGCAACGACCTGAACATTGTGGTGTTCCAGTGTCCCAATGGAACCGTTTTCCAGGACAAGACCTGTAGCTGTGGCAACCCCAAGCCGGATGACAAGTGCAGCAAGGACACAAAGAGGACCACTGACTTTTTCCAGCAGGAAACGAAGCTTCAGAATGTGGTAAGACTTTGATCAAGCAGCAAACAAATTAATAAATAAATAATTGTAACGAAAATGATCTCTATCAAAAGGTACAAATCACATCGACGGCTCCACTCTGTCCGGATGAGGGTCACTTCGCCCTGAATAACGACGAATGCGGCCAGCTATTCGTTAAATGTGGATACTCAGAGCAGACGGGACGCATCGAGGGCCAGATCCATCGCTGTCCTCAGGGATTCGCTTACTGGAACGTGAGCCGGGGCTGCCAGCCAGCCAGGAAACTCAACTGCAAGAGCACCACCACCTACAATGTGGGTGGCAATGTGCCCTTGGAGTGGATCAACATTGATCACAGACGCCGTAACCTACGCATTTAATTAGAATTAGTTTAGATTTGCTTAGTCGCACGCCATTGTTTGTTTGCTATGCCAGCCAGCACTTGATGGGGTCAGCTTAATTAGTTGACATTAATCGAAGGTATTAGCTGGCGCAGCAAACGATCGAAACGAACAATTAGCTTAGAATGTAGGGAAATTACACTAGTTAAGGGCCCAGTTTTAACCCTCCAACACCAAAAGTTTTAAATATGAAAAGTGAGATCTAAAACAATCACTCCTTTCTAAAAGTTTAAATTTATATTTATATTCTAAATGGATATGTAATAAAACTATTAATTTAACTTTGCTCTGGGGTAATTATGGATTCCAGAGATTAATATAAAATTATAAACTTCAGGAAACAAAAATACTTTAATTTCTTAACAACAAATTAAGAATTTATATACACTTCAATAGACAATATTTAAAGAATTTTCAAAAATTTAATTGTAAGCTTACAAGTTTTCTTATGATTTTTTGAGCATTATACGTCTTGGAGGGTTAAAAGCTTCTTGGTGTCGGACTGCAACGCAGCTGCTGCACTTTACGTTTTGAGAAAAAGAAACAAAATGGTTTTTTGAGTAATCTTCCTTTTGTGGAAACAGGCACAGCCTTCACTACACACACGTAAATGTTGTAGCTTTTTTATGCAGTAATTGTATTTATGTTTAGAGTTTAAACATACGTTCTGAACGCCATATACATAATATATATATAAATCTTAGACTATGCTTAAATTTTATAATAATAAATTGAAACATATACAGAAATCAACGGCGAAACTTTTTCTACTTCCGGACAGTAGTTTTCCTGGTTACTCAAGGTTTTCGAGGAATACTTTAAGTGATCTTCTTGATTGTTTTTCAAATATTAGGAAATAAGAATACTACTAAGAATAGAGAAGTTGTACGATCATAAAGTAATCGGCGGAATTCATATTGTTTCTAAAAGAGTACGCCCAAAAATCGGTTCCTAGTTATTTCTTGTACAGCAAGACGTTCGTATGAAATCCCAATTGTTTCCAGGAATAGAGTTCATTCAGAATCCGGAAAGCTAGATATTAGTTCCGTTGACTGCTGGCCTACTTCTTCTTTTTGGCCTGAGGAGGCGCCGCAGGATTGTCGCCCTTGTAGAACTCCTTTAGTAAGGCCATCGCCTCCTCCGCTCTCACACCGCCAGTTATGTCAATTCTCTGGCCCACCACCGCGGCCACGTCCACAACCGTCTTGCCGCCAAACCGGTCGTTCTCACAACCAAAGATGATTTCCTTAACGCCAAGTGTGTGCAGGGCAGCGGAGCACATTATGCAGGGCTCCACGGTGACTACAACGGTGATCTCGCTGAACATCTGACGGGCTGGCAGATGCTTCTCGCGGCAGTAGGCCAGGGTGGCGTCGATGCATATGAACTCGGCGTGGCGGGTGGCGTTCCGGTGGATGTTCACCTCGTTGCCGCCGCGTGCGATGACCTTGTCCCCGTGCACGAACACACAGCCCACTGGCACCTCGCCGGCGTCACGTGCCCGCCGCGCCTCTACAAACGCTTCCTCCATAAAGTCGGCCATTTGGCATGGAAAGGAACTCGGATTACTTTGTGGAAAAAACCGGAGATGACCAGGTCAACAAAAACAAAAGGCGACGGTATAGCTCTCACTCAACGAACGTTTTGCAACACTGAATGGTAGGAAACAGCTGTGCAATGTGAAAAATATTTATATCATATAGTGATGAGCCAGGCAATCGATAGTTTCCATTACGCAGCAAAATATTCGCCTTCGATTATTCCACGTCACTTTACATCACTGTTTCAACCGTTGAATTCGTTTAAATTAAATTTACAAAAGTTTTGAATAAAAATACGTGCGTTTTTATTGAGAAATAAACTTTAGTTTCCTTAATAGAGTTGTTTTATATGTGTTTACAAAATGTACATGTTTTAAATTAAAAATAGTTTTTATTTTTATTTATTGTGAACCTTATGATGATTTTAGAAAGTAGTATTAAAGTTATATTCTTTTTGTATTTATCTTAATTCTAAACCGATGATATGTACATTAATATATATTGTTCATATATATTTTAAAATACTTTGTTTTAAATTAAAAAAACTGTCTTCTACGTATTATAGGTTCTTAATAATTATAAAATTACGAAATTTGTACACAATGTTTCATTTTGATGACTGAAATTAATGAAATTAAAAACACATTTTTCATTTTTCATCTAAGCCTCATTTCGCATATACCGTATGAGACCATTGTCCTCCAGAAACGCCTGCGCCTTCTCTGGCCAATTGTTATTATTGACGGACCGAGGACTGGGATGGGGCAACCGGAGCACTGTCACAGATTCCGACTTGCAAAACTTCGAACGTTTCAAGGCGGTGTGAACATATTCCCCAACTGCCACAACCACTTGGGGTTGAAGTAGATGCAACTGTTCCTCGAGCGTGTCCAAGCAACGATCCCGCAACTGCTGTTTGTAGGTTCCTTTCAGCTCACCAGGTGTCAAGTTCTTGCCGGCTTCGTCGAAAAATGCCAGAGGACAGAAGTTGTGGACGAAGCATTGTTGGGCGAAGGTCTCCATGCTGCCGGCTAGTCGCAAGAACAGTTCCCACAGTCGAACGCCGCTGGGCTCCTCAATCCTGCAGTCCAAACCCACGACAGGACGTTTGGGATGTTCATTGGGAGGCTTCTCCACCGATCCTGAGAGCTGCATCAGCACCTTAACAGTTCGAACATTACCAAAGGGTATCTGGAAAACGAACAAAACGCTTGGTTTATTAAATATGTCGTGTAATAACTTTGTTATGTAGACATGATAGATCGATTGGCCTGACATCGCTCGAGAATAATGCCGCTTTTGAAGAACAAAGTTCAAATATACATACATAACGATATGGAAAAGTATAAGTATTCATCCCCGACTTACGCCCGTCTGAGCCATTCCATTGGGGCCCGGATTCATGCCTATGAAAACCAGCTTCTTCGCTCCGTTTAAATAACGACGTAGATAGTCACAATGCAATTGTAAGGCGTATACTATAGGGTTATACATGCACTGAATGCCTGAAGGCGGGTCTAGCTCATCCAGCGTCTCGTTTAACTTGTTTTCCGTGTTATAGAACTTTAACCACAGCGGCGAGCCAAAAAAATCTGATATTGTGGTTCCCTCTATTGAAACCGGCTTCTTGGGATCGTCCTTATCTTCCAGATGATCCCTCTGCTGTTCCAATTTCCGTTTCAACATATCGGCGAGTTTTGCGGGATCCGCGCAATTAAATTAGAAACAAATGCGAGTTTACCAGGGAGGACTTAAGGTTTGTTTTTGTTTCTTTTTCTCAGCGTTGCCACCTTGTTTTATTAGCAAATTTCTGTACACATACTGTTAACTAAATATTAATGTTAGATATGTTAAAATTTATAAAATGTTTATATTAGCGCACTATTTGGATTGTTGCATAAACTCTTCAAGTCGAGTCTCGTTTTCCCGGGTAAAATTAAGCTTAAAGGTCTTTACGTTTTTAATTATGCTTCCCTTGACGACGGTTCCAAGGATTTCGAGGAATTGAGTGACCTGAATAAGGGGATATCGTAGTTTTAGGTATTGACACATAGGATCATAGACTCGTCTAACTCACTGTTAACTCCTTTTCTGCGCATCCCACCTTCACGAACTCGCATTGTGGGGCGTGCTTGAGGTGCTCCTTCCAGGGTTCATCATCCGATTCCCAGCCATCGAGGGTCTTTCCGCACACAAAGCAAGTGGCCGTGTCGTTCTCCCGCTTGGTGCCCGTCCAATAAAATCCCGCCTCGGCCATCTGTGAAGTGGGAGTTACTATAAACAACCTCAAAACCCTTCAATGCTCGCGCTCTTGCCTTGGAAATGCTGCAGGGCGATGTCTCGGGAAAGGGCCAGTCCTTGAAGCTCTCCACGCGATGCTGCTCCAGGAGATTTAGTTTCCGGAACACCTCCAACTTTCCAATTTGTGCGATTTCGGCTGCCGCTGGAGTTTCCATTGCCCTTTATTACACAAATTTAGTCCACAAACAACAATTTCGGCAATTTTTCGGAAGCAGCGCGTCGCTTAGAGTAACAATCGATACTATATAATAACTCGATATATCGATACATCGATAGTCACACTTAAATCTATCGCAAATGGCATTGTCGTTGCCATACTATCCAAAGATATTCCCCAATTTTAACTCTCTATTACCTTGTGAGGTTGAAATCCTTCTATCATAAAAATGCAATTTTCCGCGCAAAACTTGTAAGCATAATAATAATAATAATAACTAATAAGAGGGATGCGAAGATTTACTCGAAAGTGCGAAAGTCCTAGCCTCCTCGCGATATGGCAACACTACAAAGCTGTTGACCAAAACAGACTGTCTGTTAAAGCAGCTGTTTCAGTTATTGTCACCCCTCCAAGTTGTGTACACACTGTTTTGACGTTAAGATTTTTTGCTGACTTTTTATTTATAAACAGAAAACACGGAAAGACATGGTTAAGCCGCAAGGCGCAACCACACACTAACACCCAACAAACACACAAAACACACACACGCCGAGTTGCGGATATCCCGTGGGAGTAGCGGTTACATGCAGCCAGTTTGCACGCTGCACAAGAAATTGATTTAGAGAGAAAGAAACGAGCAACAGAAAGCTACGGATACAGAGAGAAAAAAAGAAAGTACTCGGAACGGCCTTGGGCGAAAAACGGGAGCAGAACGGCAGCGACGGCAACCCAATTAGCCGGATAGTCCAAGTTGGTTCGCCTGGTTCAGTAGGTCACTGCCGCACCGTTTTTGCAAGGGGCAGTGGCCCAAGGACATCCAGGAAACTCACCCCCACAGCCGTAGTCACTGCAGCGCATAGACACACGCACACACACGAGCACAGTCAAGCACATCCCATTGGCAATGAGACGGTGCGCTGGCAATGCGCTCACTTGAAGGCAGCCGTCGTCGGGTCGAGCAGCCGGAGCGGGTATCAGAGCAGGAGCAGCACCAGCACCCCCGCCAGTGCCAGGAGCAGGAACTCCAGGAATCGCAGGCGGGCCAACTGCCACAGATGGCAAACGAACGAAAGCAGAGCAGTCCCAAGGTGGAGCTGACCAAGCTAAGTCACGAACTGATCGAAGAGTGCAAACGCAGCCAGGAGGACTCGCTGCTATCGCGCCATCTGCGACACGAGCTGGAAAAGTATGTAATTACAGGGACCAAATTAACTTGCAGTGTACTCAGTCGGTTTTGTTTTGATAGAGTAGGAGCCATGAAATTAAGACGGAAATTATGAGCACAGATAGATGAGTAGGTTCTTATTTTCTTCTGAGAAACCCTTGAAGACTATTAGCCAATCAAAAGCATATATTTTTCTAGAGTTTGAAAAAGTTTTACAGTATTTAATAGTTACTTATCAATCTATTAATATTATAGAAAACCCTCTTCCTTATGTGTATTGACGAAGTAAGAGTTCAATCCAATAACCTTTAAGCGGTTAATTTGTACTTCAAAGATATGAACAAGTTTTATGGACTTTTGCTATCTAGAACTTCTCACGAAGGGCAATAGATAGCACACATACTGCACTTAAAATTAATTATGTTTATTTAAAGTCGTAATTTTATGCTGCATTCTATCATTCTGAGCTCTGCTAAGAAAAAATGTAACTGTCTTTTGTTATTATTATTCGAAAATTATACCCACTTTTTAAACAAAGTCCATGATAAAGTAATGTTTAAATTATTTAATGATAGCTTAAGTAGCTATCATTGTTTAAATTGACTAAATTTAAGTGACGTAATTAGCAATCATAAATCCCTAATCACAAGCCAGAATATTATACTAAAAGTGCCAAATGGTTCGACGTCGTTGAACGCTTCATCTTATCAATAGAGACCGAACCAAATCATTGCCCCTGCACGTGCTGATCAAGAGTTATTTCCGATTCGCTGACCCTAACATTACACAGAAAATAAAGTGTGTAATTGGGTTCATAAAGTAAATTTTGATAATAACACTTTAATAAGGGATTACGATTAGGAAATATGGAGAACTAATAATAATAACTTATTTCTGTAACTCGTTTCCTAAATATCCCATTAAACTACAATTCTTTCTTTTGATGCAGGCTTCCCCGCGATTCTCGTCGCGAGTTGGTACGAAAGCAGCGGAATGGTTGCGCTCCTCTTTTTATTGCCTGCAAGCGAGGCGCCGTTGTAATTGCCGAATATCTAATTACCATCTGCGAGGCGGATATCGAGCAGAGGGGACACTTTGAAGTGCCAGAGGACAATAGTTTCCATTACGTCTCGCCGCTATGGGCGGCCGTCGTCTCCGGAAAGCTATCCATGGTCAAATATCTGGTGCGGATCGGTTGCGATATAAATGCTACCTCGGATTCGGGATCGACGCCCGTTAGGAGTGCATGCTACATGACACACGTCGATATTGGTGAGATGATTATTGATTGAATCCGTAAAATATTTTCTACCACCGATTTAGAGCTGAAGCTGACAGAAGCTTTAAACAAAGAAGACTTTATGTAAACGAATTAAAATGTAATCAATTAGATTGAATATTGACAAACATTTAATTAATTTAAACTGCGTAACTTGATTTATTTATAGTTGAATTTAGTGCCTATTGCAAAAACGAATCTCTTTCTTATGTTTGGGGCCTTGAGGGTTAAGGTTAGACAGTTGTACCTCATGTATACAATATCGATTGTTAGTATAGTTTCGTTTTCTCTTTCCTTGAATTATAGTCTAGGAATTCAGCGTATGAAACCAGTTAGCGGGGTGTTTGATTTAGGCTCTCATTCCCTGTAATTTGAATTATACCGCACGCAATCCATTCGTTTATTGTTCGATTGGCCGCACACCACAACAGCTTACTCCACTTTAAAGTGTTCAAAGCACCACCTTAAATGAATCCCATCCGCCGCCAGAGAGGGCTTTCAGCAGATGGTCAGATCCCATCATTAAATACAAATTTATGTTCTTTTGCAGAACAATTCTAAATCATTTAACAGAAAAATAGAGCATTTACCCTTCAAAAATTATTAAATTTGACATTCAGTATCTGCTTTACTTTTGGCAAATCATAAATTGCATAATGTATACATTTTATCTATTGTATTTAAATTGGTGTAGAGAAAGGTACAGCTTCTTTTTGTCTTGCAGGCTATTAAACTTTAAGAATAAGCATTTTAACCAAGATTTCTATTTCTCCCTTTTTTCAGTCAAATTTCTGGTGGAAAATGGAGCGGACATCAAACGGCCAAACATTAATGGCGGAACCTGTCTCATTAACTCGGTGCAGTCCGTCCAACTATGTTTGTATCTGGTGCGCAAGGGAGCGGACATAAATGCCCGGGACATCCAGGATAAGACGGCACTGCACTATGCGATCCAGGAGCACCGGTTGGATACTACTCGAATGCTAATCGAACAAGGAGCCGATCCGTATGCCAAAAGTCGCTATGGGGACGATGCCCTGCGTACTGCCTGCCTGAAGGGAGCCCATCATATCTTTGACTTTTTGAAAAAGGAGCTGAGCTATACGGCTGGAAGGCTGGCGGAGGCACACGAGCTGATGGGATCGACGTTCCTGGACGAGCACAATGAGTCGCGTGTGTGCATACTGCACTGGCGCATGGCGCATCACATTCGGGCGGCATACTCGCCGTATATAGAGAAGAAGCCGCAGGTGCCACTGCGAAGTGCTTACGAGAACGCAGTGGAGTTTAGCACACTGGAGGAGTTGGACAACATAGCCACCGATATGGACGCAATGCGGACGCAGAGCCTGCTCATTTGCGAGCGTGTATTGGGTCTAACCCATAAAGACATGCTCTTTCGGCTAACTTTTAGGTGAGTGTTGCCCTAAATACTTTCCAAAATGTCGAATTAATATATTAATTACAGGGGAGCTTCTTATGCGGATTCTCTGCAGCTGCAGCGTTGCATAGACCTGTGGCGTTTCCTGCTCGAGGTGCGAGTGTCGAACTGGTCCATCCTGCACTTTGAGACCTGTTTTGCGGCACAAGCACTGGTGCGTCTGATGCTGGATCTGCATGTTCAGAATTCAAGCCACATAAGGAGCGATGCGAGGGCCAGGTTTGTCCACCAGGACAATGTGTTGCCCCGGTTCGAGGATGTGCTTGGGGTATTTCGTACGTTGTCCGAAAGCGCTATTGTGGTGAAACACCTGCTGCTTCTGAGGCCAGTGTTCAGGCGACAGCAGGAGAACTATGATCGCGTAATGCGATGCTTGGCGCATCTCATTTATCTGCTGATCAATACCGTCCACACGGAGGAGCAGAATAAGCTCATCTATCAGGCGATCCACGAGACGGTTGTGGTGGGCAATCTACGCAGTGCCAGCACCGCCGATACCCTGCTCCACCTCTGTGCCTCGCGGTTGAATGTCATCAAGAGCGGCTACATCACCGACGACAACTTTGCCGATGTGCGTGCTATTTAGCTCCTTTAAGTGTATAAGTACTGAATACCACATTTTAATCCCTTTTAGAAGACTGTGTTCCCCAATGCGGATGTCATCAAGCTGCTCATCCAGTGCGGCGTTGATGTCAACATCAAGAACGAGGCCAAATCCACGCCCCTGCATGTAGCATGCCAGCCCTACAACTATGACAATGAGGTGAGTGGTCCTCCCAACGAAGAGACTTTGTAACAAAGCTAACAAACACACTTATACCAGATTGTGCACCTGTTGCTCAAGTGTGGAGCTGACATCGATCAGCCGAATAGGGCCGACAAGCGGCCCTATGACTTAATAGCATCAAATCCCACCAGCACCATTCCGTTGCTTAACTTTGTGACGCTGCAGTGTCTGGCGGCGACGGTGATTAGCAAAAATCGGATACCCTATCACAATCAGCTGCACCGACAGCTGGAGAAGTTTGTAAAAAACCATGAGCCGTGAATAGGATACAGCGGAACTGGGAGCGGTAAACGTGTCGTATGTCTTATGTCAAAATTGATGGCGTTTCTTAGGTCGATGTCTAAGCCCCCTTTCGGATTTTTCAAAATTTGACCAGTGGCGGTTGTCCGTTTTGTCTCGCTCTTTATTAAATGCATATATATATATATACAGATATCCTATATCTATTGTTAAATTGGCTTAAAGTAGTTTTAAACTCCATTCGTGAAACAGAATCAACAAACAGAACAAACAATATAAAGCAGAACAAGCAAAAAGTGTAATCGATGAACGTGATATTAAAAACTATATATAGAGAGAGAAGGTTAGAAGCGGGAGTATCCGAAATTTAATATTTTAGAGAACTTACAACAAGCCAAGTGCGGATCTGAGTACTTAACCTAACAGAGAACACAATTCTCCACTGCTGTTTGATGATTATTAGAACCTAGGAAACGCGAGAGGAGCAACTCATTGTAACGCCAATAAAGTTTACACATTATCTACATGCATACAATTACGCCTGAAAAATATACTAAATATATACTATATATACATATATACATACAACTAGAATAACTAATTGATACACACTTGTTGAACCACTAAAATCGAACTCGATAACCGAATGTGAATTTGCAAAAAATGTCAAAGGGCGCTAAAATGACTCGATGCCATTCCCTTATTTAAGCGGAATTCGGTTCGAAAGCATTTGTTCCCTAAAATTCTTATGATTGTCGAAGCTTTTAGACCATGTATAACCTATGTATGTATGTGCACGTGTCGTGTGCTGTCTGGGGCTGAAATTTTGTTCTTCTGGCCCCATACACACACCAAGTATTTTAATAAAAATTTCTGTGAGACCGATGGATTGAGTTAGTTTAGCACACGCGTGTTGCATAAGCCGAATCGAATAATTATCTACTGAACTTTCGAGTAAAAAGCAAATCTAATCAATAAATTGAATAGTTTACAGTTTACTGTCAATAAGTACTCGTGTTTCATTGGATAGTACACAAGACCCAGAATCAAAATATCTGGAACCTGTTATATGGGTAATGGTATACCAAACATAATAATAATATATCGAAAATACTGTTTTATATTTGAAAAATTTAACTTTTCTCTTTACCTTTATAATTATGATTAGTTGTAAATAGGCGTCAACGCTGATGACAAAACAACAACACACAAAACTCATAAAAGCGAAGCACTAACGAATTGCTTCTAATCGGTATAAATTACTAAATATCAAACACAATCACTCAAGAACAAAGCTATGCACTTAATTAACTATTTTGAAACAAATTCATAGCGTTAAACACATTTTTAAAAAGATCTAAACACGAGTTTGATGAAAAAGTTCTTCACTTCCCGAAAACAAAATGCCGCATGGCTTTTACTCGCTCCTTTTTGACTAAACTGAAAACGCAACGAGTGGCGAATTGCCAGTTTGCGGCAGTGTTGCCAAGCGGACTATTTATTTTTTGTTTGTACTGGAAAATATTCACAACTAAAAAGTGGTATTAAATTTCAAGTGGTATTAATTAATAAAATTATTAATTAACATATATTTAAAATTTTAATATTATTATTTTTTTAAAAAGTATACTAGTTTTTATCCCGGCAGTCTAAATCATTATATTTAAAAACCTACTACAACATGTTATCTTTTTAAATTTGTTGACAGCAAACACAATTTAGATTGTTTATTACTTAGCTTGTATTAATTCATTATAAAATACAACACAGATCTGTATTTAAATAAGATTTAAATAATAATATACATAACATGAGCACACATTGAGTCTAGGCATAAAAAATGAGCTTAAGACTTTTTTGAATATGTAAAACATAAGAGTATTTGAATAAGTCTTCTGCAATATTGCACATAAAAGTCTTAAAACATTCATAGTTATGCAAACCTATCTTTTCTATGTCTAAACTCGAACTCACATACGCGCGCATCATATACATGAAATTGTGACTGCTTAATTTAAACTAAGACACTAAATATACGATTAGGAAAAACTAACAGGGAGAGGGAGGTAACGGTCAGTACTGGAGCACCAGCCAAGGCAGCAGGAGGATGGCAAGGGACCAGGTCAGGGCTCTCGCTCCATTCCTCAGATTTGTATAACTGTCTACAATGTGAATCTTCCAACCCATGTTTCCATGAGTAAAGGAGTTGTAGTACACCGTATCCGGCCAGGTGATGTTCGGGGTAATCTCCAAGAGCGCCGGTGCTTCATCCACACATTCGGTGATCAGAGATCGATTGAACTTCTTGAATGTGGGAAAGATGTCGTCCAGGCGGCGATCGTAATTGGGTGGATATCGGGACAAGCACAAGGGACCGGCAGCCGTGGGCTTAGGCCTTCCTCTCCTGGTAAACTCCACTCCAGCCAAAACCCTGATCTCACTCTGTTTGGCATCCGAGAGTCGATCGTAGCCACCCTGGGGATCGTCGGTGATGACCAGCGGATGATAGTGCTCCGGCGAGTGGGGATTATTGCCTCCTCTCACCTTAAAGGTGTAGGTCAGGCCGCGTTTCAGGTACAGCTCGGGTATCATGTAGCCATTGATGTACCAGGCCAATCCACTGGACACATGTCCAGTTAAGCCCTGATAGCCCCGAAGTCCTCCAGAGGGTCCCAGATAAGCGTTGAAGCTACGCACGGAGCTGTGGAAAGAATAAACGAATTAAATATGCTTTATTGAGGGATCCTTGATCCTTACGCATCTGTTATCCTGGTACGTTCCCACAGCTGCGGCGGAGTCTCCTTTTGTGAAGTGAACGCAAAGCAATCGTTCACCGGTTCCGTGGTATTAAAATCTATCACAATGTCACTCTTGGGATAATAAGTGTGGAAGGCGGGCTCGTTGTTTGAATCCAACTGACCAAAGGCCCAGACCACGTAGTTGCTTCGGTCTAGGAAAATCTCCTTATCGCCATCGTCCGCTGAAAGGTAAACAAAGACAAGAATATAATAAAAAAAAACCTAGCAACTAGTAACGAGTATAAAGAAACTAGCAAAAAGTAACTAGTAACGAGTATATAATAACTAGCAACTAGTAACTCGTAAATCTTCAACTTACACGACTTAAGGAGGCGTCGGAAACTTATCGTATTAATGCCATCCTTGCGGGCATAAGTGTTCAGCTGAAAGCTGTCCAATCCACCGACTACATCGTCCCGACAAACTCCCTTGTTTTGTCCCAAAACCTGGACACATGGCGCCAGCGAGGTGATGTTGTAGTCCACAGAGTACCCACGGATCTCGTCTATATAGGCCACCACCACATCGGAGCCGATCATTTGACTCGACACATCGGATCCTGATATGCCAAAGGACATGTAATCATTGGCTGCCACTTGACCGGACAGTTGGAATGTGATCTGGGGTCCAAAGACCTCCCACGACACCTGCAGATCCTTGTGCAGCTGCCGACAGTTGGGCAGCGAGAACTCGAAGGGTATAACCTTTACCAAAGACGGCGGAACATTCAATCCATCGTTTATCAGCACATGACCATAATTCTCGTTATCGGCCACATCGTACACACTGATCCAGTCGATGTCGAAGATGGTCTTGTCACCAGGCAATTGCAAATCAATAGTCTCCATGTTATACTTTCTAATAGGATCCAGGCTGAAATGTTACAAGGATAATAATGTTTCTAATTTTAGGTATCGATAAAAGCTAATATACTCACTATCCTCGTTCATCTGGCAACTTGCTGCCTCGACTCGATGGCTGCGCTCCGACGCCGGTCCAGAAAAAGGTTCTCTTGCCGCGACCATCGTACGTAAAGTCCTTGATCCGAATGGTTTTCGAGTCCAGGATCTGGATGCTGCTGCTGCTAACATTGTGACTACGCTTGGAGAAGGTACCGCCCAGTTGGGCCATTGGAGGCTCAAAATCCTCTGGTATATAGACGTCCCCAAAGTTGTTCTGGTTATTTAGATCATAGACCGCCAGCCATTTGATTTCTGTAATCTTCTTCCGATCGGGTAGAGTCAGTGTAAAGTCCTTGTTGTGGTAGCGATCCAAGATATTGGTTCTAAAAGGGTTTGTTATTAGAATTGGATTCATGTAAAAACATTGAATATGATATATAATTTGGTTATAATTTTATAGATAAGAATAGAATTTAATTTAATTTACAAAAATAGAAGTACACACTATTCATCGCATGTTCTAATTAATTGTTATAAGTTGGAATTTTTCTTTATTGTACGAAAAAATAGTTCTATAAACTCAAATTACGTTAAAATGATATTTAATACGTTGTATAATTTAACTATACATATTTTATATTATTACCTTAAGGTTTAATTATAATTATCAAAGTCAATCCCTGTCCACTTACTTGCCATACTCATCGGGAACAATAAATCCCTGAGGTCCCGGCCGGTTGCTGGCTCCCGACCAAAAGAACGTATCCGCACCGTTGCCGTCGTAGTTAAAGCCCACAATGAGGAACGTAAACTCATTCACGGCGTACACATCGCCGGATACTTGATGATGGTAGGAGTTGAGTTTTCCCAGATATTTGCCGCGATATGGTCCATCCTCCTCCTCCTCGCCCTGGGCCACTAATGAGATGAGATAAGATGTGGTTGGGAAATTCAAAAGCAAAGCCGGTAAAACGAAAGACTTGTGACAACAAACTCGTTTTCGCATTTCTCGATGTGACTAATAAGCCAACAATTTTCGGCTTCTGACGGACTGCAGACACTCCGCCGGGCAGGTGATGGCGCCCCCTGGCGGGAACGCTAAGACATAAGGCCAAGAGACTAGACCAGTTTCTCTAGTTTTACACGAAAGTGAATTTGTTTTTCGCCCCGTTTCGAGCGTAACGCCAATAAAAATTTCTCTTTCTTTTGCATTTTGCCTTGTTGTTGTTGCTAATGTTTATTTTCTTGTTAAGACTTGCAATTTAATTAGTTTATGGACTTACGGGCAGCGGTTAGTAGCAGGAAAAGCGTTACAAATACCAATAAGCGGCGTTGCAATTGCAGACAAAGAACATTGTTGCTCAATGTCATTTTGTATTTTTTTTCCTGCTTCAGCAGACTTGTTCCTTCACACTCCCACTTCCTTGGCCACGTACGCGTATTGATTTGATAATTTTGGTTGCGTTTTCTATTTCTGCGACGCTTATTTGTTTATTTTACATTTTGGGGGTTTTCCCTCGAACACTGCGTCATCGAATTTCTTTGATACAAGCACAAAATATATTTTTAATTGAGGAGCCAAGAGTAATATATTTTTAATCTTTTTCTGGCTTTTGCTTAAGGTCGTTTCGTCACTTGCATGCGTTTTCGCTGCTATTGTTGTTGCGTTCACTTTGCCAAAACAGGTTTAGGCCGCAGTTCCGGCGTTTTTTTATGCTTTTTCTTCAGTTTTTGCTTTCGAGTCGAAGTCAAAAACGAACCGCACTGTCCAACCGATCTGAGTCAACTGAGAGACTTCAAGCCGTCGTTATTTTGGTTGGGTTTCTTTGCAGCTCAAGCGTTTTGCTTGTCTTTTGAGTGAGCTCTTTGCTCTTTCTCTCTCGCACTATCGCTATCAGGCGTTCTCTCTTTGGCTATGCGCACGCGTGCCTGGCATTGAAATGGCTAAGAGTGCCCAATAACGGTACTTGGCTGCATTTGGAAAACGAGATGTGCTAGAGAAGTTTTAACATACATACAAACATATAATATTAATATACTCAAAAAAATTCAAATAAAACTAACAAAAATGAGAAATTAAGATTTAAAGAGTTGATTTTGATCAATTACTTCTTCAAGAAATTTGTTTTTAAAGCACTCATCGAAAAATGTTATTTACCTAATTAATATGCAAGATTTTAAATAAATCCTGAAGGTTGTTTAATATTTTCGCATCGTTTTCTGTTTTATAAACACATCTAATGTCAATATATCGAAATTAATATTTTTAATTATTAAAACTTTTTAAAGGTTTTTAATTTTAGGTGCTTATTTTGTCACTTTGGTTATTTTTAATGACCCTAGAATTGTTATAGAAAAATAATCTGACATTTTTATATCTTCGTTGCTTTTTCACATTTTTGTTTACAAGATTTACCTATAATTAAAATTTAAAATAATGTTATTAATAATTAATATTTAAAATTTTATTTTCTAAATGTTTTCAAATTCTGTATCATGTATTGTCTTTATTTATTTCTAGTAACCCTGCAGCATATTGTAATTCCTGTAGTACTATATATATTTTTTTGTTAGTTTCATTTAATGTTACATAACTTTGTTTAAAATCGTTGTAATCTGAAAAGTTATTTAATGATTTATTACCTATGTATGCATGTTCTCGTTGTTTTAGGCTCCCAACTGCAATGTTAATTTGTAACTTATACTTACCCTTTTTCTTCACATTTTGTTTAAATAAGTCGAACAGGTAATAAATAAATAAATATTCTGAAATACGAGAGATTTAAGTTTGCTTCCCTCTCTATACCCTATAAAAACACACATTTAAATTATTTTTATCAATTTTCTTTGCTTGCAAAACTAAATGGTATCCTTAAGTTTGCTTTTATTTGATCTTTATTATGAATAGCAATTCAATTAATGTTTTTTTAAAACTAATCAATTGCAATTTGTTGTCTTGTTTGCGTTTTCATTCGCACTGCAACTGCAACAGTTTCTCTACTGCTCCGACTTTGCTTTGGATTTTATTTCATTTCATGAATAATGTTTTTACGTTTTAAGTTCTTATCTCTTTTGTTTTGTTTTTGTTGCGATTTTATTTACAAAAAGGCATGTCAAAGATTTATGATTATAAAATGTGCGTTGCAAAAGAAAATGAAACAAAAATAATGGGGATAATGGCAAACAAAGAATTGCATTGAGAGACTGGAAAAGGTTTACACACGATTTTCACTCAAGGTATTAGCCAATTTCCACTGAATTCTTATTTTGTTATCAATTTTTAAGTCGGCTGTCCCTCTAGTTTATGGAAAATACAATATTATTTGTATGTGTATTTATCATTATTCTCATAAGAAGCACAGTTTATGTTGTTTTAGTTTTTATTTCATCATTTTATGCGTTTACATTTCAATATTTTGAACTTGCTGCTGCTGCCGTACATTTTGTAGTTTCTCGTTTAACATTTTTTTCAGCGCATCGTTTATTTATTAACTTTCTCTTTACTTTTATTTATTGTTTGTTTATATATATATATATTAAATTTTGTTGTTGTTAACACTAGACACTAGATAACCTATCAAAAATGGTTCCGTTTTGTTTATAGTTCTTTTTTGTGGAAAACATGACAATGATTAAAGGAAACTTTACAAAAAAACAATAAACAGGCTGGAAAAGTCGTTGACCGATGGTAAATGAGGGGGGGGGTGGCGTGGGGACTGGGGGCTGGGATCGGTTCGGACTATATGTGAGAATTGGTCTTGGACGCACGCACGCATAGTTGAACTAAAAGTAGCAATACTATAGCTTAAAATGTAGCGTATAAAAATAGTGTTGTTTCTTTTTTCTTGTTTGTTTTTATCTCATTTCTTGCTTTTGCTTCTCATTTCAGATACGATAATTATTAAATTAAACGAATTGAGAACACTAAATTGTATTTTTAACTTAGGCTGTATAGATGTATATGTATATCGTATTAACTGCAAATACACACGATATCAATGCATTTATTTTTCGTACTCCTTCCGCGCTTCTGCCTCTGCTTTGACTTCTCGCTGCTTGACTTCTTCTTAGTGAATTAGATTTGTTAAAATGAGCATTTTTGAATTGGTTTCTTGACTGAGAGACGACACACAACACTTCCTCGGTTGCTGTTCGAATTGCATGATGAGATTTTTAAATGAGACATAATTTGCATGGAATGAACGCTATCGCAAAACGAATTTACTTCGGAATATAATCTGTGTTTATATAAAGAAGAGCAAACAGGGAGCACAATGTGTGTGGGTGTGTGTATGTGTTTTCTTTCCGATTTTTCATCGTAAACTTAACAACAAGCGAACAGAAAAAATATTACAATATGCACAGTTTTCACAATTTTAGTTTTGTATGGTTTTTTTTTTCTTTTTTAGATATATTATTATTATTATCATTTATTACAAATACTTCGGCGCTGGCGCTAATTATTACAAAGAACTTTCGGGGCAAATCAATCGTTATCATCATTATTAAATATGTTACCCTTGTTATGGGGATCTTCCTTGAATTGAGATACAAGAAATCAACTTTACGCATCGAAATGTTATGTATAAAAATTTGTTTCCCTTTCTTATTTGCTTTAAAGTTGATCATTTCTTGTTTCTTATTTCTCGATTCAAAGATATACATTACAAAGCTTTTGCTATGGCATTATGTATTTGTGTGTGTACGATGGTTGTGTTTTTTTTTTTTTGAGAAGAGGGGGAGTGGGATGAGTGACTGAGGTAATGATGTTAGGCAAACAGTTGAATTGCGAGGGAAATTTGAAAAGGCGGCTGAAACAAACCGATTGAATTAACATTAGAATGAGGCGTGTTTGCTTTCGTAGTTGTTGTTGTTTCTGTAGTTTTAGTTGTTGGTGTGATTGTGGCGTATGGTGTTGTTGTTGCTGCTGCGTAGTAGAGTGTTGGCTAAAATTTATCCTGAAATATGAATAGATTATTGGTCGCAGCCACAGCAATGATATTTTCTTCAGGATGCCAGGCGGTGTGCAGTATCTTCTTGTTGAAGTCGAGACAGTCCACGCTGATCTCGTCCTTCTTCCGTTTGCCACCAGTGCAAACTTTGCGTGGCTTCAGCACCGTCTTCGGCTTGATGATGTCCCTGGACGCCTCTAGCGTCACATCCTTTTTCGAGTTGCGATCGAATACGCGGAAGAAGTTGTTGTAGCTCCCGGTCATTATCGAACTATCCTTGCCATTCCAACAGCACTCGAATTTGTCAAAGATGCAGTCGTTCTCATACAGTGAGCACAGCTTGGCGCGCAGGTATTCGTGAACCTGCATAAATTGCAACGACAACAATTAGCACTGGGATGTAAGATACAATATTCTGCTACAGACTTACCGGATAGGTCTCAATGGGCTTCGTTTCCATATGCAGATCCCACACCTTGATGCTCAGGTAATCCCTGGAGATCATGTAGCGACCCGAGTTGCTTAGCTTCACATCACTGATGGAGCTAATTATCTCGCTAAAGAAGCTGCGATTCGTTGGATTCTCGGGCTCCTCAAACTGTTTGCTGTGCCGGTCGCATAGCGCCGCCGAACGCATATCACATAATCGTATTGTGCCCTTGGAGCTCGAGTAAACGAACACATTGCACTCGGTCGGATGGAATTCGGCCGCGGTGATCACCTCCGTCAGCTCCTCCATATTGGTTGGCTTAATGTCGACGATGTTGTAGCTCTGATTGACCACCTCCAGGTGCCAGAGGTTGATGCGCAGATCGTCGGCCGAGAGGAAGGTCTCCTGGTCGGAGTTAACGCTAATTGAATTGATGTGATAGGTGTGTGCATTGGCGAAGGTGCGGCGCGGCGATGCCTCCACAAGCAGCGGTATCTGCTTCACGGAGGGCACACGCAGTGCCGTCACATTCTGTGGATCCCGGATCAGGCCGTTCTCCTCCTTCGTGTTGTAGCCCTCGAACGACTTGTCGCGCTCACTGACCTTCCACAACTTGACCGTCTTGTCGTTGGTCGAGAGCAGAAAGTGCACGGGATTTTTTTGCTGGAGCCACCGAATCTTGTTGATCTTCTCCTCGATCTCCAGCGACTTGAGGTAATCGAATTCGGGCTCGTGCGATTGGAATGTCGAATAGACATTGTATTCGCCGCGTCGCGGATTGGCGGCTTTCGAGGCAGGATCTCGCTGAAAGGAAATAATAGTTGAAGGTACAAGAAATACAGAAACCAACAAAGGTTTACTCACTTGAAAGATGACGACGCGACCGCCCTTGTCGCCGGTGGCCAGCAACTCGCCATCGTGATTGAATTCCACGCAGGATATGATGTCTGCATCCGTGACATCATCGTCTAAGGCGCCTTTAATCTGTGAGAAGCACCAGGACGCCTCTCCATTACCTGAAAAGACAGAGCACGACCAAATGATGAGTATGCGAGGTGACAACACCTTTGGACAGCTCGAGTTCGATTTGCCAAATGCCGGATTGGTTTGGACAACTCAAAAGGAAGCCTAGGAAGTAAATGTAACATTTGATTTTTCTCTCTCACATGCACACTTCTAGTAAGGACAACGGTGACGACGGCAACGACCACGAACCTGTCCTGAGCCTGCCCAAATATTTGCTAATGACGCCATGCCTGGCCTTCCATGATGTTGGGACGCGACACACACTTTAAAGCCCTTTAAGCTCTTGGCCAAATATTCTTTCTTTCCGTTTCCTTGTCTCATAGCTTTCAAACCCTTACCCCAGTTCCCCTTGCCTTTCCTGTGTTGGCCAATTCTCTCTGCCCAGCCACTTTTAGCGCGATTGCGGTATGTTGTGTAAACGATGACGTTGTGCTTGGGGAGGCCTTTCTACATTTCCCAACTACATAGACTGCTGCTAAGACCACCCACATACGTGAAAGCATTTCATTTCGAAAGTGTATTGAGTATAATATTTATTTACAGTGGATATTAACCCAGAGTTTGCATTTATTAGATAGAACTTTAATGTAAAGAGTATAAACTTTTTTAATACTTTGTTGTAAGACAAATAAAGTCTTTAGTTAAAGGCTTAAAATAACAAATATAGCCCAATATTGAATCAGAATAAAGGTGTCTTATAAACTATTCCATATAGATGCAAATGTCTGCTATTATTTAATAAAATTTGTGTACATGTATTAATTATATGTTCAAACCAGTTCATATATAGCTTAAAACTTGCTCTGTAACCTTCAATGTAATATATAATTGATTATCACTTCTTCAATGTTTGACAATTTATTTTGGGCACTCTTGGAAATGCTTGTCATGCCCACAGTAGTTTTTTTTTTATATTTTGTATCTACCACTGGGCCACCCTTTTGTTTTGGGAACCATGTCTGGGGCAGTGCATGTGTTTGTGTGCGAATTTTGCCAATTTTTTCATCATTCCTAAATATTCATTTGGTTTTGTTTGTTTGATGATTTTGTTTTTTGTTTTTTTTTTTATTTGGCACAGCCCTTGCCCAGCCCAGTCCCATGTGTTGTGACCTCATTATCCGCTTACTGTTGGCAGTCGTCGGTTGGCTTTTTCCTGCCCGCGATGTTGCCTGATGGCTGCCATTGACGACTACGTCATGATGTGATTGTATTTATTCCTACTTTCTGACTCTGCCAGTGTGCATTGCTGCTGCTGGAGCTTCTGCTCCCATAATAGGATCAAAGGCAGTCGCCCAATTAGTCAGTCATCATAACTCAGTCGTTTTCGCTGATAGATCCCGGCACTATTTATAGATTTGCAATACAAAGTTTGTGGGGAGATTCTCGCACTCGCCCACACAAATGCGATGCAAAGCCATTTGCAGTTTTAGAGTCGTTGAACTCGCGACAGACGTGAATGCACAAAAATGAAAGCAAAAGTGCAGTAATATAAATAAATTCAAAGATGAAAGCCATAAATATTAAAATTGCCTGCTAAGAACATTTCCCTAGTTTCATTCTACGAGACATTTCTTAATGCCAATAACATAAGATAATGGGGGTCATCTACCAACTTAAGTATATATTTGGGATACAATTTAAACTGACATCCATTTTAAAGTACAAAATAAATGCTTAATCTCTTATTATGTACCAAAAAGTATCCCTTTTTTAAAAAACTTCCACAAGCACTTCACAAACATGGCATATTCATACTGTAGAAGTTGTTTTAATAGTTAAAACCAACCCTTGGTAACAATACCGTGCATTCAAGTTAAACAATAAATAAAAAGAATTGTTTAATACAATATAATGTCACTTTTTCCTCAATTTAATTGAAGTTATGTCTGCCATGAACTGATTCTTTCTATTAAAAAAAGTAAATACTTGAGCAATTACTTCCAAATAAGTAAAGCCCACTCATGACCGAATTTTTTTGTATTTTGGTTCCCATAGCACAAAGACAATCCAAAAACCTCTCCCTCCCCACATAAATCTCAGATAATTGCAGAATTTTCGCTAGACAAAAAAAGAGATTCGCAAAAAATAAAACTAATCTGAAATTGCTCTCGCTTCGGTTGCTCTGCTCGCTGCTGGCCAGCGTATTTATTTGTTAGATCGTATATAAACGTACACATAAAGAGATAAGTAGATTTTCATGAGCGCCCCGCAAAATGGAACAAAATAATGAAACTCAAATATTGACACAATTATTTAACACAACCACGCGATGTCGCCGCTAAAGCCAAAGCTCTCCTCACTCTATTCCTGCCTAAACTATACTACTTTTTCAGTCTATATACGCTATAGTAGAGATAGACAAATGAACGACCTAGAGAATGGCGGAATGGACTGATTGACTGACTGACTGCCTGGCTGGCGGTACAAAAGACAAGGTGAAAATAGGCAAGCGGTGAAGGGTTAGGGGAGGGAAAATTCTCGGGAAATCCTTTTGTTTGGCTGCCAGCTGAATACAAGTTTCGTCAAAGAAAAGCTTAAGAGAAATAATTCATATGCATGACTGAACCCCACTGAGCAATTAGGAATATTGGTAAGAAATAATTAATGAAACGAAATATTTTGGGAAATAAGGAAAACAAATACTAGGGAAAACTAAATGGGGAGAAAACTTGAGGAAACTACCCCTATTGCTTCATTAAAATGGATTTATTTTAGTTTCCCATAAATTACATTACATTTAACACATTACTTGGAAACTCTATACAGAACTGACCTATTTGATAATTGATTTGTTGGTTTAGTTATGATCTCAGCTTGTCCGGCTTCCCTTTGCCCATGTAAATTTGCACTACAAATTGAGAACAGAAAGGCTTAACGTTCAGTCTCCTCCACGCCTCTCCCCTTGTCAATTACCATATCCAATCTAATCTGAGGCACACATCAATCTGTCACCCCTTTACAGTCTCCACTTGGCCTTATGACAGGCAGCAGCAGCAGAGCGGCAGGCAATAAGGTCTAAAAACTTATGTAATGCCTGTTCGGAGACCATGTTTTGTGCTGGGTCCTTACATGCGCATCCCATTAGGAGACGTCCATGCCCACTTGTGCGTATCTTGCAGAGAAACTACTCCAGGAAATCGGGCAGACAGACAAGACAAGACGGCACTGGTGCATATAAAACGGACAAATAATTTTGCATACTGAAGAATCTCAAAGCCTGTACCACGACGTCACGTTGTCTGGAAGCAAATCGCATAAAATATAAGAGGGGGTTCGAAAGGGGGTGTTGTGCGGGTCGGTTGCCTTTGGTCCATTGCGACTTTAACTCAATTTGCACAAGGCGAAATATACGATCCAGTTTCGACACGGAGGCCTACATGTACATCTATTGACCGAACCAATGTGTACGCCGCATTCTCAGCACTTGTGCAATTGTTTATTATTTAATTATGGCAATTGTGTCTCTATATTGAGTATGCGGACCAAATCAATTTGATACTCTATCAGTTAGGGGGTATTATATTCCATCCACAATCTCAAAAGCTCCATAATTATGTTCTATATAATTTAAAAATTGGTTCCAAGTTGTATAAATGTCACAAACTGGCTTTTTCAGAGTATTTAAAGATTCGCATTTGGATACTTGTAAAACGAAACCTTATCAAATAATTCTTTGACTGAACTTCTATGTTTATTTAGCAGATTCAAGATCTTTCAAAAAGATTTATAACATGACACTGCGCTAAAAGCTTTTTGGGGAAATATTATGCGTTCAGAGAAGCAAAAATATATCTTACCCATCGTGGAAAAGTAACAAAAGCTATAATACGACTTTAATGGATATTCTTGCAGTCATCCGATTTGTATACATTTTTTTTTAATAAAAAAGCAGCAATAATTCCCTCTTATTTTCCACATTTTATACAAATTTAATCCTGATACCGGGTGACCACTGTTTTCGTATTATAATCGTGCTGCAGATTTACGAGCTGTTTTACTTCCCTCTGGCCTTTTAAAATAGTTAATGCAATTTGGGGCGGGGGCGGGCATTTGTTAAAAAACAAAAATATGTCAAGGGGGCGGTGCTAAAAAGAGGCGGAGGTGAGGCGGGGGCCTGTCAATTTAATAGGTTTTTATTTTTTGCATGCCGTTCACGTCGCTGACGGCGTTCCGTTCAAGTGCAAAGATCAATGCTAGTTGATAGGGAAAAGTTGTTTTTCGTTCAACGCAGTCGAGACTTTTGACTAGTTTGTTTACTTCTCACTGAATTTGTTTATCTGCTGTTTTTAGCGAATTAAATGCCAAATCAAAAGTGTACAGAAAACCGAAAATAAAACAGGGAAATCAGACGAAGAATAGGTACGCTTTAAATTTATGGAGACCACAAAACGAAGTCTATTCCTTTTTTAGAAACTCCTTTCCATAAGAATTAATAAGAATAAATCGATCATTCACCTAAAAGCTTTTATTCTATAGATGAATCCATATATTCTCTGATACGATCGATCGCAGATATCAATTTTTAAATCTCTTCCAAAGATCTATCGCAACTACAATACCCTTGAAAGGGTATTAAAATAAAGTTGGCAGTTCCCACACATCCAAAAGCCAACGACGAACGAGGAGGTAAAAAGGGAGAGCAAAAGAGAGCAGGAGAGAAGAGAGAGATATTTAAACTTACCGGCCATGACAGTTGAACAGTTTGCGTCGATTTCAAAGCAGCGCCAGCAGCAACAACAACAACAACAATGCGGCAACAAAAACGGAGCGACAACAAAAATAACAAGAACAAAAGGAAAAAGGCGAAAGGAGCTGTCGCTCCGTCTCTTTCCTGCAAGGGCTGTCGTGTGTGTGTGCTAGCGTGCGTCTGTGTTGTTGTTGCTGTCGCCTTTCTTGAAATTTCAAAGTTGAGCGCGATTTCTTTTCTCCTTTCACTCTCCTTTCGTTGCTAAAGACGCAGAGCGCTGACTTTTGGTTATTTTTTTTCACTTATTCCTTTGATTACACTTTGGTTTCTCTTTGCCGTATATCTATTATTTGCATTTAATTCCTCGGTTTATGTTATTTTTGTAAGCACAACTTAAGCACGT
Source organism: Drosophila serrata (assembly GCF_035046125.1). NCBI lineage: Eukaryota > Metazoa > Arthropoda > Insecta > Diptera > Drosophilidae > Drosophila > Drosophila serrata. Next base: position 104,223 of record NW_028257131.1, on the reverse strand, counting down.
AGAGGGGAAGAAAAAAACTGGAAAAGTAGGGGGAAATTTTTGTTTTTTGTTCTCCATCGTAAGCAGCGCAGCGGCAGAATTTTGGCGTGCGTTGTGCGAAAGTGTGCGTATGCCAGAGAGAGAGAGGTAAATGAAAGAGAGAGACAGAGAGCGAGTGCAGCCGGTGGTTGTGAGAGCGAAGAAAGACAAAAAAAGGAAATAACTTCACACCGATATAACGCGATTTAATCACAAACGGAATATTTGCCACCTAATCCACACTAATTATTATTTATTGCATTTGCCAAAACAAATACAAACCACTCACACACACAGAAGCATACTGATGCAGAGACACGTTTGCGCCGCCCGCTTTTGCCTTTGTTTTATCGCGTATTCCGAGCGAAAAATATACGCGAAATCTAACCTTCAAAATGGTGCACACAGAATATTATTTTGATTACTTTTCATGCATTTCGATTAGGCGAAGGGAAAAACTGAAAACCGCGTGACTTGCACATCCCGGTGATTCGTTCTTCTCTTCGAATTGGACGCACAATCAATGGCCAATGGCTTTGTCGCAACACCCGCTTTATGCTATGTTTGCCGTGTTTATTATAGAACGCCGAAAATCAAATATGGCAAAAATCTAGCCTGACGCGAATTTGTCTGTTTTCCGATTCCGATTCACCGCCGCCTCTCTGCTGCCTCTTCTTCCCGTTTTTGCCGCCTCTTTTGCTGCACTGCTTCGTCGTTGCGTCGTAATATGAATGTGTGTGAGTGTGGCTTTTGCACAAGCGGCATTCCACTTAATATTTTGCAAAACACGCACTTTACGTACTATATACACGTTCCGGTCGCCGTTTTAACTTATTTAGTAACTAACGGATTGCAATAAATACAACGCAAAATGGAAGTACAAATTTTGTTGCAAATTTCGCACTTTACTAGAGCTGCAAAAACACCGATGTTCTTATCGATACTATCGATGTTTTTATCAAAGGCGATACATCGATTTCAACATTGATGGTATCATCGATATTGTTTTCGAACAAAATTAATCATTATTAATCAATAATTTAATTTGCAGTTCAAGTATTTAATATGTATTCTATTATCTAAAGTATATAACTTTATTTTATATCGCATATCAGTTAGATTTACGAAGATATCGGAATAATTTCGACCTAAAGGAGGTGGAAGTATAGGAAAAATGCGACACCAACTTGTATAAAAAAGGTGGATAACTGTGATTAAGTGGTGGGGAACCATGCTGAAGAAATGAATATTTAAAACAATTAAAGTGACGAAAGTTATTTTTTATTTTTGAAATTGAATTCAATTCTTGGAAGTATAGAACAATCAGGGTCTATTAGTTTGATTTCTTAAACTGAACTTCAGTGAAAGCTAATGGCTATGGCATTGGAATTGTCAAATTAATTCTAAAAAAAAAATTAAAAAGAGATTTATGTGACTTAAAACATAAAAAATTTCCATATCTTAATCTAGTCTTTAAAAATGTATAACATATGTTATATAAATATAATCTTAGCCAGACAGAGTTATTCCTTGACCTTAAGATAAGATAATCAGATAATCAATGATAATGATATTTAAAATAGTTTTCGGACCCTGACCCAATTCTATTTCTGAAATAACTATAAACAATTAATTAAGACACGGCAATGTAAATTATTTTGTACTATTCTTTAACAATAATATTGTATGAAAATAAATTCCAAATTATTATTTTTCCTTAGGCTCAACCCATATTTAATGTTCCATATATAATATTTTGAATTTCTGACCTATTTTATTTCCCAAAAACATTGGTAAAATAAAAAATCACAGACCTAGATTAGTAGCTCCCACGGCTAAGTATCGTTAAACAAATTAATAGTATTTAGTAGCCTCATATCAGCTGACCATGACCTACTTTAAAGTCCTGAAAAATGTGTTAATTTAAAAACAATCCTGCCCAAGAGCATCTCTCTCTCTGGTACTGCTTGTCATCTTTAATATTATAAACATTTATAGGAATATAAGCCATTTATCAACTAACCCTAACCTATTTTTCGTTTCCCGAAAAAGAAATGTGAATGTCAGAACACAGAAATCGATGGATATTTACTCACTTGGCGGCTTCTTGGCCCCGTTTATATTGATGGCCGTGTTGAGCATGTTCCCAATCTTGGTGATGCTCGACTGACGCATAAAGGTGCGCGGCGGCAGGATGGGGGCTGGTGCTGTGGCCTGCTGCAGCTGCTGCGGATCCGGCGGCTCCAGCACCGGACTCTGCCGGCCCCAGCGTCCCATGGCGAAGGTGTGCTGACGCTGTCCGGGGATCTGCAAGTAAATTGAATGATCGAATCTATTAGCAAGTGGAATGCACACACACCGATGGTTGTATAATGCAGGTGGTGGGCAGTGCGCGGGTCCCATGAGCGGGCTGCGTGTTTTCGAATTTGTCGGGTAATTAACACCTGTCGCACACCTCTCGCTCTCGGTCTCGAGCTCACCTCATCTCCCAAAAAAAAAAAAAAAAAAAAACCAAAACAAATGGGTTGTGCAAATGAATCGTCGTCGTCTCTCTTGTCGTTTGTTTACCTTAGAAATATCGTCTGCGTGCAAAGGAGAACAAAACATCTGCCTCTCGGCGATTGAATTAAAATCCGCCGCCTGCCCACCTGCGTGTTTAATAAATTTAACTTAAAGTTCTTTTTTTTCGGCCAGCCTCACAGAGAGGTGTGTCTGCTGTTGCTGGTCTTCGTCTATTTTGTGTGGTTTTGTTTTTAATAGCACACCATTTAATTTATTTCGTTCCGTCAGCTATCGAAATAATATTCCGAAATTCTTATATATTTTTCCTTAAACTGACTCTGGCGTTCCAATTAACAATTACACAAGAAGCAATTTCGCTAATCGCCAACTCAAATATTTGAGTTTCCAACTGTGAGAAGGAAGGCAGAACCGCGCGAAAACGTCAGAGTGGAAAATTTTTAGCGGTGCAAAAGAGCATTTTTGGGAAAGACAAAAACATATTTAACTAGTAATTTCCTCGACATCTGTATCATAAAACCGTTTTGGTCAAATTAATAGTTTATTCATTGCCATGGAAAACAATAACAACAGCGGAAAGCATTTGTTTAAGGCTTTAAGATAAGAAATACGAATTTTTAACAATTTGTTCATGTCGATTTTTTGAGACTCCCAAAATAGTAACCAGCTATGTAAAAAAAACTTAACATTTATAAAGAAAAATAACAAATTTAATTCCATAGTTAATTTTTAGATGAAATGAAAAATTTCAAAAAGCATTTATTTAAACTGGAAGTCAATATTTTTCCGCTTACAGTGGAACCTTTTGTACCTGGTAATATAATTAAATATAATATAAAATACATCAAAAACATCGATAATTTACCCAGCTCTAAGATCCACCCAAAAAAAAATACTTGGGCATGTTTATTTTATAAAAAAAAACAGGCGAAGTTTGTTTTTAATAATGACTTCTTAAAAGCAAAAACAAGACGTAGTTACAAGCAGGATAGGTTATATCGACTTTTTTATGATGGCTGTAAAATGTTCAGTTCGATTAGTTTCATTTTTGATAAATACATTTGATGATGTTTAATATATCAGTACATTTTTGGGTTGTGCTCCTAAAGGAAATTATAAAAACTAAGGGCGGTTCAATGAACCCGTTAAAAAAAGTAGACTAGGAATATGTTTCGTAATACCTTACATTAAAAGGAGAGCTGTCAAATCCATTTCGAATCGACAAATTGACAGCTTACTTCTGAATGTAAACTATAGGAACCGAAATCACAGCTGTTTAGAGTGTTGTTTATAGTTTGCAGTATATTAAATAATTTTAATTTCACTCCATTATTAATTTTCCCTCAGATATAACATATGTATGTATAACAAGCGCTGAGAAAATCATTTTGATTTAATGGAAGTTAATTCTTGTTGGTACGATAAACGGGTTTAAATATTTTGTATTTAATCTATTCTATAATTCGACCTTTTACCTAAAAACCAGAGAGGATTTTGGGGGTTTAAAAATTTAAATAGAATTTCAGCAAGGATATTACTGATAAAAGATATTGGCTAGGTCTAAGAAAAGCAGATGGATTTAGCCTTTTGGGTAATCTTTGACCAAATCTTTGTGTATTTTTAATATAAAATTCATTTTAAATTTTACTTTTAAATAACTAACTTCTTTATAAATTATTTTCGGTAATAAATATTCTAATATCCATTTGAAAGAAGACAACTTTTAAACGAATTACTTAATATCCTTCTGCTTTTGCTTAATAATTATGCTCCCTACAACCTTCTTACGCTAAAATTATTTAACAATTTTGTGTACTTTTTGTTGCTACTATAATTTTGTGCCAATTTGTGTCGGTGCACACACACACGACATGTGTCAATGTTGTGTCTGCGGTGGTGTGTACGATTTATTTCACACATTTTCGCAAATACGGATATACAGTTACAATATGAAGGCGAAATTCCCCCACGTCCATTTAAGGAGATATGTACATAGGTACATATATATATGTAAATATATGTATGTTCATGCAAATCCAGGGTGTACGCAACAAGTTGAAGAGCCCCGCGACTTTTACACATGTATGACTAATGGCCAAGAAGAATAATGAAGATGAAGAAGGCAGCCAACGTGCAGAACAAAAATCAAATAACTAGAAGAAAAGAAAAATATAACAGGCGCAGAAATGCGGAAAATTGTAATCCAATTAATGGACTGCGTCTTCAATGTCTCGCCTCGTAGCCGTAGAAACGTGAGTGCGGCAGCCAATCACGTATTAAAAACCTTGCCACTTCTTCGTTATGGGGAATACAGTGGAAGTCGGCTATGGAATACTTCGCAGAAGTCTCTACTTCTCGGGTGATAAGATAAATACAGACCTGCCTCCCATAAAGTGACACAAAAGATAAAAAAGAATAAATAAAATATCGCATAACGAAAAGATAACAAGTACAAAAGCTGCAGCTTAATATGCTTGACTTTGAGGTACTCAGTATGCTTAATTTAAGTGTTAAATTAGTTTTGATATAAAAGTAAATACTAATTATATTTATTCTGGATCTTTTGTAATAGGACACGAACTTATGACAGTTTATGAGCTTGATCTGTCTAAGGTTATTAATTTTATGTTGACTTTTAGTTATAATACCCTCGTCTCCTATTGATATTGGGTATAACAACTTTATCAAATGACATTTAAATGGGTAAATTTATTATGTGTTTTGAAGTTGTCAGAGATACTATCTATTATTTATCATCTATCACGGTTAGTGAACTCTTTTTTAACATGACAAAAGATGTACAAATATTGTAAATTATTTGAGACAGAGCAAATATTACGTATACGTTAAAAATGTGTACACTATTAAGAACAAACCAAGCATTATTAAAAAGACAACAAAATCAATCAATATTAAACATTGTAAAAATAAAATTCAAAATAAATGACAAACAAATATAAAATACTAAATAATAAAAAGAAATACAATTTGCGACACAACAAATATTACGTATACGTAGAAGGTCTGTTTACTTTTAAGGTCAAACACAGCATTTTTAATTCGATTAGAAGTCAATAAAATTTACGCTTTAAAAAATTAAAATTTTAACTCAAATAAGTAAAAATAATTATAGTAAGATGGTTATTGTAGTATATGAAATTCGAATGAGAAGAATATTCTATAAATATCCTCACTGTTTATACAAAATAAACTTCAAAATATGATGAATATAAGTAAACAAATGGTTCGTTATAAGTTATAAAACCTTTAACCATTAGTTGTTCTTAACCCACATTCACTGTTCTACCCTAAATGTCATTGCAGCTCAAAAATAAACTAAGAACACTATAGAGAAACGAAAATAAACATTAGAAATTAAATGAAAGGTATATTAAAGAGTATGTGGCATGTGAATGAGTGCAGAGACAAGCGCCAGTTTTGTTTTTCCCCCGAATTACAACAGCAACAAAAACCAAAACAATAGCAAACAAATACAGATAGAGAGAGCGATTTTCAAGAAAATAATCATGTCTGCGTTATTTTGTTGTTCGTTCTTGTTGTTGCTCGGGAAATGACAAAGACAGGCAGCGGAAGCGGGAAAAGGAACTCAAAAATAAAATTAGACAAATAAACTAAATTTTTCAATCTTCTTTTTCTGATGTATTTTAATTTATATGTTAGCATTGGGCGATAGCAAAGGAAGGTGAAATTTTTGTGGGGGTAATTTCTATTCAACACGAAATGTTGAATGAATTTTAAATAGTGCATTTATCAAAATGTTATAAATACTGAATACCAAAAGGTGTAGCTTTAATAGAGTGACAAAATAATATTAATGAACCGATTATTATTTCAAAAATGTTTTTAGCAGAATTTAATAAGTGCCTCAATTAATATGTTATGAATAAGATGTATAACACCTGTAAGAGGTCGAATCCTTACTAATTAAACTACAAATTACTTTCAATGAAAGAACTGTTATTTAATAATTATATTAGATTAGAACATTTTTTAAATACTTTGAAGACTAAATTAATCTAATAATATATACATATTTTCATTCACTAAAATCACCCCAAAATTAATACACATATTAAGCTAAAATAACGAATGTTTAATTAAAGAAACAACCCCAATAGGATAAACTTCCGGTTGTCCCCCTCTTGTTTGTTATTTATTCCGCTTGAGGCAATTATTAAATTCACTTAATTAGAGAGGCCTATAAATACAAAGTGTGTCCGACAGTTTTGGAGCCACCTGAACACACGTGCCACACGAGACCCATTTGGATTCAGGAGGAGCATTTGCCGCAGCCTCCTCTACCTTTACCCCACAGAATGTGCAGAAGACTCAACAGCCAAAGTCCAACCAGGTAATCCATTGCCTGGCTCTTTGCTTATTTTTGGATCTGTCAACCCTTCTCGCGTCTGGTTTGCTTAATTTTCCCTTAATGTGGGCGGGGAAGGGGGTTTTTCTGCCGCTGCTGCTAGATTGTTTATATTTAGCTTTTCTCATGCGCTCGCATTTGCCAAACTGTCTATAATATGTCCATCAAAGTGTCTCTTGTGCCGGTACGCGCTGCGTTGACGGTTTGACAGCCATTGGCGGTACGCAGGACAGCCGCATTTGCAGGGAGGAAGGGGGGAGGGTACACACATATATAAAAAACAATATAAAGATAAACAACCAGATGGGACGGACGTGATTGCTACCATATGTCCGGTCGGATCAGTGCGACCAATATTGTGCTTATCAAACTGTTTCGGCGCATCCAATTAATACACTTCACGGCCCCTCAACCCTCACTCCACTCGTGACACTGTCGGCTATAATGAAACTAATTAGCATTTGACAAACACCATTCCTCATCATATATATTAAGTCCGTACAGTGGGCATTAGGAAACAAATAGAGAAAAAAATGCTCTCAAAATAACAGAGATTTCTAGAATAATATAAATGTGCTATGTTGCAATTAAGATTCTGATTTAAGAGATTATTTATGAAAAAAGAAGTACTTTTCAATAACTTCAAATATTAAGTATGCGATAAATATTCAAAAATAATTGCTATTTAATTTTAATATGCACTTTATATTTGTCAATATACCAAACAAAATAAATATATGTTAAAATAAATTATAAACAGCCCATCAGCATTAACATTTGCACAGTTAAATTAAATTAACACATTTGCATTTGAGAATTTTAGTGCAATGACAGCGGTAAGTGGTTTGTTTGCAATGAACTTTGTTTAGCTTCAGGGATCTAATAATTAGAATCTTGTTCCTAAAAAATTTATTGTATATTTAAATAGAGTCTCAATAGCAAATAAGTTTGCTTAAAGTGTTTCTTTCGAGATTCCTGTTACAAATGTACATATTTGTGAGAACAATTTAATAAAATGATTTGCTTTTCTAAGTAGTATCCTTAAAAAGGATTGCTGTAAAAAATATGTACAATTAAAGTTAAAATGTAATCTTATGAAATGAAGTAACCCAAAGTAAACGCTTTAGCCCCACTGTATTAATAAAGAATACAAATAAGTACAGGACCAAAAGTATTGAGGTTTCGTACTCCAGTTGGAAAAACAAATTATAAGCTCCCACAAATAATGATACACAGCAGTCACATGGAGAATCGAAATCAAGATAAATGCGATTGCTATGTAGTATGTGGCTTTGTTCGTGTTTTCCTATTTTTTTTTTTTTTAACAATTTGTTCGATTTGCTAATGCGAACAGCTTAGGCAAATATTTTGGCATAAAAGTCAGCAAGTGACAAAATAGTAGCTATTAATTGTTTGTAAGCCGACTGAGTTGCTCGGCGTCTAAACATGGCCAGTGCGAGTCAATAGTTGTTGTTGACTGTTTGGTTCCGACCGAAACAAAGCCGCCTGAAAATGTTGTTAACCTCAGAAACCGCCAAGAACGTCAACAAGTGAAACATGGAATCGGTGGGGCTAAAAGTAAGATACACTTGGAAAAGAAGTTCCATTGAATTTTGGGATCATCTTTGGATACTATCAATCTTTTAGATTTAGACTTTTCTATCTGAAATTGGGGAAACACTGATGATAACGTCTTAAATATTTACAAAAAATTCAAAATTGACTAATAAATTCAAAAAAAAATTATAAAAGTAAAGGGATTTTATCATAAATACTGGTATAAATTTAAATTACGCAGCATGGTCTAAAAATTAACAATATACCGACTTTCTAAAGGTAAATAAATATTTGGGAATCCCTAAACTATATTAGGATGATAATAATAATAAGATAAATAAATGATTCAGTTTTATTTTAATGATTTGATTTGTTTTAAATTATTTATTAAGAAAACATCTTTAATTCGAAGTAATTTTGTAATTTTATTGGGCTGGAATTGTTTACTTAAAATATTGAAAATGAAGTAGGTAAGCTTTATCTATTTATTAAGAAAAATTAGTTTTTGAATTCGAAAAAAATGAAGCGCTCCATTTCTCCATTTTAGGACTTTCTCCCTTTCTTCTTTTTTATTCCAAGTGTAGAGCAACTAGAGATAGAGATTCAGTCGTCGGATTTAGACACCCCCTGCAAAAAGGTTGACGTAACGACTCTAGAAACAGTCTAAAAGCTAAACTCTTAGCATTTCCAGGCATTTTTTATTTTGCGGTATTGAAACAGCTGTCTTGCCCATATCCGTGGCATTTGAATGGAAACCACACACGCGCGAATTAATAAACATTTTAGCACTTTTGTGCAGCAGTCAACTCACCAGCGGGTTCTGGAGAGTCCAAACACCACAAAGAAAGGGGAACGCAGCGGATATCAGAAATCGAAAACCTGAAGAATCACAGCCAATTCGAACATGAACACTTGTGTTTTTTTTTTTTCTTTTTATTTTAATTGACTGTTTTTAGATATGTCATAATTTTCCTATGCACTTGGCTATTTTTAAATATTCCTCTGAATTGTTTTTTTTTTTTTGGGTTTCTTTTTATTTTTATGTTCTGTTCATTTTCTGCGCCTTGAGATCGTTCTCTCACTCTCTTGCGCTCTCCACACTGTTGTAACGGTTAAAATTCCTGTCTGCACATTCGATTTTCTTCACTTCTTCGCCACTCGGCGGCTTTTATTTGTTATTTGTTGTTATCACACTCGCAAAAGGCGTACAAAGGCACAATGTAAAGCTAATTTAAATTGAATTCAGCGCCCGGGAGCAAGTGGAAAATGAGGAAACCGCAATAAGGCGAAACAGTCAACGCGGCGACGTTAAAATTAGCTCTGAAACGCCGTGCGAATGCGCGCCTATGATTTCTTTGCCCATTGTGCTGACAGAGCTTTTGGGGCCATAAATAAAAGCTAGATCAACAAGTGAAAAAATAGCTGAACGAAAGCAAAAATGATTTTCAATCGGGAATTCTACTGGAGGGTATTATAATAAAGCAATATAATAAATCAAACCAAAAAAACTAAATAATAATAAAAAATAATATAATAATAATAAATGTGTTTTCTTGTTGATGTGTTTTACTTTCTTTAACAACATAAGAAAAAGTCCAGGAAAATCCGCTCTAAGCCAGGTAAAATAATTGTGAAACACTTTTTTGGAGTGCTCCGGGTTTATCTTTCGTTTTTGTTTTTATCACAAAAATAGGTGAGAATCGGTGCACGACTGATTGGTTTGTAAAAATTGAATATTTTTAGAATATCGATATGCAAACTTTAAGCTTTTAATTCAGAGCTCTGAAGAGTACCATAGATATTTTAAAACTATAAGAAATTAGATGTATCCACACTGATCAATAATAGCAATAGTCTTTTCATAGCTTTTCGATCTTCTAGTTTTCGTATATTTCAGGATTTACTCTTAAAGCTTTCAATTTAGCCAAATGGACAACACTGTTCACCAAAACTGCTCGCTCTCAGTCTCTCATTAGTCCTCTCTTCCTCTCGCTCTCAGTAGCTGGCGATGACCGTGGGGCTGAGACAGCCGGCGCTCTCTTTTGAAGAAGATTTTTGTAAACAAAACCGCGACACGCATTGTTGGTGCTAATGCCATTGTTGTTGTTCTGATAAACGCTAATTTGCCTATTGATATTGATGTTAATGCGCCTTCTCTCGCTCATACAGTCCCCTTCACGGCAATAGCAGTTAAGTGAAGTGCAAAATATTACAGTAATTTAATATTTTAGTCAAATATTCCGAATTCAACACGATTTGCATTACAAGTTTTTAAATAAATTAATAAATTTAATAATCAAAACGTATATTACAAAAATACATTTAAAAGGATATATATACATTTTAATATTATATGATTGCTTATGTATTTCTTACAATAATAATAATATTAAGACATAGGAGAAGTGCCAATTAATATTTATTAAAGAGTTCAAAAATTGCCTTCTCGAAAATTTCCAAAGTTTAAATCTTGGTAAATGTATTTACTATTGCCTTGACCACAATTGTTGTCATTTATTTGAGGGTGGGTGTGTTTTGTTTACTCTTTTGGAGCTGCTTAAAAAAACAGATTCAATTGCTATGATGGCCTCTATTAAATCACATTCCACCAGAGATCCCTGCACTCCTTGGGCAGCATCTATGTACATACATAAATGTCCTTGTTCACTAAGATAAAGTACCTGAGACGAGTAGTTACTAATAGAGTGTCTTGGGAACATTTCTACTTTTTGTATTTTATAGTTAAAAAACCCCCTAATAAAAGGTTCCTCAGAGTAGTTTAATTAATTATTTATGACACTCTTAGCTTCCTATCATTGCCATTCTACTGCAGCAAAACTGCACTTTACCACATATCCCTGTAGGCTCTAACCAGCAATTGCCTGTCTTTATCCGAACTGGTGGACTCGACGCGTAGAACTTGATCGTATTTGCTCCAGTCCTTGATGGTGTGGTGGAACATCACCTCCAGGACAAGAAGTTGCTCGTACAGGATATCCCATCCCACGCCGATGGTGGCGGCACAGGTCTCGAGGAGCCAGCGGAAGGAGCAGGGGAAAAACGTACGCAGCGCTCGCTTATCCGACTCCCGAATCTTGTTCGTGAAGCCATGCAGAAGCCAGCAGTCAAAGTTGGAGACTTGCAGCGTTAACTCCTCCAGCTCTGTTGGCGACTGATCTGGTTCTTCCCCGACAACGCTATCCGATTCTGGCGCCAAATCGCTGTTTGTCAGTTTCTTGTCTAGATGGCGGCGTGGCAGATCCAGGGGCACTTCCAACGGGTCCATATCCTCCTCCCCGAATGTTTGTATCGAGCTAAGGCTGTCGAGAAGAACCTCCTCATCATTATTGAGTTTGATTGCGTATCTGGGGGTCGCTTTGATCTCCCAAAAGGGATTGGCAGCCTCCAACCGCTCCCTCAGCGAGTGTCGTTGCTGTAACCTGGCCAGATAGGCGGCTCCATAGGTGGCAATGGGTTGACGAAATTGGAAGTCCGGACGTTTCTCCTTCCTTTTGAGTTCATTGATCCATGTCTCGCTCTTAATGTCACAATTGGCGCGGAATTCACGCGTAGCTGGAACCACAGCGGCAAGGGGATGAAAGAGTCCGACCTTTTCAATGTCCTCCTGGCAGGGGACCTCCACCACATGCATCTTCACCCCGCGCTGAGCTAAATATTTCTTTAAATCGTTGGTTTCCCCGATGAAGGGATCTAGGTCCCGCTGTGAATGATCCACGTTCATGTAGTCGGGAATGTCGATGGTCATGGCGTCTTCTTTGGTCTGTGAGATGTGATGCAGGATCCGTTTGAAGTATGTGTGAGCGGGTGTCAGGCTGTGCTGAAATTCAATGTGATTTTTGCCGATGCTATCTTCAATGGACTCGCCAAAGTGCTCCTTCAGGAGGGTCTCCATTGTGTGCGTCATATTCTCGTATTGACGCTGCATAGCCATTCCATGTAGCTCGTAGTTGCCATATTCCTGCTCCCTCTGCTTGCGATCCTTAATGAGGATATCATCCACCTGGCAGTCCGTTTTGTTTGGCACTCCAAAGCGACTAGCGAAGCTCTGGTTGTACTGAGCAACTATCACTTTTCTGAGCTCTACAAACTGCATCCACTCGGTAAATACAAAGAGCGGGGGTATTTTAGGATCTGATCCTACTGAACTCAGTATTTCTTCATTGATTTGCTTCGCTGACATCGAGATCTTCTTCTCTTTGACGTCGTCCAGTCCAAAGAGCAGCTTCATTACATACACGATATAGGCCATCACCCTGGGCTCGTAGCGCGGATATACGTTAAAGCCCGGGGGGCAAGTGAACCTTGGCGGATACAGCTCTATCAAACTGCCCACATACTTGGCGACCCGAGGCGGTAGGCCTAGCTCAAGGACATAGCGTTCGGCCAGGGCCAGAAGATTTGGCATTTGAAATTCACTCAGATTTATAAAATGCGCCATATGAGCCACGTGGGTGCGAAGGAACTGCGAGAAAAAAGAAAGATTGAGTAAAGCATTCCACTGAGAACATGCAAACGAGGACAAAACGTTAAAATACAATAGAAAATACCCTACCGTATATGAGCACTGGTCCCTGTGATTACCATGCTCTACCTCCTTGAGCAATGTCTTTCCTTGGGCGGCCACATTATCGGGCAGATACTTCAGCATATATCGGCTGGTCAGGTGCTCCTCTTCGACTAGCCGCAGCAAATCTGTTAGCTGGATGTCGTCTTCGATCATGTTGAGGGCTATAGCCAACACCACATATAACTTGTGCAAATTCAGATTGTATATATGTCGATCGAAGTTATGCAGTTCCTTGGCCTTGGGCCTCAGACCATGGCACTGCATGCTGCTAACCCTGCTGTGCTTGTCCAAATGCTTTAATGGCATCTTGCTCTTTAGCGTCTTGCGGGCTTTCCAGGACCATCGCAGGCCGACACTCTGTTTTGCGCTTTGCTCTGAGACTCCGCTTCTCTTGTACCCCGAGGCGTCAAGATTGCGCTGGAAAGGAGAGCAAGGTTTTAGTCTCGAGATAAAAGCTGGAGGTAGGAACTCTAACTAATGAGCGGCGTAATTATGTCATTTGCATACCCGCAATGTAGAGCACTTGGCTATAAAAGCAGAACATGGCCAAAGACAAGTCAGTAGCAGCAGCTTCACTTGCTTCAAACATGTCTCTGCGTCTGGTTTTGATTTGCTTGGCCATCTTGGCGGTGGCATATGCTCAGCCGGCTCCGGGAGCACCCCAGGAAGCCATCGAGAGTGAGTATAACGAGGATATTTTAGTTTCTTAAAGATACTTTAAATAATATTAAAAATCTATAGCTTCTGAGCCAGTTGAAGGGACTTTGGTGGGACCACTGAATGAGGCTAAGCCACGTACCCTTGTACTGCTGCTGCCCCTGCTGTTCCCCGACACATTCTATTTCTCTTAAATTTATGTTTTAAATAAACCCTTTTAATTTGAGTATCAAGAATCACCTTGGTTTTGTTCCATTTGCGAAACTTAGCGCGCTCATCATTGGGATCGACAGAAGCGCTGCCCCTCCTGATCTTCTTGAGCTTTGTCCGCTTGTAGTTGTAAATGATGCGTGCATCTCTGAAGAAATTGAGTGCTTTTAGTCAATTGTTATAGAAATTATACCTTCCTGCTTCTTATTTATCCTCCAACCCACCTGTCCAGTGCCCGTACATTAAGCTTGGGCAGACCGAAATCGTCGTTCCTGCAGAAGGCAACCTCCATTTGGCCCATGTACGCCGCCCACACCTGCAGGGACATCAACTTGAGCTCCGGCTTGGCGCCCATGTCGAGCAGCTCCTGAACGAAGCCGCGCAGCACATAGTTGTAGAATTCCCACGAGGTGATGTCGTTCTCCTCGGTATTGGCCAAATCCTTTGGACGCCGTATAACTCGGCTGGTATGCTTTCCAGCACCGGTTTCGTTAAACTCTTCGTCGGCGATTAGCTCCACCGCCTGAATCTTTTCCTTCTGTGTGCCGCACTCCTCGCAGTAGAAAAATCCCTCGCGCTCCTGGAATTTGTCCTCGCCGCACAATGTGCACTTCAAATCGACACCCTCCATCTTTATTTATGTTATTTTTTTCGGATTGTTAATTTAATAAACAAAATTGAAACGTGCTTGCTCATTAGTGATGTGACTCTGTCATATCTTGCACATCTCTAATCTTTTCTGAGTTCTTCTTCTTCTTCTTCTTCTTGTCGATTATCGATAATTGGCGCGTTATTCAAATAATGCCTCTTGCTTGCAGTTTGCAATTGAACAAAAGTTCGGTATTTGAAAAAAGTCTATCAAGAGAAATAAATACATAAGTAAAAACTTTGAATAAACGAAAAATGTGAGTAATTTAAATTTGCATTACAAATTTATCAAAACTTTTACGGTCTTACATTTATAAATGTTTCTATACAAAACAAGAAAGGAAGCTAACATTACATTCGCAGATTTGCATTTTTCTTCTACATCAAACGATCGTTTGTATGGCACCTATATGATATAGTCGTCCGAGAATAATATATAATTGCTATACCTCAAATTTGATGAAAATCTGTTGAAAACTGAAAAAGTTATAATTTTTAATTGTATTAATTTCTCGATTGTTCCTATGGGAGCTATATGATATAGTAGTACGATTTTCACAAAATTTTACACAAAACTGAAGAGTATAATAAAATGGCTATATTTTAAATTTGATCCAATTCTATTGAAAACTGAAAATGTTAAAAATTTTTTTGTAAAAATTTTCCGATCATCATTTTCCGCTGTTGTTCCGATCATTCCTATGGAAGCTATATGATATAGTCGTCCGATCCAGCCCGTTCCGACATATATACGAGTGAGAGTATATAGAAGGCTAACTGCAAAGTTTCATTCAGATAGCTTCAAAACTGAGAGACTAGTTTGCGTAGAAACGGACAGACGGACAGAAGGACAGACGGACAGACGGACATGGCTAGATCGACTCGGCTGTTGGTCCTGATCAAGAATATATATACTTTATATAGTCGGAGGTGCCTTCTTCACTGAGTTGCAAACTTTTGACTGAAATTATAATACCCTGCAAGGGTATAAAAATTAAGAATGGTCATGGAAATATGATGGAGATATGTTGATATGTGACATATTATATGGTCGTTCGCTGCGATTTATATACTGCCTGCAAAAAAAAAGGCGATTCATTCAAAAACCCCTTTTTTTTTTGTTAAATAAGAAAACCAAAATATCTTCAGTTATGTCAGTATCTTTTTTTGTTTGTTTATTGCACAATTACAATATACATGTGTTCACTTTCGTATAATTTATTAAAACTAAAGTTACTAAAGTATAGCAAAAAATGTGTAAGAGGGGGAAAAGGGACTAACTAAATCTGCGGGTGGGTAGGGTCTGGGGCGTCGCGTGGGTTAGTGAAGAAAACATAAACAACAGCAAGGTTGGCGGCACAGAGCCCTTAAAAACCGCAACTAAACTAGATCTGTGGCTAATTTCGTTTCATTTCGTATAAAACACAACAGTTTTAACAGGTTTGCTTGAAGAGAAAGCATAATAACAAGGTTTCATTTCATATTTTCCTTCTTTTGTTTTGGGAGTTAGAAGGGCAGGTTTTTATAGCTAAGATATAGTCACGATTATCTAATATGGTACATTCACTTATTTTTTTGTGTGTATTTTCTTATAATTTTTTTTGTTGTAATTTGTTAGCATAGAATTTTTTTTTATAAAAAAAATACAATTTTGTTTGTTGAGAGCTTAACAAAAACGCAAGCTAAACACTAACTTAGGCGATCGGATTCGATTCCGTAGAGACAATAAATATTTCATTCATGTTTCGGGGATATATAATCGGTTAACGCGGTATATGTAAAACTATTACTAGGATAGCGTATCAAAAATATTCATATAAACATTCGTATATATTTTCACTCAAGTCTTAAAAGTACAATTGGGCTTTCAATATGAATTTCGGCGGAGGAGAAGGCATTATTAAACGCACAATGTGCGCGTTATGGTTTCATTTTTGAATGGGTTTCCGGGGGTTGCCTGGGAAAGGCCGGGTTGGTTGCTTAGTTGGCTGGGTTGCTCTTCTAAATGGTCATCAGTGGGGGTCAATTTGTACAACTGACTATGGGTTTAAACTAATTATAAAATAGGAGCTTACATCTAAGTAGATTTATATATATATATGGTTCTTTCTCTTGCGTCGCTCTTTCTCACACACGTTCACTCTATAAGGCACAGAATATTTGTTACATCAGTTGTTGCTTTCTTCATTTTATACACATAAATACTTTTCTTGCTTAATGAAAATAAATACTAGAATTAATTACAAAAAATGTACAGCGAATATGGTGGGGAGGAGATGATGCGTGTGATGTTAGGGGGCTACACCTCCACGCCATAGTTGCGATCGACAATGTAGTCGTAGCGCTGTTGTTCTGGCGTGATGTCGCCATCAGTGGGTGGAGCAGAAGCTGCAGCTGGTCCAGGATTGGCAGCAGCAGGAGCAGGAGCCGGAGCAGGAGCAGGTGAAGCAGCAGGAGTGGCAGCAGGAGAGGCAGCTGGAGCTTCAGCTGGACTAACAGCAGGAGCAGCATTTAATGTTGGTGTTTTGGGCACTGCACCGGTCACCGATCTATGGTGATGGTGCTCACTGAGATTCTTGTTCCTGTTGCTGCTGGCCACCAATGCCGTATTGATGGCAATTGCCGTCTCAGCAGAATTGTAGAACTCATCTTCGTCCTCTTCCTCCTCCTCCTCCTCTTCTTCGATGGGATTGGCCTCCGGCAGAGTGAATTCAATGGGCAGCTCCGGCACCGACAGTCCCTTGCGTGTGAAAAAGGTGATCTTTTCCCTGTTAAGAAATTAAATTAAATATAAATAAAGATGTTCTAATAATTCCCAGTAAGTAGAATGACTTACTTGAACGACACTAGATCGGGACAGCCCTTGGGCACCTTGGTTTTGCGCAGCTTGTGAATCTCTTTGGCGGTCTTCATCAGCAGCTTCTGGAGCTGACGCTCCTCGGGACACTTGGCGGGATCGGCACGAGCCACCAGGCGTTGGAACTCCTCGTTCTCAATGGCCCAGGCGGCAATCAATGGATCCTTGTTCTCGCAGGCCTTCTGCAAACTGTTGGATAAAAGAAAAGCATTTGAATGAGTCTTGATTTCTTTTCGGGGTTTAATATTCAACTTACACTTCTTTGAGGTTCTGCAGCTTGGCAATTTGATCGTTGAGGAAGTAAAGCTTGCTGTGCTGCGCCTGCAGATCGAGCTCCAAATCCAAGCTGGTGCGGGGTATGTGAGTATGTAGTTCTGGAATTAAATATATGGTTTAGGTATTATATGACTGTTGTTTATCTTAAATCCTGACTTGACTTACTTGTGACAGGCTTGGGTGCCTTAGTGTGGAAGCGCAGGGATCGTCGCTCTGCGGCGCCGCGCTGGAAGGTATGAGGAGCCACTCCACAATGCATGGCTGAGTCAGAGTCGCTACGATTCAAGCGGCAATTGTAACGATTCTTGCTAACGGCCGCCGAGGGCGTAAAGGTCTGTGATCGCTTCACGGGCCTATCGTCCATTAGCTGCGATTGACCACGAGACTTCTCTGGGAGGAAGGCGCAGTCAGTGTTTGTTTCCTTGTCGGCAAACTCCTGCTTCATGTTCTGCAGATAGGCGTCAAGCATGCAGCTGGCTGTAGGGTTTTAATAAAGAAAACATTGAAATTAGAAAGTGAAGCCAAGTGAAGAGTAGATTGAACTTACAGTTCGTTGCGCCAACATCGTTAATGAGCTGCTTGTCATCGTCCTCCTCTTCCTCCTCCTCATCATCATCGTCATCGTCGTCGTCATCGCTGCACTCTTGCTCATTGGGACAACCCTTCTCCGGCTGCTCTTCAGCAATTTGCGCCTGCATTTCCATCGGCGGCGCCTGATTGCGTGTCAGGGTCGAAGTCTGCGAGGAAGTGATGGTGGACTCATCCGAAGACTCCTCTCGAGTGCCAACACTCGTGCTGAAATTGGAACTGGCGGCAGCAACAGCGGCTGCCGCTGCTGCGGCACTGGTGGAGGGAATGTCCAGGGACTCAAAGCTGGGAATGAACTTGGAGCTTAGAACGTTGTACCACTTTAAGGTGGAATCCTCCGGATTAAACTCGGCCATACTGATCTGGACAGTGCCCTGGAATAAATGGATACAGAAATGTTTTAGAAAAACTTATGAAGGAGTATTCTTTAGAGAATATTGAGGAAGCATCTACTTACAATAATCTCCTCCTTCTGTCCCGTCATGGTAACCACTGTGACCTGCAGGCTCTTGGTCAGCAGCTTGTCCAGCGTAATGGGCACTGCGAATGTGTCATTAAAGACGGGCTTCTGGAAATCTCCCAAGGCCTTGGTCCGTATGGAGGTGAGTGAATTCGGCAGCAAAGCGGCACGCAGATATCTAATGAATATTCACAATTAATATTTGTAATAATAATTTTGCTAAAACAGTAACTTACACTTGTGAGTTGTCCGACGAGGCCGTCCATAGAGCCAACAGATTGTTGGCCCGTTCCAGGGACACCACCAGCACACCCTCCTGCTTCAGATACTTGAGTCCTATTTGAACTTGGGCCAACTCCTTGCGCGGCAGATGGGCACGCGATGCCTCAAAGACACCGGAATCGCCGGCCACCGATTCATTGCTGACTGCCGCCGAAACGGATCTCGTATTGGATGTGGAGGATGAGCGGCTGAGCATCTCCTGCGGCAGATCCAGCAGCGAGGGCTTCTCCGAAATGGGTGAGAGT
This sequence comes from Drosophila serrata, assembly GCF_035046125.1. Lineage (NCBI taxonomy): Eukaryota > Metazoa > Arthropoda > Insecta > Diptera > Drosophilidae > Drosophila > Drosophila serrata. The sequence goes on along the minus strand of NW_028257131.1, from coordinate 84,930 downwards.
GGGGCCGAAGCGGCCAGAGTTAGTGGCGTTGCACCCAAATTCAACTTCTGCAGCTTCGCCTCCAGCATCATGCAATCGAGGACCGTGGAGTCGAGGTCATAGGGACGGGCTCGAACCCCAGAAAGTGGAACTGGCGGCGGGGCTGTGTAGGCGGGCGGGGCGGGCAGAGCATTGGCATAGGTGGGCTCCTCCTTTAGGTTCTGTGGTGTTTGATTATCCGCTCCAGGATTATACTTCATCGGTGAGGCGGGCGGCGTTTCCATGGACAAGCTGCTGCGCGGCGAGAGCGAGACCTCCGAGGACTGCTGTTGCTGCAGAACAGGATGCACAGGATGAACGGGATGCAGGCGCTGTTGGAACAATCGCTGCGAACGCCGTCTCAAATCCACCACATCGATGGGTGAATCCACCGCGAAGGGATCGATGTAGATGTCGGTGAAGCTCAGAGCACTCTTACTGCTGGCGGTGGACAGGGATCCCAGGCTGCTGCCGCTGCTAATGGAGAAGGTGCTCTCCGAGGAGAAGGACTTGAGTCGCTCCTCCAGCAGTTTGGTGGACTTGAGGGCCTCCTGCAGCTTGTCCAGCAGCAGCTGCTTCTCCTCGTGGAAGCGCAACCGGTTGGCCACACATGTGTTGTTGGCCTCGTACGCCTCCTTGAGGTCCTCCTCTAGTTTGTGACGGGTCTGTTGGATCACGCGCTTCTCCTCTTCGCTGCGCGACTTCACCGAGATGCTATTGAGGTCATTCAACAGCTTCTCCTTCTCCTGGATCAGCAGAATGCGATCCTTGTCCGACTCCAACTGACCCGGCTCAATGCGTTCCACATGGTCAGCCAGCTGCTGCTGCAGCTTCTTGATGTGCTTCCGCCACTCGGCATATTGCAGCTTGGTCTTGGCCATCTCCGCAAAGCGAGCTCCTCCATTCAGATTGTCGCCCGACACAGAACCACACAGATCCGTCTGACTGGCCACACACACTCGGTCGAAGGGCGAGGCGAGATCCGAGTTCTCCTCGCTGATCTGCTGGCGACTCAGCTCGTTCTTGATCTGCACCAGACTGCGCATGAGCTCCTCGCGCACCTTCTCGCCGGACACCAGCGACTTGTGCACCTTGAGCATTTCCTCGCGTATTGCCTGGACCTCGGCAATGTCATAGCATCCATTTTGCCGAGCATTGATCTTCTCGCCCACGGAATACAGGGTATTCATGCCGCGTTCCGTGTACGAAATATCATTGGTAATGTGGGTCAGCTCCTGCTTCAGCTGATGGACACGTTCCTTGGCCAGCATTAAGTCGGCTCTCAGGAGCTCTGGATCATGTCGGCTCATCGAGCTGGAGGAAGAGCACACTGGAAAACAAGATAGGAGAGTTTTTAATGGAAATGTTTTATTTGAGAAGCTGTTAATATCTGTTATATCTCTTAAAAATTACTTGTTTTGTTTGTCTTTTGTTGATTGATTACTGTTTGGATTTTAAAAAATAGCAAAAGGTGATAAGGATAATTTAAAAGTGTTTGTTCAATGGAAATCAAGAAATAGTTCTTGGAAAATATAGGCCATATCAGTTTTAAGTGAGTTTACATGGAAATTATTATAGATGAAGGACTTTTAATTGTTAAATCCTAACAAGTAATTTCGATAAGATACGTCCATGTAATATTCATTATTCAGATTAAGTTACTCAAATAACTAAGAGAATTAATTTAAATTATTCTGAAATTTTCTATACTTACAACTGCTTCGACTGGCTGCCTGTTTAAGGTGATTGTACTCCTCTTGGGCCCAAAGAAGACGCTGCTGTTTCACATCGAACATCTCCCGCTTGTTCTCCAACTGATCCTGTGCCGCTGACAGATAATCGCTTAGCATCTGCTCCTGGACACTCTTCCATTCCTGGCGCGGATCCTCCAGCTGTGTGCTCTGCTCCAAATGGTTGATATAGTAGAGACCAATCATGGGATCATAGGACTCCTCCCAGCCCATGGGCAGCTCATCGCCCACACAATCCTCAAAGGTCTGTGGCTTTGTGTAGCTGTAAATGTAAGATAATGAAAAATTATAAATTAATATATGTAAGTATTTCTCTTTAATTAATTAAATATGTGATATTTAATTATAAAATTGTAATTTGATAGGAACTAAAGCATTTTCCCATACATAATCTTATATTTAATACTTTATAGATAGAGACAGACAAGGATTTCCTTTGAATTTCCCATATCTTGAGATGTATCTCAACCTGTTCCCACGCCAGTTAGTTTTGGTGCTTGGAATTCGATAAGATTAACAGCATTTCCGGTGTGCATTTTGGCTAAAAAGAAAAAGTGCCTCCGGTGGAAAGAAATGTCGCAGAAATACCAATTTTTACCGCAGCCATGCGGCGGAATGTCTGCGCTCTGTTTGTTGTTGCCAATTGCCAACTCGCTGCCTAATCTTATCGAGGCCATAATTATATTCGCATAGTGCGGCAAGAAAGCAAAACAAAAATTCGAAAAAGAAAAAATAAATAAAACCAAAAACTGATGACGATGACAGTGTCGTCGTCGTCGTCGTAGTCTTCCACCTCCTCCTCCAGCAGGCAAGATCCATCCACTCCTTTGTCTGATTGCCTCGATTTCAATATCAGGCAACAGCATTTTCGCATTCCAATGATAATTGCTAATCGCCATGGATTGATTGTCAAAAACATACACACATTCATCCATGCACTGAGGAAAAACGGTGCACTATTTTATAAATAAACCAGAAATTTAAGTTTAAAAGACGAGAGTTCTTAAATGAATCTTGTATTTAAATAACCTATTGTGAGGTAGAGTCTTTAATAAGTATTTATCATATTTAATGAGTGCTGTTATTCAAACTCCTTTTCTTTGAGAAATTGTTAAGTACTTTATTCTCTGTGTATTCTTAACAATCAGATATCTATGTGTCCCTCTTTAATTGTAAATTTATATATGGTATTTTTTGTATTATTTGTTTATCTGTAAGGCCTTCCTTCCTTCTCTTTGGCATACTGTTAATTAATCATTGCTTTGGAATTCGCACAGCCATTAAAGAAGAAGCTCCCGGAGAATATATATACACAGATAATAATATCTGCGCCATATGCTATAGATATTCACCACGGACAGTGCGTTTCAGGGTTGTAAAACCAAACTTGCAGTTCAATGAACGATACAAAGGCGAACAAAGATCTCACATTTGCAATTCTACGAGTAATTATGGGAATGTTTTATAAAGAAAAGTATTTAAAACGAATAAATGTAACATTAAGACATATTGCAAAGGAATAAACTTAAAGTTTTTGATTAAAAGTGCTTTCAAATGATACAGAAATGATAATCAGCAATGGTATTGATTAAACTATTGAACTGAATCAGCTGTCAAATATAATAAATTGTTATTTATGAGCCAAATTTAGACATCGAATGACCGAGAGTATTATATTTGCACCTTTTTTAATATCTACTGTTTATTATGTACATATATATATCCACCAGATATCAGATACACAGATTGCAGCTCAACTTGCTGTCAATCATTTTCTTAGAATGTATCTCAGAGCCACGAGCCATTTTTGCCTTCTGTTTGCATTTTTAGACATATTTTTCAGTTCGTTGCTGTTTTATCTGGAATCGAATGTTGACGCAGCCATTGAAAATAAAATTAACGCAGCTGCTGCTGGCGACTAACAATTGATTTTGTTTATGATTGACTGGAAATACGCCGTGCTATTCAAATAAACAAACAAAACACACAAAAAAAAAAAAGAAAAGAAAGAAAGAAAAACCCAAAGATGAGCGCCGCTGACTAAAGATTTATTTTTGTAGTAAGTAATCAGTGGATTTTTTGGAAGTGCAAGGATTTGGGTCATAAATTAAACGAAGGCGTGTGTTTCTTATAATAATAAGTTTGAAATCTGCTTGTTAAGTTAAGATTTCGTTAATCTGCGGTTATAATTCGTTTGATTTGTTGAACAAACATAGCAAAAATACCCAGATAATAGATTGATTGTCATCAATGACGTCTAAGAGTGGAATGCAGAGAACTAAAGCAATCGCTAAGTACCCTATAAATGTATTTTAACAAAAGAAATGATTTCTTTTTTAAATAAAATAATAATCAAATTTAATATTAATCTGCATTTAAAGTTAATTTCACCTACTAAGATTACAATGCATAAGACACGTTTCTACCATTTTTTATCTCACCTTAAACTCATCTTAAGTTTGACATTATTTTTAATATTTAAGCACGAAGATGTCACGTTTTGTCTTGATAAAATGTACTTAATAAAAATGTGACAAACCCTAGATACTAATTATATCTAATAACACATTTTAAACGAGGTCCAAATGATTTAAAACACCTCCTAAAGTGTAGAATTACTTGTGAACGTGCTTTTGGGCAGGAACGCCAAGCAATAATATTAAAGAGTCATTGGCGATAGCTTATTATTGATATTGTGGTAGTATTTATATACACATGCACATCTAAGTACGCTCGTACTGTTTATTGCAATTGATTGAATTAAACGCTGGCGTTTAATAAGTAAACGGAACAAGGTTCATCCACTTTGCCCCCGTTGAAAACAACAAAGCAAAAGTGACACAGAAACATAGTTTGTGGGAAGCAGAAAATATAAATAATAATAATAAATAAACTGATATACAAAATGCATCGACGACATGCGCCAGTCTCCCTCTCTATCTCTCTAGGTGCAAAGCTCCACATTTGACACACAAAACAAACCGATCTCACGATCACCCAAAGACAATCACCAGCGAATAAATACATGACTTTGACGACTTTGATTCGGATTCGATGTCGTGGTAGCCTCGTGGATGGATTGTGGCCTGTCGATGTCAACAAAAAAATACACACAACGGTATGGTTTCATAATTTTAAATCAACAAATTTTGTATTTATTTTTTCAGTGACTTTTCTTGTTTATTTTTATTCTTTCTCTCTTAAAGTTTTGTAAGACAAGTTAAGTAAATGGCACACTCACAGCTTGCCATCTTGCATTACAGTCGGCAAAAGGTTTCAATAGAAGTTTGGTTAAATAAATAAACAAAAAGGTTATAATGGGTACAATATAATATAATGATTGTGAATGAAACTTTCTCGAATAGTAAAAATTATATAGATCTAGGTAAAGCCTTCTTGAATTTGAATATTCTCCAAATGCAATGTTCTCCAAATGTTTTCTTTATCTTCCACCGATTTTAGAAATGCAAATCCCCTGGCCAGAGATAAAGTTCTTGTCTTTTTATGAATCGAAAATCCATTCAATGAAAAACATTCCACCAAAAAATCACGAGGAACGTGGCTTAGTCTGTCATTTAATCAAAAGCCCCCCTCCATTTCCCTTAAGATTTTTTTTTTAGTATTCTTAGTAGACAGGTGTCAAGTGCAATTAAATTCGGTAAACGGCTGCCGTTTCTTATAGGGCCTTTAATTAACTCAATAAGAAAATCGTATGCAAATTGTTATGGGTTTTCCATTAGCGCTTGACCTCAGGAGACATCACCCCACCCCTTCGAGCATTCATAGATCGAATGGTGGAAAAAAAAATCAATGAAAGACGAGGCGACTCAAGGCGTGTCGAGGGAATTAGGGGGCAAGTGGGCGTGGCAGGTGTTACCAAGTAAGTAGGGCTTCCATTGGCACTTTTGCTGATGCTGACAGAAACAAGAAACGAGAAACGACAGGGTGGGCCACTCAATTCGGCTTGAAGGGGCAACCAACTTACGGGAGACTAACGACTTGCTGGCCTTTTAGCAGTTAACTCAAAACGGAGACTCCATCCTCAACACGGCCCACATTAAACGTTACGTTACGTTTGATATGCATGTGTGGCATGTGCGCACAATGGTGGTCAAGAAATTAGTTGCAGTAATAGGAAAATTCCAATAAGGCAACTAAGACACTTTTGATAGATATTTGCAAGGTTTTACAACTATAAATGTTAACCAAGATTGTTTTTAAAAAGCAAAAAGAAATCTTTAGGCAACTAATGTACACTTATTATTGCTCAGCATCTCCAGCCAAGTCGATTTAGACATGTACGTCCATGTAACAACAGATCTTATGTGACATAACAGATCTGAAAGTCACGAAATTTGGCTTCAATATTCCACTTTCGTCCTTAAAAATCATGGAACTGTAACTAACCTATAATAAATAGAAATTGAATCAATTAATAATACTTGTGTGGAGTAATTATAAAAATTTAATAACATTTTAAGGTTAACATGGAAGTCATAATATGAAATTTTTATTAAAATTATATAATGTTCTTTTAACCCTATCACAAATTTCTTCTAGCTCCTCTCGTATTTAAGCTCAAAAAATATGCTTTAGTTGTGTTTGAATTTAATGTAGAAATGTTTCTAAAAAGGGTATTTAAAAGTCTACAATAGTTTTCTAACTTGTTAGCTCAACCAAATAAATAAATACAATATGTTTGCTTTGTTACCTAACTTTAACTCTGAAAACTCCGTGTTTGTGCTGGGAAAGGACAGGATAAGAAATTTACAAAGTCAAAAGTAAGCCCATAAATCCCCCATAATTTATACACACTGAACTATTCCTATGACCGCACTCATATTGTAAACTTTTCATATTGATCTATTCTTCTGACCGCAATTGTTGATCCACACAAACATGTTCGCTGAAAGAGCGGACAAGAAATCTGCATAAATTAAATTATATTGTAAACAAAATATTTATGGCGCGGCGACGCAGCGGCGACCAAGAGTTGTAATAAATTCGCGCTTTAAAAAAATATATATGTACATACATATATAAAAAAAAATGCCACTAAGAAACTCGTTTCGAACCGAAAATATTTCAGCATGAATTTTTGTTGTCACAATATGAGTGAAACATGGGCATGGCATGGCACTCGACACAGAGAAAGAGACAGGTACGAATAAAAAATATAAAACTACTGCGAAGAGGGCAAAAGTTATCATTAGGCAGCTCTTAAGTTAACTGACACACTTGAAAATCCTCATCAACAATATTATTTAACTGTTCACATCGAGTTTTATGCTAATTTGCGGCCATAACAAGTCAGAACTGCTCCATGGAGTCGACCATTTGATGACCAATAAACAGCAAATGAAATTCTTTCAATACCTTTCATTTTTATCACATAAATAGCAAGGGTTTTTATCTGTTTGTCTAATTACATTAATCTTTACTGGTTTCAGTGGTACTGATGGTTTTTACTTCTCATCTAGGCTATTAAAATTCTATCGCCTGTCTTAAAAAAAAACATTTATTGTACATCCATCAATCTGTTGATCTTGAGTAATACTTTCTTAGGTTTTAAAACTATTATTCCCAAGTCCTTATCTTAGCTTTAGCAATCTAATTTCCGCATTAGGGTTATATCTTTTCAGACATAAACGTATCTTAAGTATGCACAACATTCCTTAAACCCTACGACGAAAAAAACCCACGACTATTTGAATTCTTTTTGGTTTTTTTTAATTGATTTCTTATAAAAAATAGACTTTAATGAATTCACATGAAGAGAATATCTCACAAATTAGCCGGCCATTCATTCCGGGCTCTGGAGAAGAGATCATTTAGCAATTCAAATCGTAGAGGCCTGCGTCAATCAAGTTCGACTTGAACGATATGTATAAATGATCATGTCCGAAATAAGCATAATATTAAATAAAAAACAAACAAAAAATAGGCCCAAGAGTCACGTAGACCGTTGTCTTGCCCAAAAGTCGGGTCGTCTATATACACTCCACTCTATAGTATTTCAATTATTTCACTCTGGCGGAACTGAGACATCGAACACGCAAGTGGAGTAGATGCCGCCGCAAGTGTTCCGGTTTATATACGTACATATATCGTCTATATACTATATAAAATCCAATGAGCTGAGCTCAAAGTGGTTTGGGAAATTAATGTCATGTTGATGTATGCAAGAATCATATAATCTCTGCGTTATAACCCAATTTGATCAAGCACACACATCACCTTGACATACCTATGTATCTCAGAAAATGTGCTATATATGTATGTATGTATGCTGCCCCACGAGGAATGAGGAACAACAAGCCCCCCGTTGTTGGCGATTGTGAAATAGTTTTATAGCCTATATAGTCAGGCTTCATACAGTGCGTTTCATAGCTGGAGAACCGGTGCCATTAACATGAATTGTTTTTGATCAAAAGCCACCGATAAAAGCCATTTAACCAAAGGTCGTCAGCAGAGAATTTATCGATATAAATCAAAGTGAAGCGATATGAAACAAAATCTGTATCATTTAGCAAATTAAGACAAATTTAAATTTAAATGATAAAGGAAGTTTCTAAATTCTTGTAAATCAATTCCTTAATAAGGGAAGTAACTTATGGAATTGATAATTGTGTTGATTAATAAATGGAGCCAATTATCGAGATGATTTCGATAAGATTATCGAAGGTCAGTTTTAGGCAATGAAGGAAGCTATGGGAATTTAATTTAGAAGAGGAAAATAATGGTCTAAATCAAGTAAATTAAAGTAGATTAAGTAAATTACTTAGCTATAAATGGGCGTGTCTTATATTCTAATCTTATCCTTAATTACACTACCTTGTGATATAGTAAAATACACATTTATGTAATATCAAGCGTTCTTGATCCCTATCGCAGAGAGATGCTTGGAAATGTTCATTTGTGACAAAACAATGTTTAATTATAATCGCTGACATTATTTGCTGTAAAATTATTATTTGCCTCACTGCCTGGTGTGCTCGGTGCTTCGTGTTCCCATTATCTGTCAGCGTTGAGAGCGTTGACAAATATTTTTGAGCTTAATCAAATTACGCTATAAAGGTCGTACGTCGTTTTATCTTATCGCGATTGCCGTTGTTGCCCATTTAACTCGACGATTTCATTTTATATTTCCCCCGTGTATAGTGTATATGAGAATGTCGTGGAAAAGTGGTGTATATTAGCTGCATTTCCTGTTCGCATCTCGTCCATCTCACACTTCCACTTCCTTCCGGCGCGATAAAAAGCGGAAACCACTTTAATGCCCGTCCACAATTTGTGTGAAGCTTATCAAATGCATTTTCCGACCCAACCGGGCCTGCTGTCTATGCATATTTTAAATATTTTTAACACCCCATTCCGAGAGAAAATAAAAAATAAAAGTCAATGAACTGCGCATGCGTTGGGGACCGAGGCGAGATAAGACAAAAAAGAGCTAAAAGTTTTCTTTTCTGTTTCTTTTTGGGGCGGCCTATCTGGAGGAAACTGTTTTTACAATCTGGCCAATGGGATTCATGGATTTCAGGGTTTCTGTTTCTGTTTCTGCGTTTCCCCTCCCCCACATAACATTTTCTCAAAACCCACTCGGCGGCAAGTGGGTGTCAATTACGGACTTTGGTATTCGGAATTTGGAATCCGGAGACTATCCATTCGATTCGAGTGGGTCGATGGTCGATCTCACATTAGTCACGATAGAAAAACACATGATAAGGGGCAGGGAAAATACAGAACGAACGACTTATATCCATCTTCAGAGCTCTTGATGGCTGCTTTTTAGTTTTTCACATTTCGAAATCACAAAATGTCTGCCATAAATTCCAAAGTAAACAATTGAAATAAATTTTTGCGCCATGAGCTGAGCGCACCGACTGCATACAAATTAACTATTAAAAAATTCATAGAATTTATACATGGACATAAACAAATGGACAAACAAACAGTAAGTAAATGTATGCAAAGAGCAGCGCCCACTCGCTCGTCATAGAAAAAGAAAAATCTGAAATACAAAATCCCGAAGCTAAAGCCAAAGCAAAATAAACTTAAATTGAAATTTATGATTTTTAATGACCTGTTGACGGGCGTTTGCTTTTGCCTTAACGTTTGCCCAGCTCGTAGCAATCTATTTGCAGGCACTGTGTAGTAATTGCCAAAAATTGAAATACACAAAAATTCAAAGAATTCTTGCAGTTTTTGAGTATTTATTGCAATCGATCGACCTCTTAAGATTTACTTGTGCAGTATTTTGACACTTTTAAACCGTTTTGGGATACGTTTTGAACTTTTTTAGATCAATAAATGTTAAAACATGTATAGATATAATTGAATACAGAAAGTACTTATTGCTATAATTCTATTTACTGCTTGCAGATCAGAGTTGCAATCATTATTTGCATCTATGTAAATATATATATCAAAGACTTTGTTTGTTGTTCTTTAAAAACCTTTAAGTTTATTATCAAGATTAAAGTTTCCATTAAGAAATATTTATGAAGCGATTAAATCAATCAATCAAGCTCACTCTTTCTCTTATCAAAAATTCAGCTGTGAATCAAATCTTTTTTGTGAATGAATTATTTCGGCAAGAAAATCATACGATTATTTGGCATTAATCAGTTAAATTATTACCTCATACATTACCTGGGAAAAATATTTATTGTAAAGGCTTTTAGTTTGGGGGAAATTTCCTTTTCGCCTTTTATTTTTTTTTAAAGAAATATGCAAACGGTATTCAATACGTCAACAAAAATTCTTGGTATGCGCATTATAAAAGATTTAAATTGGACACGACAACTCGGAAACATTTCTCGTGTCGCTTCGCAACGCCCACATGGAACATGCCAAAATGTTTCCAACCGATCCGATACGATCCTAACTAAACCTACATATGTATATGTACATATGTATAATTCACCAAAAATTCCCACTAAATTCGAGAGTGTGTGTGTGTTGGCTGAAAGGAACCTTGGCAAGCGTCAAGAACAAATACAAAAAGTTTGTTTTGCTTTGGTTTCTGGCATTTGTTTTTTTGTTTTTATTTGTGAAACTTTTCAGACTTCAAAGTGTCCACCTGTGCATTTTTCTTGGCCTGACATTAGTCGGTTCCGGGAATCGCTGAAGTATAGAGAATACATGGCCAAGAGAGCCGGACAGATACTTTTTCTGCCCAAGGAACAGAGAACAGAGAAAGAAAATATGTATTGAATAGATATAAAATATAGGTTTTTTATGTGGGAATAATGACTTAACAAAAGGATAATAATTACATACAATTTCGTAAAACATTTCATAACTTTAATGCTAGTTCTTGATGTCAGGTTACAATTCGGATGATCATATCTGTTACGTTTAAATACTTTATTTAGAGTAGATATATAGTCTATATATTTTGGCTAATTAATGAGCATATTAAAGAATATTCCTACAGTTTAATAAACAAATATTCCCTGCTCTCATGAAATATATGTCCCTTAGTTAAGTTGTTATTTCTTTAAAAAGATGGACTGCACTTCTCTCTGCAAACTTAATTCAAAGTTTGCTTGGCTTTTTAGCCGTAAGCCATCTCGTGTTCCTCTGTGAATTTTTTTGTTTTCTTTTGTGGTGTTGTTGTGCTATGTTTTGTGTGTGAGTAGTAGTAGTATAAGTAGTTGTAGTTGTTGGCCCCCGTCGATCGTGGTTGTACTCTGTCATTAACAAAACAACTGTTGCGACCTTCACATACCAGAGCAACCAAGCGACTGTGCGCCGAGCGAGGCGATCGCTCTGCTCACTCGCAGCGAGCAGAGATCGCATATATGTTTGTATGTACACCGATATATAGACGGATCATACATATATATATGTATATATATCGAATATATTGAAATAATAAGGCGAAAAATCCAACTGCAAAACGTGAATGCGAACGGGCAAACGACGTCAAAGTCTCTCCGCCACGAAATTATATTCGCCCGATCGTCATACTCGTGTTATATCGTATCTGATAGAATTTAGCCCGCAATAATGCAACTGAGCGGTAAAGGGGGAGGGTTTTCCCCCATTCCCCAATCCCCATTTCCCATTCCCCATTCCCCATGCCATTCCATTCCATTCCGATCCGATCCACATCATGCCATGCCATGCCATGCCATACCATTGTGTTGGGGCCGCATTCCAGACACGGGGTCGTGTGTGTGCGAATTGAACCCAGAATACTGAGAATATGTACAGCAAAAAAAGGGGGAAAAATATGCATATATATATATATATATATGGTATATGCAATATGCACTTACATATCTGGATCGGGAGGGGAGGGGTGTGCATATTTTGATGGGAATTTTTAGACATTTTAGACAGCAGAAAAAAAAAGGAAGGCACCTTTGGTTAATTGTGAGAGCCAAGCAAGTTGGAAAAGTTACTTTTTAACAATGGAAACACAAGAAAGCTTGTCAAGATCAACAAAATTGCATTACATTTTATGAATTAGTAGGGATATTTCATAAATCCCATATACCTTTGCTTGAAACTTGGGGAATTCTGTGTATCTTAAGAATTTATCTTCTTATGCAATGTTTTTGATACATTTTCCAGGGAAACCTTACCTTCTTTTAGACGTATTTCTACAAATTTATCAAAGCTTCAAGAGTTATATATAATTACTATCTATAATGTTTATTTTTGGGTATTTAATGTCTTCCCCCAATTATGAAATTAGCAGCAAGCTTGCCAAAAGAAAAAATTCCATACTTAATTATAGACCTTCACCTTTTTTTCTATTCAAATTTTGTTTTGATATTTTCACCTATAAATTCAATTTGCTTTTCGCAGACACTTTGGCTATTCTCTGCACGAAACAAAACGCAAAGGAAATATAGTTTTTATAAATAAATACTGCTGCTCTGCAGACAGTTTGGGAATTCACATCATGGCCAAAATTATTTCAAATATTTATTCATTATTTCTTTTTTCTCAGACATGAAAATACTTTTCAACATTGTCTACAAATAATAATAACAATAATAACAATAAAAAGAAGGCAGAATGAAAGCTGTGCCGCAACGAAAACGACGACGGAATGTTGGGATCGAAAAAATGCCGCATGTCAAATGGGCCAATTAACATTTCTGTTATTTGCCGCATTTATTTTGTTGTTGCCAGCTCTTTTCGTCGTCTTGTTCGCCTTTTGTTTTATAAATAAATATGCTTTTGTTTAAGATTTCATTGTTGCGAGCCGCTAACGCTGGCGAGGTATGCAAAAATGTGGCCAAATTTGTTGTTTGCTGTTTGGGTTGCATCCTCAGCTCCTACTCCCCCCTCCTCCTCCTCCTCCGCCTCATATTTCTCCCTAATTTCTGGCCATAACAATAATTTCTATATAAATCCGCGTTCCGTTCGAAACGAAACAAAATTCCAAGATATCGTTTTCTGGTTTGTTTATTTGTTTGTTTATCTCACACACACAAGTACAGATACAGATACAAACGCAGAGATACGGATACACCCGAAATTCAAATGCTAAGAACTTGAAAGATTTCCAATTTTATGGTAAGCGCTCGTGGCATACCATGGAATTTTAGTCTGTTTGTTGTTGTTTTTCTTACTGTAGCTCTGGGGCCTGGCCATAACCGATTGGCTTTTATTGATTAAAGAATTTTTTTTTGTTTTTTTTCTGCTGCTGCTACTTTTCGGTTTTTTTTATTTTTGTGGTTTTGCGTTCTAATGTTGCCGTGTATAAAAATATGGCGGTCAGGGTCGGATCATAAAGATAAGTAAGTGAAACGATACTAAAATAATAGTGGAATGCTTGAAAAAAAGAAAAGTTTTAAAGTTTTCAAGACAATGTAAGCATTTAATTTTAAATTAAATTTTATTTTTTTTATAATTATAAAATATAAGCAAATAAAAATAAAGGTTTAAGCAAGCCTAGAAACATTTTAAAAGTCTAAAATATTAAGTTTATTTCAGAAGAAACTTAAGCATTTGTCCTTGATGTTCAGCATGAATTCCCACTTGGGAATTCTAACGCTATTTTAAACAAAAAAGAAATAAATATTTTAAAATGCCAAAATAAAAATTAATGCAAAAATGCCAACAAGGATGTCTTATTAAGTTAATTAACTTTTTAATCAATTAAAATATAAATGATTCAGAAGCTTTTCAAATAATGTATAAAATGTAAATGTAATAAATTGTAAACTCAATAAATAAAAACATTATTTATTGTAAGAGCAAAAGAGAAAAACAAGAACAGAATCCCGAAAAAAACATATTTTACAGCCGGCTTCAAGTTCCGGTTATCTTGCGGATACATTTGCATACTGTTATTAAAAGATACTTATCTGGAAGTTCGGGCGCGTGTGTCGCTACCAATAAGGAAAAACAAAAATCGGCATTATATAAGCCAATTTAGATATATGTATATTCTTGTTGTTCTTGGCAGCGACAAAAAAAAAAGAATTAAATAAAAATATTTATTAGCGGCAGCAGATGCGCACACCAAGTGTATCTGCATCTGTATTCGTGTCTATGTGTGTGCATGATCATTTACTGTGGAGCAAACAAATAAACAAACATGCATAAATAACTCGTTGCAGTTGCAGCAGCAATAGTTGTTTTTGCTGTTGCTTTGCCTCCTTTGCCTCCAGCAAAGCAGAGCGAGATCGAGTCTGCGGGAGAGCGGCTGTGCGAGAGAGATGGCTGCGGCTCAGGAATGCGGTTTTGACAAGTTCTTCTAAAATTGTACGGGCAACTTTGCTATTTACGCTATGAAACAACAACAAAAACAGCAGCAGCAGCAGCAGCGAGAGAGACAGAGAGGGAGAGCAGCAATGTGTGCGAAGGAGCACGGAAAACAGAACATGAAAAAATGCCAGCAACAGCAACACACACACACACTCACAAGATGGTTGCGATCGCTGGCTGTGAGAGAGAAGAGAGCAATGCACGGAGAAAAAAATATGTTGCTTGTAACATATAAAATAATTCATATCAAAAATAATTAATTAAATATTTTTAGATAAAACTATTTATTATGAATTACAAAATTAAGTAAAATTATCCAAAACATTTTTCATTTAACTTAGTTAAATCCCATACAAGATCTCAACTTCTTTTTCCCCCAGTGCATTTGGCAGCAACAAACTATGCAGCAATGTCGCTGCAGTCGCTAGTTGAACGAACGCCGCGAGTGGCGGGCGAGGGAACATTGGGGGCGTGTTGGGAATGCCAGAGTGCGGCAAAGTAAATGCATTTTGTGTTTGGAAATAGGCTGACGACGACTACGAGCGACGGCGACAGCGACAGCGACAGCGATGGGGTTGTACTGCAGTTGTTGTTGCTGTTGGAAAATATTTCAAAGTTGCTGTGAACTCACAGCGGCAGCGGCACCAATTGAATGCAATTTGTTTGGCTGTGTGTGAGTGCATGCATTTATTAAAGCAATGCGCGCAGCATTGCCTTAAATGCCAAAGCTAACTACGAATGTATGTATCAAAAGCATTACATACGTGCACTGCAAGAAAAAATAATGCTCCGTCCAAGATATGTCCCTACTTTACGTTGATTAGTTAACAATTTAAAGGTTGGAAAATTCTTTTATTATTAAAATTTAACATAGTTTTCATTAAAGTTGCAAAAAGTTTAAAAGTTAATATATTAACTGTTGCAAATCAATTAAGGAAACATTAAAATACAAGTTTATAAATCTTTCTTTTTTAAATGTCGTTTCTAAGTTTGAAAATAGATAAAACAAATATTTTTTCCAATAAAATAATATTAATAAATGAAGCATTAATAAAGCATTGTGAAAAGTTAAATATAAATAGTAATAGGGTTAAATAAGTTCAAAGATTTGCATCATTGTCATTATTCGTTGTAAAAAGTATTAATATTTTCATAAAATATAAAAAAAAAAAAGTAACATTATTTATATTTTGTTCAGTGTAATTATGTATGTACATATCTACTACTATGTAATCTACGCCCTGCTTTTTTGTATTTGGCAAACATTCCAAGAGCTTGGCAACATTTTCTGCTGTTGCTGCTGTTGTTGTTGCTGCAGCATTTGTTGCTTTTGCTGCCGGGGACGGCAAGCAACATGCAGCCCATAAAAATGTTCTTATTTATGTACATATTTTGCAGCAGGCCTCGGCAGGGGGAGGAGGAGGCGGAGGCAAAGTCAGTTGCTTTGACATGAATGTCAGCTTTGCGCATTTAAGCAGTTTAATCAACATTTTTTTCTCTCTTTTTCTTTTATATTCCAGCCCTCCTTGCTTGCCGCTCCCGCTCTGTGAGCCGGTTTTTGTTGGCCAAACCATTTTCCATGTGCCAATGCGCCATGTGCAGCGTGTGCATCCTATGTGGAGTGCACACACACACACACACACACACACACACACTAGCTTGAAATGGGCGTGTGACAAAGATAGAAAAAAAACCGATACAAACAAAAAATCGCAAACTAAGAAATTGGGATCTGCGAAAAGATCTTTTTCGCGCATTCCTTTGGCCAGCATTCCTTGATCGAGCTGTTGCCCTGACCTACAAACCAATAAATTCCAGCTTAAATATCTCAAGAATGCGCGCAGAGTCAAAAAAAAAGGAAAAGAAAACGAATCGAAGAAACGACCGAATGAATTATGCGCTGTGGTAAACATTTTGACAGCACACAAAAGATACTTTGCAAAAGATACAGCCAGGCGAAGGCACAGCTATAGCCACAGATACATATTGAAATATATACAGTTCAAGTGGCATCCCAGGAATGCCGATATACAGCTAAAGTCCACATATGGTCTCGCTGCTCCCTCTCTCGCTCCCGTTCTGCCTGCCTTATCACTTCATTAGGCCATAAATTCGACAACAAAACGAAATTCCACAGTTGAACGAACAGCAGCAAACAACTTGAACACCTACGAGATACACAGTTACCGATTCAGATACATTCCACAGCAACAGCCACAGCCCCTTCCATGTTAATTATGCTCCTGCAGCCGCCTGCATCGCATTCAAAAAGATACAACACACAAAAAAAGCAGCAACAGAAAGAGGAGATGCAAGAAGAAAAGTTAATCTGGAAAATACGAATTATCTGTACTCTTGTAAGTAAGAAATAAAGATAAATTTAATTCAATTTAATTTTATTATCATAAATTATATATAACTTTAAATATAAGTCAACTATTAAATAAAATGGAAAGGATATAAACAATTTACTAAGTAAAAGCAAGATTCTTTTATAATTTCCAAAGTTTATCATTATTAAGTTCAAATATTCTTAATGTTAATAGTTATATAAGAACAATTCCTCAACAAATATACATTAAAATCATTAAAAAACTACACTTTTTATGTAATTTCAACTACTTTCTTGACAAACATCTGCTCATAGTCATAATACCCGCTTGAAAGGTTATTAAGCGAAGGTCTTTCTCATACAAAATGCGCGTGCGCCCGCGCGCAGAGTCCGCAGCCATAAGCCTCATCATCGCATTGCCCCCCGCAGACTCATCTGCATCTCTCCCTGTTTTTGGGGCACACAGACTTTTAAGAATATGTGTTATGCGCACTCAAATGGCATTCGGAAAGTGCTACTGAAAAAAATAACACACAAAAGTTTCGTGCAGCCAACAAAAGGGACCGAGTTGGGGATGAGTTTTGAAGAAGATCCCCGGCTTAAGACTCTGACTCCAATGCAATGTGGTGGTGGGGTGTGAGTTGTGTGTAGATTTCTGGTTAGGCCATAAACTATTTAGTCATGGCAACTCTAGGAACAGCTGATTACAGCGAATGCCATTGTGTCCACACACCGAGCGTGTCCAGTGCCTGATTAGGGCAATTAATTGCTAGCGATTAAGTCGGTATGCGAGAGGGAAGATGAAGATGATGAGTCTCCCCTCCTCCTCTGGAGTTCTTCCCTCGTTTAAGGCTTATAACCCAATACAGACAAGATCATGGGAAAGTGTTTTTTAAAATAGCAGATTAAAATCTTATAAATCGGTTTCCTCGCTTGGATTATATCTCTGTTCTGTAGACAGCTGCAAAAAACATATATGTATAAAACACATGCTCAAAGAGGGTTTAAAATATGTATTTCAGGTTTGAAATGGTCATGTTTTTGTTTAGAAGTGTACTTCTATTCAAGCCAACTTATTAAGGTTTGCTACCAACATTCCCTAGAATAAATACGATTTTTCTGTTCTATTTTAGATGTAACATTATAGTAATTCAAAAAGAAAATTAAAGAATAAATAAGTTTAACTACTGTACCTAATAAGGATAGCTTAAAATTAATATACCCCTTGCTCTCTACAAGAAACAGGGTACATCAGAGTGGATTTATCTTGAGTATGCACATTCCTGGGCTTGTATTTTAATTTCGTTTCGTTTCATTTCACTTGGTTTATTATTTTTCATAGCCGCTGCCTGCATACATGGAAGAAAATTGCTACCTTTGCACAGATTTCCATGATATACATATATACACACAGGAATTCACATATACACATCACGATCAGTCAAGAGCCAGCTCAGCATATGGCAAAAATCGTCCACACAGAGAAAATATTTGATTCCCATTCCAACAATATACAAATGTATCTTTACCATTTACCATTAATAGGTTTAAGTTCAATAATGTTAAAGATGGACATATTAAAACATTTATTAGACATTTATGCAAAGATATATATTTATAAGATATATATTTTTCCATGTGCAGCTTGCAGACGAATGCAGAAGCAAAATTAGCGAATAAAAACAAAAAATGCGCCTGGGGATCGCGCGTGCAGGCAGCCAGCTCGAAATCCAAAGCCAAAGCCAAAACCAAAGCCAAATCCAAATCTGAATCCCAATTCCGAGCCACAACCTCGGCCGGTAATAACCCAGACGACCAGAGAGCCACCAGAATCGCTGCCCTATCCACGTCTCCCCAAACATGAACAAAAAAAAATACAAAAAACGATCGCCGGGCGTAGAGTAACTTAATTTTCTGCTCACGTCTGCAGTTTCTGTAAGTGAAAAATTGTTCAGCTGCGCGAATGACAGCTGAATTATTATAAATCGATATGCTGGCCACTTGGAGGAGATTCACGACCAAAAAATAAAAAACCAACACAGAAAATAATGGCGAAAAATGAGGGCTAGTCCGAGTCACAATCACTTGGGGCAGTCTAAGGTGCGGATACACCGTGAATATTGTAAGATTTGAATAGTATAAAAATAATATCATGGGTTTCTTCTAACTTGATACCATATTAAAAACATTTTTGAGCCTATTCATTTATTTATTTTATATATATTTAAAAGGTGCCAGTATTTTTAGAGTAAATACTTCCATCCTTTTTACATTAACTACATACAAAAAAATTATACCCCCTGCAACAAAATGGTCTTTATCTGTCAGAGTAAAATGGCAAGGCAAGGCAAGGCAACCCTTTGCTTGTTTTAACCACCGCTTCTTCCTCCGCCTTCC
Organism: Drosophila serrata; assembly: GCF_035046125.1. Lineage (NCBI taxonomy): Eukaryota > Metazoa > Arthropoda > Insecta > Diptera > Drosophilidae > Drosophila > Drosophila serrata. The sequence continues at coordinate 65,697 of NW_028257131.1, read as the reverse complement.
TCTTAATTAGCACATGTTGAAAAGGAAATCATTATGCTTGATAAAAATCACAAGTGTTGATTGCTGAAGAACGTCGCCACTGACATGCAACAAGTGCGAGACAGGAAAAGTCGTTGCAGATCCCGTCGACGTGGTCGTTGTCGTTGGCTGGAAGTTGTTGCAACTTTTTCAGATGGCAGTTGGTGGCAACTTGCAGCAGCGGCAGCAGCAGCAGCAGATCTGGTGGAAAAACAGACGCTAAAATGGGCAAAACATGCGGTGCCAGAGGACCGACTAAAAGTTCGTTTATGTATCTGTCAGATACATTATGTACCCATGTGCCTATCTTTGGCCAGAGAGTGTCGCTGCTTTTGCTTTTGCTGCTCTTGCCGTTGCAGTGGCAGTTGCTGCGGTTGCTGCTGGTTGCAAGTGCAAAAGAAAATATTTTTTAACGCTTCGGGCCGCGTACAGCAAACTAGAAAATGTTTCTGCCGCTGCTGGCAAAAGCCGCGCGTTGCATTCATGCGCGTAATCAAATTGTAATCACGGCTTCGACTGCTGCATGTTGCAGCAGGGAGCAGCAAGAGCAACAGCAACAGCAGCAGCAGCAACAGTCGCAGCAACAACTGCTGCTGCCTCCTCCCGTTGACGTTGTTGTTAAGTGGAAATACTTGTTGCACAAATGCAATGCATGCTGCTCTTGCTCCTGCTGCTGCTGCTGTGTATCTGCATCTGTTGCCCGCATACAGTGGCTATTAACTAAGTGCAACGGTAACAAACTATAATGATTTATAATTTTTATAAACGCTAAACCAACCATCAAGTAAGCTTTAAGAAAGAAAAGCTTTTTTATTTTTCTATTTATGAGTTAAAAGTAATATTTAAACTAACCTAAAATATTTATTTATAACAAACTCCAAAAGTATAACCATACCATATAAAATTTAATCGAAAGTAATATAAATCTTTGAGGTTTCACAACATAAACATAAACAACTTTAAATAACTATTCGCAATTTCAATTTTTAAACTATATACTTTAACTGAAGACAACAGAAATGTCATAATTAATCTTTTGCTTTTTTTATATGGCATTTAAATACTTAAATAAATGGAAATGGGTGTTGATATCGTTTTTGTGGCAATTATCACTGTAGGTGCAGCCGCAGCAGCAAACGGCAATTGCATCTGCATTCTTTCCACTTTTCTTGCTGCTGCTGCTGTTGCTGCCGCTGTTGTTGCTGCTGCTGCTGCATTGCCTTGTGCAATTTATTAAATGAAAAATGCCGTTTTGCAGCTTTCCAAGTTGCTATACATGTACAGAGCTACGGAGCAGCTATATAAATTTATATATATATAAAGGAGTATATATCTAGATACATGTGCTGGCATCTTTTGCTGCGAAAAGCCAAATTGAATTTTATGCAAATTTGTTTCTTAGTTTGCTTTGACTTGGATGGAAATCGCCACATCTAATGCATAATGCCAGCCAGCTAACACACGCATGCAACACACACGCCTCTCCCCTATTTGCCTTCTTTATGCAATTGGTCGATCGATCCAACGATCCATCGCTCCAATCACTCCAACCGCTCGATTATTCGTTCTCGAATCAAAATGCCACAGGTGGAATTAGAACGCTCCACAATCTGGTTAAGAGCTGACTACACAGAGAACAAATATCTTCAAAGATCTCTAGACTTTAGATTCAGTTTCCACTGAAGAATATAGATTTTTTAACCTTATTTCTCTGTGTATCTCCTCCTTATATTTTTTATTATAATTTTTTTTCGCTACCGATCTCGGATGCAGATACTTCAGTATCGGCCCCCGCCGCTGGCGCCACTCTGTCCGACTTATGACAGCAATCGTTAAGCGCTTTCGCTAGGCCTTTTTGGCGGCGATTTGAGTTTATGTAAAACAAACGAGTTCGAGTTTGAGTTTGAGTTCGAGTCACTAACTCTATCCCCCAAACTAGTAGCTATATTTTTTTTGCTTTAAGCTTTTCGATTATTTTATTTTTGGTGGCCGGCTGTGAATAGATCGAGAAACTGTCACCAAACACGTTTCTGTGTCTAAGCCACACAAAAAATAAAGCAAAACAACCAAAAAAACGCACACAAAAATATTCCACTGTGTTGCCGCCTTGTTTGTGGCTAAACAATTGGCCAAAAAAATGAGAAAATCAAGAAGAAGATAGCGGCGAAAAAATGCCAAATCGCATGGCCAAGTCAAGTCGTTGTTAACTTTTGTTTATACAAAAAAAGAAACAGGGAAAAGAGAGGGCAACCAACGAAAAAAAAATCACAAAAAAATACCACCCGTTGTCGAAATGCTGTACAAACAAGTGAAACATTTATTAAGTCCAATACGATGTACAATGGAAATTCCATGACATTTGTCATCGCATCGGAATCCTTAAAGGGGAAATAAATAACTTTGAGACATGAAAGTCATTGGGTTTAACAAAGTGATACATAGTGTAACAAATGGAAATTCAGCGAAACTTATCTTACTTATTGAGCAAACATTTAAACATTTATACATGCAAAACATTCTATGCCTAAATTTAGCCCAACGAAAAGCCTTAGAAAATGTGTGCTATATAGCCCAGCCCAAGCAATTTATCGGTCGAATTTCAAGGGTATCGGCAATTCGACCTTGCATACCGCGTATATTGGAATAGATATTTATTTTTCTATGATTTTCTGTTGGCCATTTTGTGCTCGAAACGTGGCGAGGCCTTTAAAGGCCGCCCGAGGCCTGGCTCGCTTCGCTTTATTGTAGAAATTTATTTATGGTTTATTGGAATTTTTGCGCGCTACCGGCAGCAATTTTTAAAATTCAATAGCAGCGTCGGCGATCGATCAATGGACATTGAGAGCGGTATACACGACGTATGTATGACGAAAAGCGTAAATAATTTTCGGTTAAAAATATGCGAAGAGACTTGCAAAATACCAATAAAGGGTGGAGGAAGCGAGCAACTTGAAATATTTCAGTTTGCTCAATGATGGTGAAATCTATATTGAAATTGTTGAATTTAAATTGGGAATGTGAGTTGAATCGTTATCGTTTGTATCCCCTAGCTAATTTATAGGGAAAATACATGGTCATAAAGATCTCTTATAAGAGATCTTTATACATTTTAAAGGCTCTTATCCCCTGGATAACCCTGAAACGAGAACGCAGATACAAACAAGATCGCCACTTTTGCTGTGCATTCTAAAGGAACATTCCTGCGACATGTGTGCATATACAGAATCCACTTGATGCATAACCCTAACAAATGCGCAGATGTTTCGTTTCATTTTCACTGGCAAACGGAGAATGGGAAAGAAATACTGAAATTCCACAACGCTCGAAACGGTTCGGCTTTTAATTCAGTGAAACATTTTGAACAATGTCCATGCAATTTGAAACAAACAAAGGGAATGTTTGTGTTAATTGAAAGCGTGAAGCTCACACAGCCTCACACCAAATAAAATAAAAAGAAACATACACACAATTACAAGAAAAGCAGTATTAAGGAAAATGCGATAAAGTTCCCTTGCAGAAATATATTGTGTTTTAAATATCTTTAAGATATATTTACAAGAGTCCTCTTATATCAGAATAAGCTAGAAAGGTCTTAAAAAACACTTAAGGTAATTATCTATTAAAAATAAAAGTAGAAACCTTACAGTTTTTGAAGAAAGTGCTTAAAAAGAATAGAGGAAAATCATAAGAACTGAAACAAACTTATTTTTTGAGCTACTATACTCAAGTAATTACATCTATAAGCATAATTTAATTTACATAATTTATAGGATGCTAATAAGAATGCCTTAAAAGCAGTGAGAACCGCACAAAAAAGAGTATAAATTGATAGAGAAGGCGAAGAATTTCAGAAATCAATTATTTCGAAACTGCAAAAATTCCTACGAACATTTTGCAATTGTTTATGGGTAAGGCGAGAGAGAGAGAGAGGGAGCGAGCTAGAGACAAGACCAAAAAAAATGTGAGCGAGCGGCAAACTAAAATGTATCTATGAGATACATGGCCTGATGTGGTATCTCGGGCACGCTCTCTCTATCTCTCTCTCCACCGCCGCTCTCTTGCACTCATTACGTATGAGTTTGTTGGTTTTTGTATTTGCAGATCATTCCACCGAGCTTTATTTAACTTTTACTCTCCCCCGCTCTCCGTTTCTCCACCTCTCTCTCTCTCTCTCTCTCGCTCGCTCGCGTTTCCTGCCTTTTTTCGCCTTTAGTTTACAATTCATTTTTTGTTTGTTGCCACTCTCCTCAGCTCAGTTCAGTTATATTTGGAGTCTTAATCATCGCATTGGAATGTTTACTTGAAGTCTTTTCCCCTCCCCGCCTCGTTCCGTTTTGTTTTGCCCGTTCGCCTTGTTTAAAATATGTAATTTATTTTGCCGCTGCTTCTTGACTCTCGATCGCATTCCTTTCCTCACACACACACACACACACAATACATGCAAACGCACTCGCTGACTCGCCACACAAACACAGCTGCAGCACGCACCTTTTTCTTTCCGGTTCGGAATCGGAATTTATATGGGTTTTTTTTTCAGTCCACCGCTCTTGTTTTTGTTTTTGTTTACTGAAGCTTCCTGATTAAGCGAGCGGCTGCTCTCTCACCTGATCCCTGGTACCCTTTTGCGTTTTATGTCCAATATTTACTTATTAAGGAAAACAAAGGGGGTTTAAGTACTCGAGGGGATTGAAATATGTATGTACATACTATCTAGGAATTATCTGGTTTTTTTTTAAATAATTAATTTTATAAAACTGGGGAAAAATTAAAATAATAATAATGGTTCTTATAAGAAAATTATGTATCTTAACAGGCTCCAAGAAGGGTTTCATTTTCTTTAAATTATTTTATTTTAGATATTTTTCCCCTTAATACACTTACCAATCTCTGGGATCCAACCAGGTGGTCTTTTTGTTGATGTGATCTATGTAGTAGGTCTTGCCGTCAAAATCCTTGGCTATATCCCAGCCATCGGGCAGCGGAAAGTCGCTGTGGTGTTGCTGATGGTGTTGATGTTGGTGTTGTTGTTGGTGCTGTTGGTGGTGCTGCGGCTGGGGCCTCAGGTGATGGGGATGCAGGTGATGCTGCGATTGCGACGCTGTCTGTTGTAGATTCGGCATTTTCGTAGTATTTTCTCCCGGTTTGCTTTAAGTGGAGTCTGAGAAAACCTCGATTTTATTTTTTTTTTTCACCCGACGACGCGCGCTTTTTCTTTTTTTTCTCTGCTTCTGCCGTTTTTTTCGGGGGGTTTCTCTTTGCGCTGTTTACATTAGCAAAGACATTTCTTTTTATTTCATTCCATTTCTTTCACTCCGCCGATAATGGAGACACACACATACACACACACGGGCGAACGCGCGCGTGTAAGAGACAGAGAGCGAGCGAGCGGCGCTCTCAATTATTTATTTTTTTCGTAACTGCATTCCATTCCAGCACAATCGCACACACATACACTCATACACACACGCGATCACTGCTCACAGTTGCTGTTGTTGCTGCTTGCTTCTTTCCATTTCGTTCACTCGCACTGTTGTTGTTGTTGTTGTTGTGTTTTGTTGCTGTTGTAATCCTTTTCTTTTGCCTAATTGAAACTAATTAACTTGGAATTTAACGGCAACCGATCGTATTTTTCCTTTTCGCGATCTTGGTTCACAAAAAAATATGATACTTGATTTTCCGAGTTATTTGAGCCATTTCCTATTGGTGCCTCGAATTTTTCGTCGAAAATCAAAAGAGTATTTTCCGTTTTCCGCGGCCGAGCGGTACGACGTGAACTTATGAACTAGTGCTGACAAAACATCACAAACGTAAGCTCAATCTCTCTGCGTCCAACTGGTAAGAGCTGACAGTTTAGCTTAATTCCAGCTATATCTGGCGTATTTGAAAATGGAAAAGCTTTTGAAGTTTGCAACTAGCTTATAGCTATTTTCTGTTCCGTTTTTATCGTTTTATTTTAAAATTTTGGGGAAACAACCGGAAAATTTTTAGGACGCGAGCACAACAAATCAACTTAAGTTGTATTCCAAAGAAACAAATATCCCAATAACACAAATGTATCTATCGGACTAGTGTTGGCAAAACATTGAAGCGCTATCGATTTGTGATGACAAAACGTCAGAGCAGTAAATATCGATACTATCGATGTTTGGATATTGTTTTCAAAATATGGGGTAGAATTTACATACATGGGGTCAAATTCTCATGTAGGAGGTAAAATGTATTAACAGATGGGAGAATGAAATAGCTAGGTGAATCAACTTTAAGTGTGTATGTTTAGGGACTGGTGTAATTATTCAGTGAGGGTTTTAACACTCAATTTTAATCAGATCAGATCAATTTAATTTTAGCGGAAAATTAACTCATTTTTAAATAGCCAAATACAGTCTTCAGTGATTGAAAAGTAGCCCAAAAATGGATAAGTTGGTGGCACTTCGTTCGACGTTGTTCCAGTCAAATAAAATCCCTCTCTTTCTCTCTGGTCTGGTAACGCTGGCTTTAGATTCAAAAGTCTGGCAGCAGTGGTCACCAATTTAAAATTAAGTTCATTTTCGCGTTGCACCGTTATAAATCAGAAATATGCTTGTAATAAAAAAGATTATATATTTTTAATTATACAATACTTCTATAAATGGAAAACAATTTTATTGTATTGGTGTTTAAAAGATTTTTCTTTTAAATTAGTCTCCACATGCTCCAAACGCTTTCAGTTGGCAAGTCGTTTTTAACTTTTACTGCTTGATGCGTTACCGATGCAGTGGTTTTAAGAAATAACTTTAAAACAACAAGTTTTACTTTTCGGATTACAAATGTACCGTTCGTCATTATTAAAAATGTGAAAGATCTCTAAAAAGTCAAATTAGCATATTTATTTAAATTTTGTATGGCTATTGGGTAAAAATGTTAGAGGTCAGCAGAACAATGTTCTCCAATCACTGATGGATTTCTTACGATAGTAAGAAAACAGAAAAGGTCACAAAATGAAAAGATTAAAAAAAATTTCCACGCACCCATTGAAAATGCAATCCATCTTGTTTTGTACTTTATATTTTGTATTTGCAATTTAAAGTATTTTGTAAAAATCGAGTCAACAAGACTAACACAGCTTCAGCTCAAGACACATGCAATTCCATAGAGATTTCTTTATATTAAAATGAAATGAAAATTTAGAAGACAACGTTAGCAAAATGTAATCCATTCCATATCATACATACTTCCGCTCGATCCGTGTGAGGGTGAAGCCAACTCTTTGGATAGACTAACACGAAACCCTAACTAATTGGTAAATTACACATAAATTAATCATATCGGTCAACAACTACAACTAAATATTAGTTAATAGCGGATAAAGAGTGCCCAAAAGCTATGTACACTAGGCTAGAGTCTACTAGAGTCCCGGTTCCGCATCCTAATCCTCATCCTCATCCCTATCCGCTTTCATTTCCGTTTCCGCTTCGCTTAAGGGATAATTTATATCTCAGGAGAGGACCGGAGCACTGCAACCATTATTCAGACGGTACTCGGCATAGACCAGGCCAGTGTTGTGCCAGTGGTAGAAGGCGGCCACGATGATCAGATGCCACCAGTTGTGCGAGTGTCCCACAAAGTCCACCTTGCCGGTGAACCAGCGCTCGGGGATCTTGGCCGCGTAGAAGACGAACGCGATGAGGCAGAGCAAGTACATGACCACGATGCGGGGCACCATGAGCTGGAAATTGAAGGGGAAAGCATGATAAGTATTTTATTATATATTAACACTTTAATCCAACTCACCCTGACTAGCTCGTTCTCCAGACCACCCATCGCCACCGCCCAGTGACCAAGCGGAATGATGCCATAGGCGGACCACAGCAGCAGCACCGCCACCTTGCCATTCATCGATACATTTAGCCTTGGTATCTGGACGGCAATGGCCAGGGCGAACATGCCCAGGGCAATCGTGGAGTACAGGGTACGGAGGAAGGTGTGACACCAAAAGGCATAGTACATGCCGCTTATGTAGATGGCCACCAGAGAGAGCGAGATGCCCAGGAAGTCGACGGACAAGAAGAGCTCATAGTGCTCCTCCGACTTGCAGGAGAAGATGTGGTAGATGGCCGACATCAGCATGCAGAGACAGAAGCAGACCAGCAGGCAGACGACCAGCACTTGGTCGCTCAGCGAGGCATGGATCCGGAGGAATTGCAGGTCCATGATCGTCAGGCCGATGAACAGGATGCAGCCGGCCAAATGGCTCCAGATATTGATCTGTCCAACAAAAAAATTGGTTTATTTAGAAGTGATTTTTTGATATGACCCACATTTACTCACCGTCTCATTGGTCCACCAGAAAATGCTCTGCAGACACAACTTGTTGGATAGGAATGTGCGGTAGCCGCGGCGGATGTACGGATTGAACTTCAAATGGCTGGGAGCCTACAACCAAAAAAAGCAACAAAAAACACAATTGAATAAACATTCAAAATAAATCCATTTTAGTGTGGTCCGAAATCCAATAAGACATGCAAATTGAGCAAATCAGCATTGAGAATAAAGCCAAAGGGTACAACGGTGACGGAATAAAATAGGAAATGCCAAAAACAAATGGAGGAAACCTTTCTGCTTTTTCGTCTGGCATCAATCCCAATAAAAAGCGAAAAAAGCTTTTCATTTGCTTCAATTTAAAATACATAGAACTAATTAATTCGATTGATTTAGTTACAGATCGTGTTTATATTTGCTTTAAAATTTAAAACAGAAAAGTAAATATATTGCAAATATTGTACTAAAATAATGAATAACCGTTTTGCAAATGTTAGCCTTTACTTCATAAGCATGAAGGTTTTGAAGACTTACAATAATCAACTTTTTGTAACTGTATAACTGCCATGTTTATCATTTGATTAGATTCATATTTAATGAGCATGTATACGAATATGTATCTATGACATATATATTTACTTTATAACGAATTATAACATTTATATATGTATGTATTTGATTGACTTTTGGGCATGATACTCGGCATGAAACAAGCTTTTTTGATTATAAAAGATACGAATTTTGAACAACAAAATTTATGTATCTTATAATCCCAAATATGTAATGCTTTAGACAGTCATGCCTTAATAAACTCTGTTTATGATGTTAATAAAGTGTATTTTTGCTTTATGGGTCCTAAGATGCCACCTTCTGCCTAATGTACTAGGATTCATAATGACAAGATGCATAACGCCCATATATGTATTTCACTGGTTAAGACGCTGGCACACAAATCAAGCAAGTGCATTTGTGTGGTGCGAACAAATCTAGACTCTAGATCTTTAGGTTTTAGAGTGCTTAAGAAGTACTTTTCAGAAACATTTAAAAAAAGGTCTGAAGCTAAACCTATTTCCATTACATACAAAATCGAGTGAAAAAATCATATGGCGTTACTCATCTTGGTATTATATGATCTTTAATTGTACCCTAATAAGTTTACCGAATATAAAAACTGAACTTTAAGTATAACTTGTAATTAAGAAACCGAAATGTTCATACAGCAATCATATTTATTTTGGCGTTCCAAAAGCAATCTTTATTCGGAAGCAGTTATTATTATAAGCCCAGTTTAAATCTGGTTTCAAATTACTCGGCAACTCGGCAACCGAAATAAAATCCATTGAGAGCTTTTTCCGCAGCAGGGAACTAAATCACTGTTTGTACACTGAACTGGTTCGAAATTTCCCAGTAATTGAACTCAATACGATCCGCTTCAATTTCAAACAAAAGCAAAATTCGGGAGCGTTACCTTGGGGCTTTTCTACAGACATGTAAACTGAACAGTAGCTTCTTTTTAATTTTGCCTTTACTATTCAAATATTTAATGCTACCCGTTGAGCTTTTTTTGTATTTTTCGTTTGTTTGCTGGGCTGGCCGACCTTGATTCAGTTGGCATTTGTTTTGGTTTGTCTAATTGTATTATTTTGCAATTGCTGCCAACTCGACCGCCATGGCGGATTTCACATATTTCGGCGTTTTAACCATTTATTTACAAGCAGTGATCGTGAATTAGTTGAGCACATAAGCGATAACAATATAACTCAAGTTAACCTTACGATAAAAGCACGTTTTGATTTAGTTTCTCTTTTGAATTGAGTAAATAAATTATAAACAAAAATCATACAAATATTGAACAAAATAAATGTAAATACTTGAATTTTATAAGCTTATACAAAAACAATGAAATTTATAAGACGGAATCAGAAAATAATAATAAAGTCACTACTTAATTCTGTTGTAATTTAATAAACAAGTAATTTTTTAAGAGTTTTTATATCCAAAATTTAAATAAATAGCGTACGAAATGAATAAAAATATATTTTAAGATAAATAGCTGCGAAAACAAAAATTTACAAAATTTATAATAATAATAAAAAAACAATTATAAGCAGCATATTTAACAGAATAAATATATTACTATTTAAAAGCAATTAATAAATGAATTTAAAGAAAAGAAAGAGAGGATTAAACAAATAATTAAAACAAAGATCTGGTAACTATTGATTAGAAAACTTAGTAATTGTTTGAAATATTGAACTATTATTGAATATAGAATTCATATTTCTTAAAGCTTCACACGAAATTAATAAAAACTATGGAGTTCAATTGCTATTAAACACCTTAAACAACGTGTTAATATAATTTAAATACAACAATACAATGTGTATTTTTTCTGTAAGCTTTGAACCCGCATTTGTCCCTGATTGTTGGTGCTTTGTGTTTTTTTTTTTTTGTCAATTCGCCAAATACAATTTGCGATCAATTAAAATTCAGTGTGCGACAATTGATGCCAAATTTGCTGACCCCCATGACTGGCACTTGGCTCCGGTGGTTAACTCACATCATCGAAATTGCAGAGCCATTTGAATTTGGACAACTTCTCGTCATAGTTGGGTCCATGCCCCAGAATATTGGGCTCCTCGTTGGACGGAAATTGATGCGCTGCGTCCGTGGCGGTGTCCGCAACCAGTTGGCCATCGATCTGTTGAGAAGCAAAATTAGAGAAAAGGTTAAATAATAATATTAAATGCCATCGATTAGTAGTAGCTGCCGCAATGGTTCAAAACTAATTTGAATTGAGGACGAGCACAAAGATACACATAATATTATATACTCTTTAGAGATTCTTCCGCCTTATAGACGTTGGCAACTGGCCGGTTTCTCTTCTATATATATATAAATATATGTATATTTTTAGCCAACTTGCAGTTTGAAAAAGAAAAATTGATTTGTCTGCTTGATTTTATTATTATCTCTTCTTGTTGATCTTCCTGGCTATTGCAGTTTATTATTGTTGTTGTTATTATTATTTTGCATTGGTGTTAGTTTTCTGTTTATGAGAAAACAATCGAGCATGGCAAAAATGCAATAATAATAAACTAATAGCCGCATAAACAAATAACCATAGCAACAACAAACAGCAATAACAACTGCGAAGGGGGCTTTACTATAATTTGTTTATCCAGCTTCGAATTCTAATGCATAACAACAACAACAACAACACCAACAATTACACCAACATCAACAACAGTTTGTGGTGGGAGTGAGTGCAAGTGCAAGTGCAAGTGTCTCTATTCAATTCAATTTTCTATGACGTTTTGTTTACAATTTGAGCCATACGAATATTTTCTCTAGATTTTTTTTCAGTCTTTTATGGCTATTGTATGCACTTGTGCCCCATAGATAGTTCGACTCTATTGTTTAAGTATTTAAAATTATAATCAACAGAGTGATTTAAGTAAAAAAGTAAATAAATCACGTGCCTATTAAAATGTATATATATTTAAATAGAAAATGAATTCCCAAGTTCAAGTCATGCCAAAGATTAAAAGGTTATAAATGCTCTTTTTATATTAAGGCTAATTTTTAATAATTCTATTGATGTTTATATGATAAATTTTTCATTGAAATAATAATGACTTTTCTTTAATTACTAAATTTAAGAGACTTTATTCTCTGAACTGTAAAAATGATTGTTTCAAGGTAAAAAGGTAAAACAAACTAAATACAATACATTTCTAAATAACAATTTCAATCCTGATAACACTTACTTAACAAATCTACAAATATTTAAATGGTTTACCAAGCATTTAGCTTCCTATTTGTCAATAATTTGTATATTCATTTCACACTTAGAAATGTTTAACCGGAAAAAGATTATACAAAATAAATATAAGCAAAAGGTACCTCATCCAAAATATATATATACAATTTTTAGCAATACAAAAAATACATTTAATGACAATTAAAAAATCGCCTTATACTGAAAACTTAACACTTGATTTTCTAAAGATAAAAAGCACTACTTATATAACAACTGAACTAACTAACTAATATTGACGATGCTAATATTCCCGACATTTAGGAACCCATTTTATTTAGTTAATCTAATGGAATGCCTTCGATAAACAGGATGTGACACCCATTAATTGATGCCATTGACGCAAATAGTTTCCCAATCGCGGTTTTTTGTGTTTAACTTTCGGTTTTCGAGGGTTTTGGAATCCGAGCTTACGTCTTTCTTTTTGCTGCCACGATTAATGCACTTCAATTCGGTGGTCGTTGTTGTGGTAACAATGGTGGTTTCCATTTTATTAACGAAATTTAACACCAAATCACACTTGGATAATGTTTAAATGGAATGTTAACTGAAATTATCACTTAATATTTGGATTCTGTTTGTAGTGTTTTCTTTACTCAATTTTCTCACATAAAAATCATGGAATTTATCATGTTTTTATACAAATATTTCACGGCTCCTTGATTGCTTTTTATTTATTTTTTAAATATTTCAACTGAGCGCGAAATTGAAAAACAAAACCGTTGCGCTGGCTAACTGGCTGGCAACTGGCAACTGAAAATCCCCCAAGATCCAATGATTCGAATCGGAAAAAAGCTTTTCGCCCTCGACAAGCTTTCGCAGCAGCCGCACGTTTCGATTGCAGAATGTTTTATTTATTATTTTTTTTGTTGTATTTTTTATTTTTTTCGGGAGAGTCCGAAAAGAGCTGAGCAATCTCTTTCAACGAGTAGGCCGATCTTTTGGGCGACAGTTATGCTGAAATTATGCGAAATTTCGTGGCTGATGGGGGGAGCTTTCGCTTCTTGTGCAAGAGAAGGCCTGTTTTTATACCTATTTTTTTCGTTTTGGTCAAGTCAGGTTGATTATCGAGTACACTTGGAGAAATTATGTAAAAATAAATCAATTTTAAATAAAGATTTTATGATATGATTAGTCATTGATATGAAATAGTCATTGACATTATAAATATCTTTATTTTAAACTCTGTGATATCGTAATTGCTTATTTTTTGTTTTATTCTTTATTTTTTATTTAATTTTTTTTTTTTTTGTTATTTATTCTATTTTTAATATTTAATTTACTTTATTTAAAGTTTTTAAATCACGTAATTTTAATAGCACCTCATATTAAAACCTTAGGAAAGATGTCTTTAATAATGGAATATATTTTTTTAAGATGCCGAATTCAGTATTTATTCTTTTTTTTTTCATTTTAATTTTTTTATTATGAATTAATTTTTGAGTATACGATTTTTTAGTGTTATCTTGCCCTGTGACAACTTAATTTAGTATGTATATTTTAGTATGAATTTGTTTTTTTAGAATAGCTTTAATCTCCGAGTAATACCTCTCAACTAATATTCTAAGTATTGTTAAAATGTACATATATGGCTTTTAAAAATTAATTTAAACTAGTTCCTAAATAAATATATTCTTCTGTGTACAAATTTTAAACATTAATTATTTTTATTAATTATTTGCCCTGTTATTCTTTTGAGTGTACCCATAATTATGACCCATGGATGGACAAGCCCCCATATTATATAAGCCATCGGAGTTGACGATCCATCGCACATTGAGAACCACTTGTAAACAGTAATTGCATAATTCCTAGAGCTCTCGAAGCTTTTCTCCCGAATTCTCATTATTATTTGTTTACGCCAGATCAATAGCAGTAAGCGGATGCGTGATAAAGTTTTTGAAGCTGTTGCGGGAGGCATAAATAAAAAACAGATTCAGAGAGATCTGAAAATCGGAAAAGTGAGCTCATAAAACCAGTTTCTCCCTTCATCGAAGTTCAGGAATTCCGCGTGCCAACTTTCGCAATGACCCCCACACACGCAATGCCGGCCCGTGTGTAAACATAATGCATAACAAGATATCGGTGTGGCAAGCTCTAATCGGTTACAAATAAGCCCAACTTGACCTTGGCTCCATTCGGGCAGATCTGCGTCAGCTAAAGCAATAGCTCAGCCCTGGGGACTGTGGGCAAAATCGCGCACTCTGCCACTTTTCGGTTAAGGTTATCCGTGAGCTCTTGGGTTCCGCTTTTCATTTGACAGCTCTGATTGACTGCAACGACGGAGATGCACGTGCCAGTCGACAGCAGGTGAGAACAGGAGCGGATTTCTCCCAGCTAAGGGTTTATTAGAGAATCGAACTAGAACCAAGTCTGGGTTTATTATTTAGGTTGCCATAGAAAATGCTGTTAATCCTTACATTTCATATAACAAATGTACCATAAATACAAGATCTCTGGGAACAAAGGTAGTGGAACACTAATCAAATAACTAAAACTTCATTTATTTCTTAACTGAAAAAAGAAGACCCCTTGGACATTCGATTGAATTAGAACATTCACTTCTTAAAGTGACCTTAAATCGATACCGATCTTTAAGTCAGTTTATCATTTATCTTTAATGATGCAGGGGATAATCCATTAGATATTTATATAGAATTGTGGTAGAGCTATAATATCTTTAACTATTCTCTGTATTGATTTAGAAAATCGGAATATTGTTTTTAGAGATATAAAAATATAGAAATAAAAGTTTTTAAATAGAAAAACTTTTTTAACCTTGTAACTTCTTTATTTATTTATTTATTTTTTTATGATAATACTCAAGTAAAATAGAGTACTTAAGTTGATCCAGAAATCATTAGGCTTTTTAAAACCCTTAAAAATATGTTTGAAAGTATGCAATGCCTTTTTTTGGTACCGAGTTTAATTCAAATTTCCCAATTTTCTGTAGCACTCCCGTATATTTAGAAAATTATTATTTTAATTGAAATCCTTTTTTTTATAACAACTTTCTTTATATTTTAAGAACATAAAAACTCATTGGATGCTCTAAAAGAGATCAAAACACGAATGTTACAGTAACAAAAAAGAATTAAAAATATCTCTAAATTCATAAATTGCTAGGATTGAAAAAAATTCATTTTAAATGTGTTTAAAAGTAAAGTATAATTTTTTATAAGGCTGTGAATTAAGTTTTCAATTTTGTTCCTTACAATGTACATATGTATGTACGTACAAATGTAAAATTGTATAACGTTATTTTGAATACCTTTTGGAACGCTTTAAGAACCCTAGTGATTACCAAAAGCCAGGTGGCTTTATAAGCAAAAAAAAAGGTATACTTTTTTAAAAGTTTACATTCATCTTTTCAGTAATTAATAGAACAATAAATATGTATATAAAGAAACTTGCAAATTCCAAAGGGCTTCCTCAACGAGAACTTGCTTGCTTATATAATTTAAATATGTATGTACATATAGGTATGCATTTATTTATATGATTATTAGGTTCGATCGTAAGCCCTTATATATGTAGGTCAATTAGTAACTTTAGATTCTTAAAACCCGCTCTCACACTTACCCATTTATCTTCTGCTGAATCCTGTCCAGATTTCCTTAGGTAGCAGGTGGAAGACTCAACCGATAGCTCCGATTCGTCGAGGCCCTCCCGGGGACGCGGACTCATGGCGACTTAGGAGCCTGGTGAGGTGGAATTTACAGCTCGATTAGAGATCGTTATAAATATACGTTTTTAGGCGCCAATTGTTAGAGATCTCCCCCTTCCCTACTTCACAGAAGAGTGCGAAAATCAAGACAAGCTTCCCCAACAAAAGGCAGCTTGAGTGGTGCCAAGAGGGGAGCGTGTTGCCATGTTGGAGCGAACAAAGAAAGCGTGCTTCATTCTCTTTTCCTCTCTCTCTCGCGAAAGCCCCTCTTTCGTGGCTCTTCATTATTGGAGCTGTTTTCGAAGCTCAATCGATTATCACTAAAAGAAACCTTTTACCAAAAAGGTCTCAAAGCAAACTATTTTTTTTGCTGAACTGATAATTTTTAATGTTATATAAGAAATTTAATAATGAAACCAGTTTTTGAATTAAAAATACAAAAAACACATGTAAATAAATCGAAAAACTATATACTGCATCAGGTTTCTCAAGTTGTTTTGAATGAAAAATGCCATAAATCTCTTTTTAAATTGGCTTTAAGCTGTGAATGTGTATTTTGCAAAGCAAAACTACTCCGATTTCTCTCAGTGTGCCAAGCTAGAGGCATTCATTTCCACGACTGCAATTTTTCGGTTTATGTTTTTTTATAGCACACACATTTCTCTCGCACAGAAGCGTCCCCGTGTTTGCATAACCAAAATTTCTAAAAAGTTTTCCAGGTCAACGGGGGAATCGTAGCTTTCGCACAGCACGTGACCCGCAGTCAATTGCAGTTTTATTAATTAATATTCCCGATCGATCGGTCGTTGGGATAACCTTCAATTGATTTTGATTTACTTTGCTTTTCTGCGCGAATCACAATTTCACTTCGAGAGCTGAAAAGAACTTCTCGCGTACACCTCTCACAACGCGGCAAAAATATCGAATGAATATTGCTTGCACAGAGCCCCCAACGAACCCCATTGCCCTGGCGTTGAAAGAGAACGCTCTCATTCGCATTAAAGAGAGCATCTAAGAGAGCGAAAGCTCCGCGCGCATGGCTGTTTGTGTTTTAATTGAGTCTTTTGAATTGATTAAATACTAATTTAGAATGCCGTGGACGTTGCCGCCATCGGTGATCTTACACTGCGAGACATCTGCTGAAACACTTCCTGTATATTTGCAATTTAAATTCCATTTGTCATTGCACTCAAGATTAAGTTAAGAGAGGCTTTGAAGGGGAATCTTGAGAGTGGATTTGAACTTTAGGCATTTTTAAAAGCTTACTTACTTAATTTCATGAAAAGTGAACATTTTTAATACAAGCTAGTACATCTTTAAATAATATTTTAAAGAAGAATCTAAGTTCAGCTTTTAATTAAGAAATTATTATTAAAGCTAAGAAAAAAGTATAATCAAGATGAACACTTATTAAAGAAATTTGTCAAATGGATCATAATACCTTCTTTTATATTTAAACATTTAAACAAATGCTTTTAAAAGGTGGCCTGAACATTAAGTTAATTATTTTGAACCTCTTTAAAGGCTAATTCTCTTTATAACTTATTAATATGCTACTATTCAAAGTCTAAATGGTTTTATTTATCTTCTCAAAGTTCTGCTTCGTCGAGGTCTGTTTAAGGCTAACCTTCAGTTAAAATCAACAAATTAGTTCTGTCGATTCGACAAATATTTATTCTGTATGAATGTATTTGCCGGTTATCTATCTAATGGTCCTTGTCAGTTTTCCTAATCGAAAAATTATAACTGTGGATTGAAAAGCATAGCAAAAACTCACATACTTCGTATAACTACGAATATTTATCTTTGATCATGTTGAACAAACTTTAACTCCACAAAGTATTTCGCTAAATTTCGACTCCACATTGAGAAATTAGATTCTAATAAACTTTATGTACGCTTGTTACGACATTGACCTATACTTTCTTAATTCTCACTATAACTTTAAATTAAACTTGATTATTTACCAAAACACATTTTAAACTTTCTATTCGACAAAATTCTCTGGCTGAATGAAAGTGAATTTTAAAGAGCTAAGCACAATTTAAATAATTTTTATAATTGTATATTTTTTTTAAGCGAGGTTGATGCTTAGCTTCAGTTAAGGTTAAAAAAAAAATTTAGAAAACAATTACTTTGTAGATACAAAACATATTTTTCCATAAGCAGAATTCGTCTCTTAATAATTATGACGATTTTCAAGTACTCATTTAACATTTCCATATATCTTATCGTATACTCTTTGGCAAAGGCTTTAACCAAATATCTATGTAAACTGGCACTAAAAATTCATACTTTACCACTTGGCTTTAACTCTTTTTCTTACCTCGAAGGCAACAGCCAAGTGCCCTTCGCATTGACCGACTTTACAAACGTTAAAACTCTCGACCCCAGCTGAGAGGCGGCCAATTGAAAGTTTTTTTATTGACCTAAGAAAGCTGCTGTCACTTGACATTGTCGTGGCTATATAAGATAGATATTAACCACAAAAGCTCTGTTCTTAGCGGTCCATTTCAAAGTCCACTTGATGATGTTGGCCAATTAAAAACTGCTGTACAGTGGAAATATATACATATGCGCTTATAACGAGCTCTATTGCCTTATAAAAGTTAATCGAGAAACTCTCTCCAGATCTTTACACCTTTATAATTATTCAAATCATCTAAATAAGCCTTGATTTTGGCAGATTTTAAGGGTTTTTACAGTTCATAAGCACAAATAATAAACAAGCATTACTTGTAATAAAATTGTTCAATAAATATCGGGACAAATACAACAACAATCCAATGTTAGAAATGCTTATACAACAACAATAAAATGATGCATTTTCAAAATGTACTTTTACAATGTCAAATCATAAAGATTTTATATAAAAAACTATATTCAAGCATTACTTGTAATAACTAAAACTGTTAAGAAAATGTGTGGACAAATACAATTCAAAATTTTCAAACAATATTTATAAATTTGTACAAGGAACCCATAACGCTTTGTAAAAAACGTTTTGATACAACAATAAAAGGTAAAGTGGAAAAAGTGCGTTTACAAAAATTGTTAAACATCGCTAAGAGCCTCTCGTCAGCAATTACAAAATGATTTCCAGTGACAGAAAGCCTTACCATTCTACACTTTTCACTTCACCTCTGGATGTTAAATTGAATTTTTGCAATTTTTATTTTTCCGGTTCATTAAATATAATATAATAATAATAATAATTTTTCCAGCTGATTTTTTATTTGTAGTTTTGTTTTTCTTTGTATTTAAACTTATTATGTGTTGATGCTGTTGTTGGTAGCTGTCTAGCTTTTAATGTTTAATGCTTACATAATTTTTCATTCAGTAATTATTATTAAATTATTTCCGTTTATGCTGTTCTGTTTCGGTTCGGTTCAAACACACACATTGTTTCCAGTCCGCCACCAATCCGCCAATTGTTGCTATTGCTATAGCTATAGCTGCTGCTGCGGCTGCTGCTGTTGTTGCTGCTGCTGCTGCTTCGGTCCGCCGGCGGTTGCTATTGCTATTTGCTGGATGCAGTACCGCCCGCTGCTGATGTTGCTACGTCGCTCGAACTTGAGCTGATAGCTGCGGCAGGAGCGTCGGCGGCAACGATGGCGACGGCAGCTGCTGATCTTATTGCTGCTGCAGATGCAGTCACCGATGTTGGTGTTGCGCCTGCGGCTGCTGCTGCTGCTGCTTCGATTGTTGGTGATGATGTGGTTGCTGCTGCAGCAGCTCCTGCTGATATTGTTGTTAATGCCATTAACAATGTTGCCGCGGCGGCGACTGCAGCTCCTCTCCCTCTTCTTTTGCTGACTATTGATGTAAACTATTGTTGTTGATGTTGCTTTTACTGTTTCTGCTGTTGTTGTTGATGTTGTTGTGGTTGCTGTTGCTGTTGCTTTTGCTTTAACTGCTGCTGCTGCTGTTGTTGCTGTTGTTGTTGTTTTTGTTGATGTTGAATTTGCTGATTCTTCTGTTGGACTGTTGCTGCAATCTGGAACGCATCACATAGCATACTTCCTAGTCCACTCTCGTGCCAGCTCATTGTATTTTTCCCGATCAGTTTTATATATTCTGGCAATCTCTGGAACAAGTGGATCGTCTGGATTGGGATCACAGAGTAGAGAGCAAATTGATAATAAAACTGCAAGAGAAAAATTATATTAGTTATTATTTTAATCAATTTGGTAATAGCTGATTACTTACCTTTTGAAATTGTTAATGCTGGCGACCACTGAGATCTTAAGATATCGAGACAAATCGACCCATTGCTGTTAATGTTTGGATGGTATATGCGCGTTGTAAAAGCCACTTTGGGTGGCTTAAAGGGATAGTCTGTTGGAAAATGTATAGTTAAGAAGAATACACCTCCTTGATAAGGGCTGTCCGGCTAAAAGAAAATAAAAATAACAATTAGTCTAGAAGAAAAATAGGGAAAAGCAACGAATTTCTGTTGAATTTTTTTGTAGATAGCAAGGCAGAGACTGGGTTCAGTTGATGAGCAATACAATTTACAAAAGAAATAGCTACTTTTCTGGTACTGCAGGTCACTGAACCTTTGGTTTAAGGATTACTAATTTATTAGTCTTAGTATTGTACAAATTAGTTAAATAAAATGGTTGTTATTAATATTTTAGTTTTCTTTAATGAATTTCTATTTACTTGGAAAAGATAGATATTAAGAAAAGTAACGTAAGAATAATTTCCTAGAAAAGAAAATCTCTTCTGTTTAAAAAATTGCATATTTATTTACATTTACAACGTTTGTTAACAACCTATTATCAGCAGGTTCATCTATCTGCTTATCAATAATTCGACTAGATTACTATTTACATTATTACAATACTGCGAATCTTTGTTATCTCATCCTATCGTTAATATATTTATAGAAATGATCTACATCAACATCGAACACCAATCTCGCCTCGGACTGCAAAAATAAAACAAACAGAGATTAGTCAAGATTTTCAAGTTAAACAGTTCCAGTTTCACTTTAAATATTCCTCTTACCGGGCCCATTATTGTAGCTTGCCAGTGAAATACTGTAAGAAAAGAGGAATAGATACATTAATCAAACACTTGTGTAAGAACGTATTTAAGATAATGAGTTGAAGGAGCAGAAACTAAATAAAAAATGCCTGCAATGAAGCGTTTTTCTTTTTTGTTTGCTCTGATTTGCATAGAACTGCCTGTCTGGAGCTGATTAAATGTGAATACAGTAGTTGTACACAATGAATATTATGTATAATTATCGCATTAACAATAAATAAATGGGTTATTTATTTGTTTAATCCTCTTAAGGTTATTTATTTAGTTTCAAGGCTTTTAATATTAAATAAAAGTGGTAAAGAGACTAGATCTCTTGATATATACAAGTCCATGTGTGTTTCTAGGTATTCACTGTACATACATGTACTTTTGAATGCAGCCAACTTGCTCATGGCTAAATAAATGCACCACTCTCTCAATGCCCGTGCCCCCTCCTTCTTGCCACTGTCGCATTGCCACGCTCTTTGGCGTTTCCTCCACAGAAGAACAAAAACAAACAATGCCAACAGCCAAAGAGCCTTGGCACCGACAATTGGCAGCGACGTCAGCAGCAGAAAAGCAGCCAAAAGCACCAACAACTGGCTCTCTCCCTTGACACGACAAAAAGCAAGTAAAGAAAAGCTATTTATTCGAGTCGAAGGTACCTAGTACTCATAAGATTGTTGCTTAAATGATACATTAAAATGGACTCTAATAGAATATATATCATGAAAATAGCAAGATTATGACCATTAAATACAATTTTAACATTGGGGAGTTACCCTTACTTTCAACCTATCCCTAAAGAAGTTGGAATTAAATTAAAAATTAAAATTTAAGAAAGATATCTATACTTCGTATTCTGTTAGAACATAGAGGGGCACGCAACGTGACTTTTGGCTCCCTAAACTCTTTTAGTAAGTTTTGCCTACAGGTAAATATGTATAGAAAATTACCATTGAACTCAGGAAAGCTCGAACAGAAGAATATCTTCTGATTTCAAGGGTGTCTTATGTATTCCGTTGTATTCTTTACACTATAAATACATACACAACCTATATAGTAATAGGTTATTTATAAAAATTGCATATACCTTAGCACTCCCCCCCCCCATAAACAGGGTATTAGAGAGAGCAGTTGGCTCAGAACCATGGCCAAAACAGAGCCGCTGCTACTGTCAATGTCATCCTGGGGAGCTACACGAAAACGATTGGGGAAACCCTCTCGCACACTCTCTGCCTCAATGTGTCTGTCTCTCTGGAGAACACTGAAAACTGAGAACAGAGAACTACTGGGAACTGGGCCTTCGGCCACCAGCTGCTGCCCTGACCATAATTACAAACGAAACCTTCATTTGTCCATTTGCAGTTGGAGTAGTCCGTTTTGAAGGGCAGGGAGAGGAATGCGATGGCATTTTTATTATTTGCCCGAGCTCAGACGAAAGTAATCTCACAGCTGCAGCCATAATCATGGCCACTTAGGACAATAATCAATATATTCTGGGTATAGTTAAGCGATAAATACCCCTTGGGGAGTCAGGCTACAAACAAATACTAAAGGATAAATTAATAAATGTAGAAAAGTGTAATTTACACAAATCATACTCATTAGATGATTATTGAAACACATCTAACTAAAGTAAACGTTGAATTAAACAGCATTAAATCCTTTCATGGACTGCTTAGCTCTAAAGCAATCAATCCATTTCTATGCTTTAATCATAGGGCTTCTTTTGTGTCGTGCTACGATTTCAATGGTTTAATCCTCCAGTCCCAAGAGTTGCAAATAAAACCACAACACTGAGAACAAAGTGCCTCGGAGTTGTTACTCCACCACTCTCGAGGAAAATTCGACACCGAAAAGAACACCAACAAAGCCAAAAACAAAACCCCGCCCTTGGCTTTACGTTCTTTTGTTTTTCACCGGTTTTCACTGGGAACTTTTCGGTAAGGGTTTGAAAATTGTCGTAGTAGTAACGTTTGGATAATGATAATACATATTTATGTATGAAGAGCCAACACGATAACAACTGCGGATGTTCGTAAAAACGTACACGTATGTACATACATTCGCTTATATACAATTATTAAATATGAGTCCGATTAAATGCTGATAGTAGAAATCGAGTGAAATCGTTCGGTTGCAGTCAATTATCAATAAGCGACGATAATTAGCATTATTCACTGCTTTATGGAAACCTGAATGAGTTCAGTTTTCCGCAGAAATACGAGAAAATAATATAAAAGGAAGTATTACCTATATTGTACATTTACTCATATTAAATGTTTTATTTTGTTAATTTTATATGAGATAACATGTTCTTTATGTACTATAATATGTCTTCTATAGTTTCATTCGTGTTTAACTGCATTTACATTCTAATAAATGTACTTTGTTAAATATACGGTATTCGGAGAAAGTTCTCTGCTCAACTTGGAAATGTTTCAGGGCTGAAGGAAACCCCTTTAGATAGAAAACATTGTAAATGCAAGATTTCACTTTTCTGTGATGTCATTGAACACGTAATAAAACTGAATAAGATCCAAAAACTGAAACTCTGAAACCAGAATCATGGCGATCAGCTGTTGAAAGACCGTCGCTATCTCGAGGTAAAGAAAAGAATCTCAAATTCTGCAAAAAAAGAACATTGGAATTAGCATAGAAAGAGCAAGAGAAAACTAGCAATACAGAAATGCGAATAAACAAAGTGAAAATAGGTTGCATATATTCTCATACATTGCCTAGTCACGATTGGAAATCTATGACGTGGTATTGAGGAAGTCAATAACGCACTTTATACAGTAAATAAACTAAGACAACATAAATTATTCGTTATTATTTCTTAGATGTCACTTAAATGTAAGTGTGATCTCTAAATTTGCATTATTTTGTATATTTCAGAGGAATATTATTGAACTCTTTCATTCTTTTCCTGATTTTTGCAAACATTTCTTTCTTCTTTTGAATGCTATGGTGAAATAATAATAAAAAAAAAACTCGACTCATAGCTCCGCAACATAAGGCTGACTCATAACAAATCGCCATGATTGGTGTTATATAGCTTCCACTGTACTTACAGTCATCTCCAACTGGTCCGGCTGAACATTGTGCAGGTGGATCTCTGCCCAGATCTTGCAGTTCCTGTAAAACAAAATAAAATTTGTTAGTGATTTAATTTAACACTTTAACATGATAAAGATTGAATCAAGAAGACCTTATACAATTTGGTACTGAAATCATGTCTTTATCAAGGATAGAAAGTGTAGCCATTTCATTAGTGACTCACTCAAGGCTGGCACACTTCGATGATTAACAACACTCTGTTATTAGTTTTTAATTAAGATAAACCAGTTTTACTTTTCTCAGGTATTTAAATTGTTCTAACAGATAGTTTTCTGGGGCAGTAGCGGTAAAGCGAGAAATCAACCCTTATTGACTCTTTCCTATGTTAAAAATCTACATCTATCTTGGAAGTTCAGTATCATATTAAAAGACCAAAAATATGTCATTAAATAAAAATGTAAGCAAGGTAAGATAGCTATTCACTCAGTAAAAAGTGAACTACGCGGTTTTTTTCTTACCTAAATGACCACTCATAACAGTATGCTTATCAATATTTGGTTCTTTTGTTATATAACCTAAAAGAGGGGGGGTTTTTCTTTACGACCAATTAGTAAAACTTCCAAAAACGAGCTCTAAATGGGGGAAAAATAGTCAAAAAACCATGCATTTCACTGCAACCCGTCGGTTCTTTTGTTTTGGTCTGAAACGTACGGGATATCCATTTCCCTGCGTGCTTTGCTCTGTGTGTGCTGCATGCAAATGATGTAAATTTTAAATGCTGAATTTAAAAACAGAAATATGACGAAAAAAAAAACACTTCTATGCGGATATACGACAGTTCGGTTCAGGACAGTGTGTAAAAGACAGAGAGAGCGAGGCGAAGAGACGTGAAAAATCAAGTTCGTTGGCCCGGTCCACAAATGGCGCTGTCTCCCTCTGGTCCACCCCCTGCCCCATCTTCCCATCTCTGTTGCACGCACACAGCTGAGCGGCTGATGCTCTCCTCCTTCGCCTCTGCTCCCCCTTGCCCATCTTCAGTTATCACAGCTGCCCCACACAAACACACTCGCACAGGGGAGAGCGAGAATGTGGTGTAAGGTAAACCGGCAAAAACGTAAAATAAAATAAGAGGAACAAATAATGAGATGAGCTGTGAAAGGTGGGCACAAAACAAGAGAGCGGCTCAGGGGTGGAGAGAAAGGCGAAGGAAAGAACAGGGAACATGTTTGCGTGTGCGTGTGTCTGCTTGCGTGTGTTCGTAACGGCACCCCAAAATTTGAGTAGAACAACAAAAATAGCCGTCGCGAAAAAAAACGCCTCTGCCTACTTTCGCCCCATCTCCCTCTTTTGCGCCCACAACGGGAATTGTACCTGTTGAGCGAAAATAAGTTACAAGAAGAAATTGTAACATTTTTTTGTGATGTGTTGGAGTGAGAAACCTTATGACTCATAAAATAAATAAAATAAAAACAAAACCAACGCGCGCACACACACTCACGTCTCAAGAGAGGCTGATCAGCTTTTAAGCCATGTGTGGCTGTGCTGCAGTGTTGCTCTCTCGCTCTTTAACTCTCTCTTTTTTTGGGCAAATGAGGCCAAGAAAAAACCTTGAAGCGCTTCGCAAAAAGGGGGCGTGTGTGATTTGTTAGTTTCAGTTTAAAGCTCCATCACTAAATGTGACGTTTTTCCACTTCCTGTTTTCTTTTGGCCAGAAATTTAAAAGGTTTCTAATAAAGGAAAAACAATGAAAACGAGGAAAACGGATGAAAACTCAATGGCCATGACGCCGCGGTTGGCGTTGGCAGCGCTGTCGCCGCACCGTCGAGACAGTCAGCAGACCCCCACGCACACACACTTACTCGCCACACTTGACATGCATATTCACATTCACACGTAATGTACAAATTCCGCGTTCACCGCTCATTTCGTATGTAAATTATGCTTAATTATAATTTATAACTAATTATTTTGGGGGGCCTCTAGCGGCCGTTCGAGCATTTTGCAACACTAAAACAGCTCTCGCACACACTGAAGCTCTCTTTGGCTCTGCCCCATTGCGAGAAAGAGCCAAAAGGAAGCCACAGCTGTCGCTGGCAAACGAAAGGTGGTGAAGAAAGAGCGAGATGGCAATCGCTGGCAAGCGAAGCGATGGCGAGACTTTGTATTTGCGCGAGTGTGAACGAACGTGTGTGTGTGTGTGTGTGTGTTGGTGGGGGTATGACTATGATAACCGGCTGCAAAGCTGAAGAAAAAAAATCCAATTTTGCCAAGTAAATTTCCGCAAATATAAAATATTACTAAATTTAACTAAGGTTAAAAAGTTCTCAGAGAGTCACTAAGTCTCTAGAGCGCCAGCATTTACAAAAAAGAAAGGGTGTTTCAAATTAAACGGTCAAGGAAAGAGTATAAAAAAAAAACATTACTGGACAAGGACAAACGACGCGCAAGCACTTTAAAAATAATTATCGAAGCACGCACACCGCGGGAGTACACACGTATATACATTTATATATGGATGTACATATGTATATATGATGGGCTACACTATTTCTGAATTATCAGCGCAAAAAGTAGGGTTAGGTTAATTTTATACGCTTCTTGCTTTTGCTCTGTTTTATTTTTTGCTGGATCTTTCTGCGGCGCTGGCACACACACAGCCATGCGGCTCTATATATGCCTGTGCCGTGGTGTGCTTGTGTGTGAGAAAGAGCTAGTGTATGGGTGTACAGCGTGTATTGGGTAACAGCGCCCGTAGAGCTTTGAAACTCCGCCGTATAAGTTGCATTAATGCATCCAGGTGCCCGGCACGCACACACAAGCAAGCACCCGTACTTGTACACAAACAATGCACATTTGCATTGCACTTTCGCACACACACACTCACACACGCACACATAATCACGTATAGAAGTAACGGAAACGATGACTGCACCACACGTTGCCTTGCCCACCACACGCACACATCTTCGCTCGATCCCTTTTCCACCACCGACACCCTCTCTTCAGCCATTTCTCCAAAAAATATCTAATCTCTTTCTAATTAGAAACTTAATAATTAAATGTCAGCTAATCCCACTTTTTGCTGTGCCGTTTTTCACGTTTCGTGTCGTCGTTTCTTTTCGCCTCATTCTTCCTCTGCCCTTTTCGTGTTCCTACGTTTCACATTTCTTGCATAAAATTTTTCTCTCAGCCGAAAAATACGCTGTTCTGTCTGTTCACATTTTTTCTCTATCTTTGCAAGCATTTTCTTGCCAGCGATTTCCGCTCTTTTTTTTTTGGTTTTCTTTTTTTTTTTTTTAGTGTCGTAGAGCTGCAGAATTTTTTGTTCACATACCTTATTGATTCTTTTTAACGCCATTTTCTGATTGAAATTTGATTTGGGTTGTTGTGTGTGTGTTTGGTTGGTTGGTGGTGGTGTTGGTGTCTCGCGTATTCTTTTGTTCTTCGCACAGAATCGGGGTTTTATGCTATTTCCTCTGTTCTCCTAGAACCGAAACTAAAACGAAACACAAAACCTGCGTTGCGCCTCAAGAACTTTCGATGCTTAAAATATGGCTCTCTCTCGATTGTGTCCCTTGTCTCGAAATAAAGCAGCACCAGCGCACTGCGAGTATAAACGGCGACCCGACGAAGACTACGGCGATGATTATTTTTTCCCAATCAATGCGGAGCCTTCACAGAGCGCGTGCGAGCAAGCCAACCCTACGAACAGCAAAGTAGTCGAAAAATTCTGGCACGCAGTGAGTGTAACGAAGCGAGATGGCTAGTGTTAGTGTGTCGTGACGGTGTTGCAAAACGGCAGTCCAACAGAGCAGGCCAGCCAGTCAGCACAGCGGTGCGCATATATCCGTTTCGCCAGGCGGCCAGATCGATTTCTTCGGATGTGACAAGAGGGGCAACGTCAAGACCTGAAAAGTTTAATTAGTGTATGCAGATATGTATTAGAGAAGGTACAACTTACGGGAAACGTACATCCACAAGAGATACGAAACCGGCAGCAAGAAAGTGTGTGGTTTTTCTGCTTTTAGGTGCACGAAACGTTGCAATTTGGTGTTGACTGGTAGCACACAATGTGTTGCTGGCTGCCGGAATTATTTACTACGCAATTTTGGTCTTTTGCTGGACTGTGCGCATGAAATTTCCCTGACTGACTACTAAGATGCACGATTGATTTCGAAGCCGTTTCATTTTTAAATTTTAATCCGGAGATCTGGCAGCTCGTACGAATCGAGGGTTTACCAACACTCGGAATGGTAATCGATAACATAATCGGGGGCTTTGGTATTGTTTTTGGTATATTCAGGCATTTGTTGGTATATTCCGGCTATGTTAGCCACGGTCACACTGTCACTGTCTGCAAAATATTTTAAACAAAAAGTGCTTGTTAATTAAGTAATTTACCTAATATAAGTGTGTGTTTTGTCAAATTTTGCGGCTGGCCAAACGACTGTGCAAGTGATTTAATCATTATTCGATATTTTATGTGGCCTTCCGAGCGAGTTGCCTACTGCCATCTCCCTCGCACCACAGCTTTCGGCATCGGGCCTTTTTTGTGTGCATTTTTACACACACACACATTTACGGATATCCAAGAATTTACACATTATATTTTTTGCGCTAAACCAAACCAAAAAATAAGAAAAATGTGCAAGTGCTGATCATTAATATCCGTGGAGCGGTGCCTTCCGCAAAGTTTGTTTTTTTTTTGGCAAAAATGGAGGAGGATAGCGCCGCTGCTGTCGCAGGAAAGTGCAGCGAAATTAACCGAAATAACAATTTATAGTAGTGTTTGTAGTCATGCCAACAACAAAGGCAACAACAATAATATTGGCAGTCAGCAAAGAACACGAAGAAGAAGCGGCAATAACACATAAAAATTGCGATACGCCAATGGCGACCCCAACAAAAATAACAACAACAACAATATCGGAATCAACAACACCCGCAACAGCAACAACAACGGGCAGCCAAGAATCTGCAGTTGGCAGCGCAACAACAACAACAAAAACAATCGAGGCGTCGCAGCCAACGCTGCTGCCTCTGCTGGCCTCAGCAGCGGCATGCCACAAGCCGTTGCTCTTCAGCCGCCGCTTCCAGGACAAACGGAACTTTAGCTCTCTGCCGCTCTTCGTCTACGCAACGTCGCCGTCAACGCACGCCCATTCTGCCGACGGCGTGGGCGTGGCCCGGGAGGCAGCCGCATTTAGCAAAAAGGTTAGTGCGGGGGGGCGGGGGTAATGTTGGGAAAGGGGAATCACAGATGCCGCGAATTTTACCGTTGTGATTCTTTGGAAATCGAATGTCTTTATTATGTCAACTTAGTTCTTCAAATTTAAATGTAATTGTTAAAAAGCTGTATATGCCAAGATTATAATTAATAGCTGGGAAAGCCACCAATTTATTACTATTTACCTTGATTTTCTTCATTTAAAATTGTTTCTTTTAGCAAGAATTTAAGTAATAGCAAATTTTAACTAATATTTCGTCGGATTTACTGCTAATTTAATATCTAAGTATCGAGCTAGCTTTTTTTAATAAATAAACAAGAAAGGAAATTAACTTTGGGAAACTGAACTTTATATACCCCTGCAGTTTGAAATTTAATCATAGGATCGTATTGGAAATTGATCATAACTAAGATTACAATTAATTAAATTAATTAAAAGAAATTTTAATATAACATTTTTGTCAACAAATCAAAGTTTAGAAAACTCATAACTAAGAAATAATTTCAATTCGTTTTCTGTTTTGATTTTTATTAGTTAGATTAGATAGTAAATCTGCATACTCAATTTAAAATTGAAGAAGTTGAAATTTTTATCAATATTTGATCATTTTAGCGTAATCCCTTGTACATTTTTGAAAAATGTATATATTTTTTTCTGTCGGAGATGCCTAAATCAACTCGGCTGTTGATGCTGATATGATCTATAGAGTCGAAAATGACTGCTTCACAGCGTTACAACCCTCTGCCTAAAATTATAATACCTTGCAAGGGCATAAAAAATTAAATGAAAACAAATTTTCTTTTTCGAACAATTTATGATAAAGCCAAATTCTGGCATAAAACATGTTTAAGAAATATCAATTGCTATAACATGGCATAAAATAAAATAAATTGTTGAAAAATGTATACAGCAATATTTTTTCTTATATACTATTATATTATACAGTAACCAAAAGGTATATTATTCAAGGTTACCCTGCTTGGTAAATGTAGTTAAATAATAATAAATATTATTATAAAAAAAACTAGGTATACAATGGAAATGTGATATAAAAATATAATATTTTTTAATATACTCTTTGCACCTTCCTCTATCCATTTCATTCTTTCAAGCGGCACCACTCCCGCTCTTTCCGTTCTGAACATTTCGTAATGGATCACTTCCGCTGCACTTGCGGCTTGAGTCGTGCCATATCTGCATTTGTAATAACCGCCCAATCCATATTTTCACAGTGGTCTCTTTTGCCAAGCGAACCATGATTTCTCAGATACATAAAACAGGTGGGGGGTGCTAGCATAATTTCATTGTTTCTCTTGAAATCATTAGCCGTGTGTTTGCGATAAAGAGGAATCGGGAATCTGAGTCAGAATCAGAATCTGAATTAGAGCTTACTCAATGAGAAGTTTTATATATACTTCTTGAAATGTTATAACCCAATAATCATGATATGATAACTAATAAATCCATAAAAGAAAGCAAGCCTATTGAATAATAGATAAATGATAATTAAATAAATGCATTAAAGAAGCTAAGCTTAATGAAAAAAGATAAGTGATTAAGAAATTAGATGAAAATTAAGGCTTGAATATTCTTGTTAATTGTTAACGATCCTTAAATGGTATAAATTGTATTAAAAAGTCCCTGAAAGCTAAAAAAAGGTTTATTTAGACCGTATTAAATAATTTATAATACTTAAAGAACATATTAAGGAGTTAAGTAATTAAGTAGAAATCGTATTTCTTTGCTAGTAAATAAATTTCAAAATAATAAGTAAACAAAAAAAAATATAAAATAAAATAAATAAGGAAATGGAAATTAATTCTACAAAGGATAAAATAACTGTTAAACGTTACACAAATGCTAAAAAATTTTATTGAAAAAATTAATTAAAGCAAAATATTATTTATTTAGAACCCTAATAACGCTTTAAACTTGTGATAATGAAAAGATATATTGAAATGTATTTAAATACTTTGGTAACAATCTTCGTTAATATCTAAACTTATAGTTGCTTTTCAAAAGCATTAACTACTATTTATTTATATTTTTTATAAAAGTTCTGCTTGGCTACCGCACTTGTCGCACCCTTTTTCCGCTGTTGCTCTCTCTCTTCCTCTGCCTTATCGGAGTCGGAAATCGTTGCTTGCAGAATCAGATATCCATTAAAAAATGCGTTTTTAATGTTAATCAAAAGTTGTATATATATTTTTTGCAATTCGTTGTATTTTGGGGCCGTTTAAGTATTGGTATCTGTATCTTTTTCGAGTTTCTGCAGTGGCGGTGATCGCTCAAACGTGTCAGACATTAATGAGCCAACCGCCAAAGCCGAGCGTAACTGTGCTTTGCCTCGTTTTTTTGGGCCTCAGCGGGATGGGTTGGAATGGGATGGGATGAGCAGGGAGGCAGGCAGGCAGGTGGCTACAGGTGCAGCCATTGACTGGCTCTGCTCTCCTTTTGTTTGCCGCCCGCTTGCGGTTCGGCTCTCGTCGCTCCATCTCTTGGTTTTCCGCGCAACTGCAACGCTTCACTTGTGCCTGTGGTTGTTGTTTGTGTTGCAGTTCACTGAGTTGCGACTGCTCATAAGCTTCATTAACAAAAAACAAAAAACAGAAAAATAAAAAAAAAGACAGCGGCAGCAGACAACAAAAGCCAAGGCAAAGCTCCCAAAATGTCCGTCGATTAGGCTTTTCCCCCAAAAAGCTATTATGCGATTATATTTTCCTGACCATTTTCCGTGCTGAATGTGCTGGAAAAATCGGTGGAGACAACCCTAGAGATATTAGCTTCGCATATTTGAAAAACAATATAACAACCTTTAAAAATAACATTAAAGATCAATCGAGGCATGTAAAACATGTAAACTTAACACTCTTCTTGGAAATATATGACTTATGTTAACCATAAAAGTTGGTTATATCATTTAATTTCCATATCGTTGTAATATCTTGTAAACCTGTGTTGTTTTTTTTTTATTGGTTTTTCCCTTATATTAATTTTATTATTCAATTAACTGAAGAATTCCATCTGCATATTAAATATTTTCTTTATACATATTTCTCATGCTTTCTTTTTCAATTAGACGATCAAATCGTTTGACACTTTCCACTGCTTTCTAGCGTGGGTTTTCTTTCGGTCAGAAAAGTGTCTGGTGGGTGTGGCAGAAAACATAAACCTGACATGAACAATTCGTGGGCGATATATACAGGAAAATGGAATTTCCTTTGATATACAAGAAAATAGGGCTAATTTATAATACATTAAACAAGTTATTGACTATATAAATACCTTGAAAAGTAACAGCTTCTTGCAAGAACTGTGAAAGAATGCAATTTACTTGAAGAATACTTATATGAGATAATGCTAAATAGCAACTAAACAATTTATAAATTGTATTAGATAACCACTGCCTACTGTCGGCAGTTTCCCCCTCGGTTTTTTATAATACAATTACACAGAATGACCCCCCTCGGTTGCTATTTTTTCCTGCCCTCCATGTCGTCGGGTGTTGTTTACATTTTCAAATTTAAATCAATTTTGTTTCTGATTGCGGTTTGAGTGGCAGTTCCAACGAATCGCGCTCCTCCCGTCCCCACAATTTTCCATTTTTCATTTTCATGTCCAGCCCCATCTCTTGTCTTTCTTTATGTTTATGGCTGCCATATGTGTATCGTATCTGTACTCTCTGAGTTTGTCTCTGTGTGGCATTCTCGTGTTGTCAAACAATGCTCGTATGTGGATGGATACTGTATCTGTATCTCGATAAATGTATCTTTTATTACCCATATACATATATTGCGAGACAGTTGTTTTGGGTGCAGCGCAAACAATTGTCGAAACGATCACTCTCCGCCCCCCTTTCTAAACCTATGTATTTTTGATGGGATCTGCCCTGAAAACCTCCTCGTTCGCCCACAACACTTTTCCTGGCCTCTGTTTACATTTCACTGGGAATCAATATTATATTCAGGTTTCCTTCAATTGCTTTTAATAATTTATTTATTGGCAGCGAATGCCTGCAATTTATTTGCAATTGTTTTGCTGCAAGCTTTTTAATAGAATTGATGGGTCATATTTATCTACATTTTGATTCAAATGACGAATGAATAGCTAATTTCTTATGATTAGATAAAATGAAACAAATATTTGCTTTAGGAAATGTTGATGGATTTAAAAGTGTACTCTTTTAATCCACAAAAATAAACACCAAATTTAATGTTTAGAATAGAATTACCA
Organism: Drosophila serrata; assembly: GCF_035046125.1. Lineage (NCBI taxonomy): Eukaryota > Metazoa > Arthropoda > Insecta > Diptera > Drosophilidae > Drosophila > Drosophila serrata. The sequence goes on along the minus strand of NW_028257131.1, from coordinate 32,339 downwards.
AATAACACATAATTCACAATTCACACACTTTCTTTTAGAGGCAAACAATTCAAAGATTTATGAAACCAAATGATTTAGCACATGTTTAGAGATTAGATTAGGGCTTTAGAAAATCTTCCATAGAAACGTAAACAAACAACAAATACAAACTTTGAAGTACGAGCCCCCTAGACTAATATATTAACTATCTCCTGATATCTATTTGGCCAATTAAGTAGTAATATATCACTTGAGGGCACTTCACAGCAGATTTTTATAGCAAAATCGTTGCAATTTGTATTTAATCGAATATGGTTTGCCCTACAAAAACGAGACCAAGGGCGTAATTAACAATCGTTTCCTATATAATATCAATTTCACAACAAACAATTCACTTTTTGAAGTGGTTTTCACTTATCTCGCAATGGAACCAGAGGACACCTTCATATCCCCTACAAAGGCAAATATTTATTTTATTTGTTTGTATTTATATATTGAAATAGGGTTATAGAAGGGATTTGTGTTTCTAGGAGCTCAAATATTTACTATTATCTTAAATTAATATTTACTTTAACCTTTTACTTGTCAATAAGATTATCTTCCTTGACCTTGATTGGAGGTCATTGCGATAACCTTTTCTTGAACATGGATTTATGACCGAGTGATTGATTATTGATTTTAGAATGTGAAATCTTAAGAATAGGAACTTTAAGATATAAGTTCACAAAGTAAAATGTAAACATTGATATTAGTTCTTATATTTTGTGTATATTTTGTATTTGTTCTTAAAATCACTTCCAGAATCTCCCATTAAAAGGTGAATTAATTTAAGAAGTGTAGTTTTTTATCACCTTTATTTACACACCAAAATGCTTGCTAATTTTATTTTAGAATCTATGATACATTTATAATCTAGACCTTGAGGTCCACGCCGGCATAACCCTTGGCATTGAGACCTGTGACCTGGAAGAGGGTTCCAGCTGGCTTTGGCTGATTAACCTTATCGGCTGTCGTCACATAGAGAATATCCAAGTTGGGACCTCCAAAGGCCACCGAGGTGATTTGCGTGGTGGGAATCTTGATCTCCAGCAGTAGCTTGCCAGTGCTGTTATTGTTTATGCGAAAGTAAATATTAAATATGCATATTTTTGTGCAAATATACCGAGCTTGTATCTTACCTTGGGTTAACCTTGAAGACGGTGCCACCATTGAAGGTGGCCACATAGATGTTGCCTTCGGTGTCCACGGTCATGCCATCGGGGAACAAGGGACCATCGGGACGGAGTTTCCTCAGATCGAAGATGACCTTTCGATTGGAGATAGCTCCAGTGGTTTGGTCATAATCGTAGGCCTCCACCTCCTTGTTGTTGGTGTCAATGAAGTAGAACTTCTTGGCCTTAACGTCCCAGGCCAAACCATTGGAGATGCCCACAGCTTCCTTAAGGACCTTTGGCTGTCCTCCGGCCTGCCAGCTATAGAGTTCGCCCTTCCATTGGGTGAAGATGTCACCGCTGTCGGCCATGGTGCCGCCATAGAAGCGCCCATTGGGATCTGTTTTGGCATCATTGATGCGATTATCCTTGTGGTTGGGCTGCACCTCGAAGAGGGTCCTCACCACCTTGGCCACCGCCGAAATGCCATCCCATTGGACGACGACAGTGCGACGTGTGCATCCCACGGCAAATTCCTGGGGCTTGTTCGCAATGGGGAGGATAAAGGAGGCGAATACCTCACCCTGGATCTTGGCCTTGTACACTTTGTTTTGTTTGAAATCGTAGCGATTAATGCCGGCTGACTCTAGGTCAACATAGTAAAGACTCTGACGAGCCACATCCCAGTGGGGTCCCTCGCCCAGGGCGGCGTAGGAATCTGGCACAGCCTCAACCTTGTATGACATCTGAAAATGAGAATGTAAAAGTCATTGTTGATAATTTTCTATTATTTTTGCACACTCAAAATCTGGCAATTATATAAACAAATCTGGCACCAGCCATTAAACCTTTGTTATTTAGTAATTAAGTTTCTATATAATTCAATATACAGTATGTACTCTCTCTCGCTGATTTTTTGCATACCTTTGAGATTATATATTTGTATATTGAGTGCGGGAAACCGTTGGACACTTGTTCGGTCAGCTAACTTTAGCAAACTGAATTGAATTTTGTTAGCTAAATGCCTTTTATAGACCCTTCTACTCACACCTACACATGGGGAATTGATAAGCCATATTTTAATTTGCTGTACAGGTGTTATCAACTTGTGACACCAATACATTGACATGAGCTAAATTAATTAGTTAAGTTGGTCTTTTATAATCTATAGTGGTTCAAAAAGATACTTGACTAAAGGAGAACTAGAAAATATCTATTACAAGTTGGAAAGTAGTTTAAAATTCGAGGAAAACTCAGCTGTTATGTTTCATAAATTCATTTCCTTATACCCTCTATCTAAATTGGTAATCTTATTTCGAAATTACTAGCTGAAAATAGATACCAGTACGCAATCTCTTCACACTTTTTATTGTCCGTATATATCTTGTATCTTTTGCTCATGAAAAGATACACAAGTGTAGATATAATTAAGGATTGCTTTGCTTTGACATTTCCCATTGGTAGCCATGGCAAGGCACTTAAAGAGCGTATGGAAATGAGGGATCATAAAACCAAGAGTTTAGGCATACCGATTATTTTCTTATCAATTTCCATAAATAACCAACTAAAACTCAAGTTGTAAGACACACACACAACACCCGCTTCCCCTTTATTTCGTTTTTATTTGAGAGCGGGTCATTGATTAAACCTTTTGGCGGTGCTGCCATGGCAACTTGGTTGTGCCCTTCATGAGTTCCACTCGCAACCCCATCGGAGTGTCTCCTATATGTGTGTTATGGCATATATTGAGATACACGGAAATTAAATCTAGTTCCAATTAAATGTAGAAACTTAATTTAAAGGCAATATTTTACGTAGCAAGACATTTTTGCTCTTATAAAAGTTTCAAAAATAAAAAAAGATATCATGTATGTAGTATTTGGTATATAGTACATAAACTATACATCTCTTTAGTTAACATTCCAACCGACTGATCTTTAACAAATTCGCTGTTATATACTAACATGTCTCAGAATTCGAGCTTGGGAATTTTTAAGCGCACTCATTGTAAGAGTTTCGGTTACTTTTAATGGATACAGAATAATACTTATTTCCCCTATCTTACATTTATAAATTTATACTAAATATCCAAATATAAGGTTATTCTTATATGTTTCTCTAAATCTTAACTAAATCCTTAGAAATAAGCATTCTTTTTAGCCTAGTTTTTTCTCAGTGCATTTGTTTGCGGGTGTATGGTTGTTGTCTCGACTCCTTGCCGAGTAATTAAGCAGCCAGAGCGAGATAGGGAGCAACAAATAGAGAGAGATAGACAGAGAGTGAGGCATGTAGACCCCGGGCAGAGATAAGAAAGGCCGTCCACTTGGACAATGGGTCACTCGAGCGTTGTGGTTGTCTCCACCGCTTTGGTCTTTTACTGTACTTGTCCGAGGCGGTTTTTCCTCTCCTTCATATATGGCTCTGCAACATCAACACCAATGGCAACAGCCATAATAAAAACTAATGAGTTGTTATACCGGGTGTACTATCAGCTAAAAGGGTATACTAGATTCGGGTAGATCTTTTGGAACATGGATATGGAAAAGCTTTTTTTTATATTAACTTAAAGTCAAGTGGAAAACATGATTGATATTGACCATATTTAAAAAGAATTACGATATTTTAATACCAAAATACAATATGTATCTTTATTGTTATTAAAATAATAAAGTAATTCCTTGGATATCCATCCTAAGGCTTTAGGAAAAAGATCCTTCAGAAGAATACATTTTAATGTTACATAAACACAATATTATTGGAAATATATTCCATTATAATGGAATCGGAAATCAATAAAGCAACATAAAAATAGGTGGATTTTATCTTCTGCCATATTTTTACCTAATTAATTTACCTAAAAATAGCTTTAATTTCGTTATTATAACATGCTTTGCGATAAAAGTACGAAGTATCTTCTAGTCGGTTCATAATTTTCCAACTTAATGTCCAATGTTGGTGCTGCATTTGTTGCTTTCTGGTGTCTGATGTCTGCTGTTGTTGTGTCTTTGGCCCAGTGCATTACCCTTTGCCACACTTTACACGCTTGCATTCTTTTGATTTCTTTATTTCTTTTGTACTCCTCGTGTGGAGTTCCTTCTTAATTATCTGTAATTGATTACATCTAAGGCGGGCGCCCTAAGAGGTGAATCTTGTTTACCTACAAATTAAACGCACCGAATACAAACGAACTGCGTAAACAAATAAAAACATGCTGCTGTTTCGTGGCTTTAGTCTTAAAAACCTTGATGATGGAATTCTCAAAAAAAAAAAACAAGAACCCAAAGATGATGATGCAGCAAATGTGCATAGTGTTTATTGATATATTATATGTGCTCCTAAAGGAAAATTATATTAAGGGGTTTTAGAGTCACTTAAAAAAAAACAAAAAATTAGGTATTTGCTTTGATTTTTTTATACAATGTCTTTGAGGCTTCAAATATAATACTAGCTTTTATGTATTTCAAATATAATTTATAATGGTAATAAAGGTAATGGTTGGAATTTTTCTTCTCTAAATACATTTTTTTAAAGAAGTTTACTAATGATTTAAATATTTTTGTAAATAATATAGAATATATTTCATATTTTATGGCTTTAAAGAAATATTTTAATTACTAGTACCAATAAATAAAATATTTTGTAATAATACAAAATAATATTCTTTTATCTGAGGTTTAGGTAGAATTTAAATATTTAACTTCCTCTTTAATTATTTTTATAAAACCATCTTTGCTAAAATATTTCAAATATTTATGACAAATTTCTTATCAATAAATGAATTTTCTTTCAAGTAAAAATTCCACAGAAAAGAGCTACATTATTTGCAACATCAGATTATAAAGACTAAGAGGCTTAAAAACCCGACTCTTAATACTCTTCATAACTCTTCTTACTCTCCATTTCAAACCGCTCTCTCTTTATTCAGCTCGCTGACTAAAAATCACTCACTCAAAATTATAAACAAGGAAAAAATTTATAAACAGGAAAACAATAGTTTTTGTTTTGTTTTCATTGTGCATTTTAAAATTTTATTAACTTTGCAGTGTGTTTCGAATAATTTGTGATCTTTTTTAATATTTAAAAAAGTAAAAATTGATAAAAGCCTATCTTAAAGCAGGAGTAACTCAAAGTTTCTTTTTTGTCTTTTCCACTCAGTCGCTCATATGACTCATGACAGTCGAGCGCTAGCAGCTGCGAGGGCTAGCAGTTAGCGGCTAGCGAGTTTCACTCGATTCTCGCTCTTTCCAGGCAGAATCAGCTCTCTTTTCTCTTCTCATTCAGCGAGAGTGAGAGTAGTTTAGCTTGTTTCAAGCTAAATCTAGCACATGTGAAAATAGCCAAAAAATATTGCTTATATAAATTCTGGTGATAATTGCAATCGTGAAATTTGCGAATAGTTAAAAATATAAAATACAAGAGTTTGTTTTTATTTGTTAATGGTTTTATGCTTTTCTTATGATTTTAATTATATGAAAATCTCACTACTAACTCGTATACATAGCTGCCATTAGAGCGATTGCAGTGAATATAAAACTGCAACTATAAAACTAAAAATATATTATGTAATATGAAGGGAATGTGGATATTATATCGTTGCTTTTCAACATTGTATATTTATTTTATTTCATATTTTAGTCCTAAAATATAGTTAGTTTGTAAGATTTTTAAATATTATGCTAAATTGATCAAAGTTTATTTATTATATCATAAGGGCTGTTTATATCTTCCCTTATTCTTTCTTCTCATTTGACAAAAATGAATTGATTTTTAATGATCAAATTTAAAATTTAGCCTGCTGAAGTTTGGTTCCTCTCTTATTTTAAGTTTATATTTGGCCGAAAATCTAGCTATTTCGTTCCATCCCAATCTGGCAACACTGTTCAGCGCTACACAGCTCTCTCTGGCAGCTCGTTTCTGTTCCACTCGCTGTGGCTTTATTTGCCGTTAGTTGTTAAACAATTGCAGAGACGCGTACAACGCGATAACGCTTTGTGGTCTTGTACATTTTTTTCGTCGTACTAACTACTCTCGAACTGTATCTGCGAGATACACGCTTCTAAGTTGTGCCTAGCACACACGTGTTTCAATATTTTGTAAGCAAACATATAAATACAGAGTGCTCTGGCGAAGGGCAGCCCAAACAAAGAGAGAGAGGATTCTGCGTCATCTGATCGCTATATCTCGGGATCTCTGAATCACTACCCTCAAAACACAACAACAACAACAACAAACAACCTTCGAGTGCGGGTGCTATAAGTGTGTGTCTCGGCTGCGAAGACGCGCTTCGATCGCGTTCTACATTTTAAAATCCGGAATAAATTAAACACGTTCCGAGACGAGAGATCTCCGCTTCTCTCTTTTCGCATACTAAATAAATTAATAAAAGAGGTATTACGAAACAACCGGCACTAAAAGTGAAATTTTCTTAACCGACAACCAGAAAGTCGCCCCTAGCTAAAATATTTATCTTCGTGTGTTGGCAAAAAAAAGAAGAAGAGAAAAATAAGAAAATTGTGTGACTCGTGTGACCATATCAGAGAAATCAAATGATTTCGCAGCTTGAAATATCAGTGAATCAAAAGCTAAAATAAACCCACTTAGACGGTGGAAAAACCCCGCTTTCATTTGGATTAATCAATTCTCATTTTTGGGGACAACCAACCAGCAGGAATGCGATTTCAACCCAGACCCGTTTTAAATGAGATTTAACTAGATAAATGGTGCGTATCTTGAAGCCTATTTCGTTCCAAATAAACTTTGATAAATTGAATTCCTTCCGTATCAAACTAGAGCCAGCTAGCGGAAGTCAAAGTCACTTTTAAATCCGATTTTATAACCGATCGCTTAGAAGTTGTCTTCATTTCTTTGGTGTTTTTTAAGCGGATTGACTCAAAGATTGCTTGGGAAATACAGAAAAAAGGGAATTCCCAATATAAATAATATGATTTTGATCTAGAAGTGAGATATATTATATTATATTATATATATTACTTGTTTTTAAAGATACACTCAAACCAGAATCTATTATTATTTATTTTGTTATTTTGTTTTTGTTATATTACATTATGATTCTTGTTGAAATATGTTATTTTTATTACTCATATTAAAAGCTCATACATAATTTTATTATAAAAAGCAAAAACAAATTTTTTAAATGGTTTTTGTCCATACATTTTCAGTTTTAAAATTAATTTCTATGTAATTTATCATTTTGCAAAGAATTAGTTGACAAACTGTATGTCAAAAATGATAAAAAATATATCCCTAATTATATTTAACTATCGGAAATAATGTTTATACAGAAAAGGTTTCAGTTTTTAAGTTCAATCACCTCAAATACACCCGCATTCCCGTAATAACCTTGCCCAACAAGAATAATTAAATTGATTTTTGCAATTTTCACCCCCATGTATTTCGCACTGCATTTTTTTCTACCCACCCCCCAAAACCCCTCTCATAACCTTCTGCATTTACTTGGCTAATTACATAGACAAGGCTCACCATGTCCTCTCTTTCCTTTTCACTATGTTTATCTTGTTAATTACGATACAAACTAACTACTGGTTAATTCTTAATTGTTACAACACTGCAATTTGTATGCTGCTGGGACTTTGCTTAAAGATCTCGAGAGAGAGAAATGAAGAACTTGTTATTATTTCTAGAGTTCTAGGGGACGTTACGACTACACTTGTGTCACTCATTTCGTTTCGGATTGATTATGCACGGTCTTGACTCGGTTGAAAGCACACCCCACAGCTCTGGAATAGCATATTATTCAACTTCTGGCATTTCCATGCGGGTTTTTCGGTTTAACTTCCCCTCCGGTTAAGTCGGTTTGCTATATAGCAATTATTGTTTCCAACTCGCTATCCCCATATACATATATACATATATATATCTGTGTAGGGCCATTGTGTTGTACATTCCCCTTGTCGTTGTTGCTATATTAAAACAATTTTACTGGCTTCTTTGTTTGACTTTAGCACTGCTCTGTTGACATTTTTAATTGTTTTGGTTGCGTTTTCATTCACTCTTTTTTTTTTTTTTGTTATTCTTTGATTCAGCTGAATTGTATTTTTTTTGTGGAGAAATTTGTCGCCAAAGTCTGCACTGTTCATGTTTCCGGCTAAATTAAAAAAACAAAAAAACCTGCATTTTTTGTTGGACCAACTATAAAACGTCACTTAATTAAGTTCTCAACCCAATTGCCTTTCTTTTTCATAGTTTTTTTTGTGTTTTTTTGTACGTTTTCTTGTTTTGTTTCGACTTTTGTTTTCTACTTAACATTGCTAATTGCTTTATCTGGAAATATAAAAAAAGAGAGAGAGAAACAAAATTGAGAGCAAAACTAATTGAAAATGGTTTGCTGTTGCAAAAGCTTTCAGCCCAAGTATTGAAATACAAAGGAACAACTCTGCCAGTAAAAAATAAATATCTTAACATAAAAAAAACTATTTAAGATTTTATTAAAGAGTTTTAACTAACAGGATTGAATTTAAAAAAGTTTTATTCAGCTTAGAAGAATTTGTTGATTCCAAACGAAGGTTATAGGTTATATTTAAGTGTTTCTTTTAGTTGAATAAATAGTTTAAGCAAATATTTTACTTGGCTCTTTGTAGTTTTATCCTTGACCCAAAAATATTTGTATCTTTAAGATACACTGCACCCTTTGTTTGGTATCTTTAACACACCCTAAAAGAAACTTGTTATACCCAAAACTCTTATCAACACCTACACCTCAAAGCAAAAGCAATTATACATATATCAAAACACATTTGGTGTTCCAAGTAGCTTTATATCAATCAATATATATATTTTTCCGATATTTTCACTCTGTTCTGACAGTCTGTCTTCAGTCTGATTCATTCATTTGCTCAAGTGGCTCAACACACATTGCAGTTATTGTTTTGTTTGCTTAGAATGCAAATGCATTTGCCACAGTTGTTGAGCGTATAATAAAGTGCAGTAAAGATACATATGTATATGCAAGTAGTAAGCAAATTTTAACCTTGAGTTCCTAAAAAAAAGCTAAATAAAAAGTCAGTTGTTCGGTTGGGTCTTTAAAAGTATCCGTCTCTAAGTTTGTTTGTTTCTGACTTGTGATATTTCGCACATTCAAGAAATTCACAGATATCTGTGGCCCCCCTTTGAACCCTCCGCCCCTGGGAAATGGCACAATGCGAACAATATATGCTTATATATACTTCAATTTATTTTTATTTATTTGCAAAATAAGTCGTATTATAATATAATAATAATTCGTCTGCAATTGTCATGTGATTTTTCGTACAAACCAAAATTCGGCTTGAGTTGGAGGAGATTTTGATTCGACTGAGTGATACCTCTTTGAGGTATTTAATATATCATTGATTAAGGCTTAAAATGAGTAAAATTGAAAGAGATTAAATAAAATTTTATGCAATTATTTGATATTTCTGTTATAGTTATTTTCAAGACCAAAATAAATCAAGTTTTAAAATTGTATTATTTGTAAAACGAAAGGGTTAACAAATACAGATTCAACAATAACTATATTTGTGCAAATATTGAACAAATATTTAACTTTATTTGAATTTTGTATAATTTCCATATATCAATCGATTTAAAAATTCAAATTATACAGTATTTTTGTACTAAGATTCGTATTTTTTCTTTAAAACTTTTGTTTATTTTCCTTATTGTTGTTTATTTTTTGCTTTTTATTTTCGGCTTGCTTTGTGTGCTTTTCGTGTGCGTTTTTGTCATTGTTCACTTGGCTTTTCTCACTCTCGCGCCCTGTTCTACTTTCTATGGCGCTGATCCATCATGGGTGGATTGAAAAGTTTCATGGATATCGCTCAGCGATACACCGACTCAAACCGCCACACCGAGAGTCAAAGTGTATATAAATCATCATAATTTCATAACAATTGAATTTAGAGCGTAATTGCCGTGAATAAGACAAAATTGCAATGGCTGAAAAATAATAATCAAGAGACGAGGCATGGAGCACGAGCCGCTTTTGTTGGCCCGATGGGAGCATTGAGCCAAGTTGGGGCATAAATTGCGCTAATAAAGCGCACAATTAAAGTCACCATCGCCATCGCTGTCGTTGAGCAAATTGGCAACACTTTCCAATTGAAACAAGTTGCAGATTCGTTGAAAACCAAACTTCTTTTAGCCCGCTGCTTCATTTTTCTTGATTTGGCGATCCAAAAGATTGATTTTGGGTTAAATGAGCGAGCTAGCCAAGTTTTTTTGTTAATATAAATTAAATGAAAACCTTATTAAGTGAAATGAAGATGAAATTGAAACTTTTATGATGACTTGCAATGCAATAGAGCTTTAGGAGACGTTCTTCATTGAAGTTTACCTACCATTTCTATGTATAAATTAAAGTTTTTCATTATTTTGATATTGATAAATTAAATATTTTAGAAACTTATACAGATACTCATATAATTTCTATGAATATATCTAATTTTTAACTCGATTTACTCTTGCTTCCGATTCCGATTGTTATGACTTTCAATCTTGAAATTGCTTTTTGCATTGACTTTTGTCAAATATGTTTGCTTTGCCAACTGTTTTGTGGCTTGAGGAATGCGGAAATATTGTTTGCCTTGTGTTTTGTGTGTTGCTTCTTTCCCATTTCAGCTGCTGCCTTTGCCTATCTCTGTTTACGTGCACTTTCCTCGGCTTTTCCTCCCCGCTTTTCAGCCGCATCTGCATCTGTTTGTTTTGAGATATTTTCGCGCTTCGCGCTGCCGATTTTTTGTCTTTTTTTTCACCATTTGCTTTTCAACAAGCTTGCGATGTTATATTGCCATGTGGCGGTGGCAAGCAAATGCATTTTCTACACATTTTCTTTCGTGCATGACATTAAAGTTTTAAATTTAACAGCAAACCAAAATGCCGGTCTGTAGGTTCTTCTTCTCGTAGATACTCTCTGGTGTCTTTTGACGACACTTAACTCTTGTGAGCACTTTTGAACTTTGCCAAGTGCGTCAAGTGTCGCGCCCTACTTTCCAAAACCTTAAAGTTTAAAAGTCAATGTATTGCTTTCGAGGGGGAACAATAAATTATTGAACAAAGTTTGCGTATAAAAGGGTGCTGTGGTAGGGAAATTAATGATTTTCTTTCGATATTAGGGTTTAGAGGAAATTATAATTATTTAAGCATTAAAAAAATATATCCTTAAATGCAAGTTCTAACCGAAAACAATATGTTTTTGTGATTTATGACACCACAAACCTTTAGTTCTTTAATCGCTGAATTCGTACTTGGGAATTATAAGTACTATGCCTGCAAAAACTTAAGTTTATTGTTGGCAGGTCAATATATTTGAGACACAATTTTTACTTTTCCCATTTACTAAACCCGTATACCTAAAAACTATTTAAATATTCGTTTTAACACCCAGCAACTTGCATTTAAATTAAAGCTCGCCTGTCACCAGACATTGCGCATACGTCGTGGTGTACCAGAGAAAAAAAGACGAACTGCATTTCATTTCGCGTTTGTCTGTCTGTGAGCTTGCGTGCCACGTGAATGGCAGTCGCTGTCTTAATTCTCATTCCCATTTCCATTTATTTTGAAAACCATTTCCCTGAGACGGGGAGTCGTGCAAATGTCAAAAGTGTGACAAACATTTTGTGGAAGTTCGGTTCATTATTCGACCGAAGAGCTGACCCCATTCAAAAAAGAAAAACTGATTACACCGCTGATTACCATCCCAGAGAGTCTGCCTTTCAGACTTGCCCTTTTGTGGAGGGCTCAGCACGCTTCTAATTTCTTTTAAGAGCGGACTCGGTCTGAATCTTCATCTCTGTGCCCCAGAGAGGCACGATTTACTGCCACATTTCGATTTAAACTTGAAAATCTGTTGTGGCTGCTGCTGCTGTTGCTTTTGCTATTTTTACCAGCACGTTCTACGAGTTTTTGCGGCTACCTGCAGTGCTACGTGGGAAGTTGGTAAATGGAAATGGAAATGGGAAGAAAATAGCTGCGAATGTTTGACCAAACTGGACGCATTGTTTGTTCGCAGGAAATGTTTTCCTTGGGCCGCCACCGTGAAGTGCAACCAAGTTGTTGACTCCAGTCGACTCGAGTCGGGTTGCTTGACTTGTCTCTCTCGATTTATCTGCGTGTTAATTTGAGCAATTAACATGGTAAATTAAGGAAGCACCAATTCGCCGTAGATATATTTAACATAAATATTCACCCAAGGCTGCTCGGGTTGCTTGTTAACCTGCCAACTACAACATGATCAACATCTCCTCATTGTCTGTTACTTTTTCTCCATTTTTCGGTTTAAAACAAGCTTGAAGAGGGGAAAATGTGGAGTAAAAAAAGCTTGAGGGAATGAGGAAATGCTGAAAATATTTTGAACAATCCAAACAATTAATTTGTTGTCAATAATAAGAAACACCAAATCAATTAATCATTCATTTTGAATGTGCCTAAAATCTAGCAATTAATAATAAATAATTCCCATAGTTAGTAGGAAATGAAGTCTTTAAGCTTGTTTTCTTAAAAATAAAGGAACAGCTTAATAATATCCATGTGTAGACAAAGTATGCAATTGAATTAAGTAATAATAGGGCTCATTTATTTGGTTAAAACTCTTAAACAAATCCTGAATTACTAACAATATAATGTATGTACTTTGTCATTTAATAGCCTATAAATTATATTAAGTTTATTTAGTTATTTATCGACCGGCTATAAAATAAGGTATTAAACACACTCTAGGATGCAATTAGTGTTTTTTTTTAACCTGTGTGGAATAAATAAATAAAAAATAGTAACTTGGCCAGTTGGCTTTCTTCGCTCTGCACTACCGACTTACGCTCTGTAGTTTTAATGCTTTTTTAACAGAGTATAAAAAACCACCTTGCGCCCAGTTAGTCATTCGGCACACACTCATACTATTTATATAAATATAGCCACAAGCCCCAATATGGCCGGTGTATACAGTTAACCAATTGTTAACCCAAATGTGCTGCCAACTGATACGAAAAGCGAAGGGGGGACGACGACTCGAGGCAAGGTGCGCCTGCGCACAGAGCACATTGCCAACTGATTTGCTGCGCATTGATTGAAGGGTAAATTACACCTTGCCACATGCGATTCAATGCGATTCGATGCGATTCAATCCGATGACGGACACATGAACGGTGTACCGGACCAGACCGGACGGGGATTACTTGTCCAAGTCTTTGAAACACTTTGTTTTTGTATTTACACGGGAAACAAAAGTTGATTGTAATTGTAATTGTAATTGTACAATATAAATATGTAGTGCTTTCAAAGAAGTCAATTAAATTTTTATTTTTAAAATCTTGAATGTAATAATGAATTTTTGAATTCTAATTAATTTTAAGCATCAGTAAGAATATATTTATTTTACTGATTTTCAGGAGTGTATTGATACCAACATTGATGTAGTACTGTATTGTATTTTTAAATAGTTTATTAATTTATCGATATAATATAGAATTTTTAAAATATCAATAGCTATTCGATATTTTTACACGATAGTTTTCCGACTTATCTACTGCTTACAATAATATATAAATATTTTCTATATTGTATCGATCTAAAATTAGCATAATTTTACCAAAATATACAACAATCTTATATCGATGTTATACTGATTAAATTTCGGTATAATATATTATGTATATATATTTATATATATATAAATATATATATATAAAGGTATAATTTATCAAAGTATAATCGATTTGTATCTATATAAGATAGAGAAAATATCGATAAATCGTATATAAATTCCTTTTATTTTAATTTAACAATTTAACAGAACCCATTAGGTTTATCCTTATACCCTGTTACATTTTTGATTTTCTTATGCAATGAGGATTTCTATTTTCTCTCCGTGTATCTGCTTTCCTCTTTACTTTGCAAATATATAGTATATTTATACATATATATAAATGTATCTTACAGATACTGTTAGCTACTGCCGCTACGGCCACCGGGCGACTGCTATTTGTATTTGTAGAATTTTTGTGAGCAAATACAAATTTTTCGCTCGCAACTATTTGTAAATTGCGTCACCTTTCGAGACTTGGTTTTTTGGTTATGGTTCGCTAGTGAGTCCATGTTTGGATGTTTTTTTCGGGCGCCCTCTCTATTTCTCTGGGTGTCTCTGTGTGCGTGTGTATCTGTGTCAATCGCCTCCACCTGCGAGTGTGTGAGTGCTTTGGCCATAACTGCATACATATTTAATACGATTTCAATGTTTTATTTCTTTATTTCTCATTTCAAGTGCGCTGTCACGTAATTAAAGTCACATAAACATTTGAATAGCTTTTTCTTGAATGGTTTTACTTTGGACTTTTTTGAGGGAATTTTTTATACATATTTATTTTTTGGCACATTTTCGTTTGTACGCGTAGGCATTTCGACCAGACTGAAATAGATACAGTCTGGCCACATAAATAGACCGTCACATTGAGTGTATTGTCTGCGTCACTTGTTATGAATATGAAATTGTCATTGGTTCCACGTCATTTGATATGAGAAAGGTTAGTGCTTATTTTGGGGTTCATATTCAATAGGATTTATCAAAGACCTCACAGAAAATTCACTCGTTTCTGATAATTGTAGTTTTAGGGTCTTTGTTTAAGCTACTAATTCAATTGGTTGGGTTCTCTTAATATTTTCTGATTTAATAAATAAAAATCTGTACAAGGTCACTTTATTTGTACTTGAAATATCATAGTAATCCTTTAAAGTACGACCTATAGCCACCCTATATAATTATTTATTCACTCTAAAGATGCAATCATTGTTCTTAGTAAATAATAATAGTAAAGAACAAAGGAGTGCTTTACAATAAAATCTGAACGATATACCAATAAACAGAATGTACATTTAATTACAATTTATAAACTTACATAAAAAAATCTTCAGTCACCAAGAAAACTCTACTTTTTGTTCTTAAAAGGAATAAATTCCTTGAAACCTACAGCTAATTACTTTATGAAAATATTTCCCCTTCAGTTTAATTATCCTAAGAGTGACTTGCAATGTCTATTCGATTGTCGTTAAAGGGAAACACCTTTATTACTCATTTTTTAACGACTCCGCCAACATTTCCCTTTTAATTAATACCTCACCGTTGGTGCTGGCGTGCTGCCTTTTGGGCCAATGCCACAGAATGGCGAAAAACTTTATGACACTGAGACGGACTGCCAGTGGTGGTGGTGGCTCATCATAAAACATAAGCACGGGCAAATTGACAGCCGTTACGGATATGATGATGACCTCATTTTCAACTAAGAAAAAATACTAAAAAAGCAAATCTTAATTAAGTCCGGCTTTATTTTTTGTGTTCAAGTTCTGATTGTGAGTAAAACTCCAGCACAGTCTCTTCATGCTGATTGAGAATGATGTGTTTTTAATAATACCATTTTTGTACACTTTTTAAGGAGCCAACTTAGCTGCTACATTTCGCAGCAATTTTTGGTGTATGTGTTTTTTTTGTGATCTTTTCTGCTTGATTTTTAAATAATTGTTGCAATCAAAGGTAATTATTACAAATGCATTGAAGTTGTCCGTTTGTGTTTCCTTTTTGCATGGCAATTACCAAAGCAAGACAAAAGCAAAAGCAAAAGCAAGCCAAGCGCTCAATTATTGTTGCAACTTGCAACAGCAACAACTGCCGCTTCGACTGTTGTCGATGCGGTAACATGGCTCAATTTCGGTTGCTGAACATTATTATTATTTCGCATTTGCGAACAATATTCGCTTATTGTTCGGCAAAAAAGATCGGACCCAGCAACAATAGCAAAAGCAAAAGCAGCAGCAGCCACAACTACACCAAATAGCAACGGCAGCAGCAAAAAACAGCAACAAATTATAGCAAACAACTGATCATATTTTTAACAGACATCAGAAGGAAAATAGATGATTGCAAGTCAGAGAAGAAAATCTTGGGGAAAATAATGGAAATTCTGATACTCTTACTTGGCTAATAAAATAACAATATGAACTTTTAAATAATAGAGTAAAATAAATACGTTGTGAAGTCAACTTTGTGAGAATACTTATTTGAAAAAAGCAACAATCTCTTTCAAGACAAGCCAGTAAATTTAACTGAATTCTAAGGCCACAACTAATAGCCCATAAACTGAATTTAAACAAATTAAATTCTTTATTTTAAGAGTCTTTAATTTCCAAAAGAAAATATTGAATAGGACAGGCCAAGACTGCGAGTTCAAAAGGTTTTCAAATTGCTTTTAAATTGCCCAATGTATGATCTATGCGACGGCTGTTAAAAGCCAGCGACAACCTTTTTTTCGGGAAAGGGCATGACAAACAGACAGGCGGCAGGCAAACAGTCAAGAAAAACCAGAAAGACCCAAAAAAAAAGGCAGTTGGGTTTACTATCGGGCCAATGTGCAACGTGCAACTAGCAAACGGGCAACAGGCGACGTGCAAGATGCAAGATGCAAGATGCAAGATGCATCGCGGCTAACTGTAATGTCGTCAGCCAGCAACGATCTTGGCCTGACGGCGACGACGACGCCATTATGAAATTGCAGCTCCAAAAGTTTGTTTTCCCCCGCCTCGTCGGTCGTCGGACACTTTTCACCTGCTCACCCACTCCATTGTGTCCATTGTGTGCCGGGCCATGCAAATAGAGCTCCCAATCCTGCCCCTTTGCAAGTTCCACTTGCAGCACGCCCCAAAAAGCAGCAGGTAACAACAAGCGAAAAGTGGAGGAGAAAAACAAATGCGACTCCGCAATCTGTTGATGCCTGGTGGTTGCGCCTGTCCGCGAGGCAATCGTCGTCCAGCTGGTGCCACCAGTGTTGAATGTTTGCACTTTCGGATCGCTCACTGAGTCAGTCAGTCAGTCACTCAGGTTTTTGGGTGCACTCAAGAAATTAAAGGAGCACTGAGGAAAAAAAGGGATAGTAATTACATAAGAACAAATAAAAACCACTTAAGAATACGTATACGCCAAAAAAGTATACAATTCTGTAAATATGGTTATTAATTTTAAGTAAATCAACTTTTTAAATCACGTACAGTGTTATTTTTCTCTCTGTGCATGAGGGCCCGGTTTTGGGAATTGGTTTCCATTAACTATCAAGCATTCTCTGGGGGCTTTTCAATTTCATTTGCGCAATTATTGTGAAATTAAGATGTTTGCTTAAACAACGATAGCTCCTCTTTTTCCCTCCTCCCCCAGCTGATATCTGGCAGATACTTTGGGAACTTTCTACCCCGTTTGTAGATCCATTCGATTTGAGCCAACTCATGTGAACTATTCGCCATGATAAGACATGCGAGTGAGCTAATTATGTCGAGGAAATTGTTCAGACCCAACTGACCCACAAACAAAAAAAGTAGCAGAGAGGGAAAAGCAAGAGAGAAAAATCTGTAACAACATCTGGAGCTAAAGCTGCCTTAGCTCACATAGAACAAAACTTTCACCCGAAAAAAACTACAAGATACAAAACAAGCAACTACAACAATGACAACCGGCAACAGCCAACTGTTGCAACAGTTTTATGGCTTAAAATTCACACTGTTAATTGCCCCGAGTGAGTGAGTGAGTGTGTCTGACTGAATCTGTATCTGTATCTGTTGGATACTCGAGCGCAACGCATCTCTACGCATGTGTGACCAACAGACCGACCATTAAGAATGATTATAATTGTAAGACTGCTGGCCCAGCAGCAGAACAATGAAAGAGAAAATTGATAGTTAATGCAACTGCAATTGGAGCTGTGCAGGTTAATTGAGCGCATTAGCGGTTCATAACCGAGATTTCACCAGACTCTTATATATATATTTTCTTTCATTCGTTTGGGGTCCCCTCTATGACCTATAGGAATCTGGAGTATGCTCTTGAGATCCGGCTCTGTGTGAAAATATATGTATGTGGTATGTCTATATTTAAGTTAGTTTAATTATAGTTAAAAAGCTAAATTAATTTTAAATAATAAGGGTTTAGAATTTTAATAATACACGTAAGATATGTAATATAAGGTATTGTCTGAAAGTAAGATCCAAGGTTTCACATTCTTTTAGCTACTCCAGAAGGAGCCGGCTGTCTAGTGTGATCTTATAAAAATAAAACATTTTAAAAGGTTTAGGGTTATAACAAGAAGAAAAGCTAAAGACAAGTATTGACTCTGAAATACCCGGTCTTAAAGCAATGCTTAAAAAGTTTGTCTAAACATGCTTAAATTTATAAGAAACTTCAATTAAACACGACTAAAGGCAAAAGAATATGTTGAAAAATAAAGACACATGTTGACAATTGCTAAGAACATGTTGAGCAACACCCAAATAAACATATATGTTGCTGAGAACATGTTGAGCAATACTAATTGGTGTTGCCAAGCCAAATTTAGATGTTGTCACGATGATTAAATAGTCTTTATATCCAGAAATCTTTTATTTGTTATAATACTCAAATAGTCTTTTCATAAACACCTTTGAAATGAATATATATTTATTAACTTGGTACCCAGGTGTACGCCAAACAAATGACATAATATTTATACATCCGTGTTATTCGATATTGGTTTCGTGGGCTTTCGAGAATTGCCTCGATCCAGGCGGAATTACATCGAAGTCACCATGAGCCCATAAACAGTCTTTAATCATATATTTTTTCCAGCTGGTGCTGGAAGTGCGTACGTGAGCTCGTTTCGAGTTTCGCGGTCGCCATGTGATAATTCGCAATTGGAGCTGCAACACAGCAGCACAGCATCGCAAATAGAAATAGAAATAGGAAAATATATATAGGAAAAACCGGCAACAAACACCCACTTGCGGTTGTCATCGCCGCACAGATAATTTTCCAGGTCTTACGCTTAAGTAGGAAAAGCGTTCGTGAGTGTAAATTGTGTTAAGTTCTTTTTGGCTTTCTCGCCGCGACGGCTTTCTATTTTCCTCGATGTGCGACTGGTATATAGTAGTATCTGTAGTATCTGCAGTATCTGTTGTATCTGTGGCTCTTGCCTCACTTCTGACTAATGACAATCGTTTGTGGGAGTAGGAAGTTGTGGTTCCCTTGCCCCGTTCCATTTCTCCCATGGCTTTTATCTGGCCAGTGTTTCTTTTGGTGGCAAGTTTTCTTTGAAGAAATTCTGGAACGTCATAGTTGGTTCTTCCCGAGGTCTTTAAAATTACTTACTAATGATAATTAGCGGCATTATTTTCCCATTATTCTTCGGAGGCGATTTCCCGCCGCAGCCGCAGCAGCAGCATTTATGTTTTGTTTTCCTCGTTTTTGGATTTTATTGCAATTAAAGCGTCATTTAACTGGGCGTGGGAGTGGAGGCAATCCAGGAAAGACTTGGCCCCACCCAAGTCAAGTGGTAATATCACATGACAAATGGTGAGCCTGAACCGGAGCCACTGTTGCACAAAAGGATTTCTTTCGTTTTTTAATTAAAAACCACAAAAGTTAACTAATGTTTAGTCCATTGTTTGTCGATTTTTGCTTTCTTTTTCTTTATTTTTCAATTAAAAATAATGGTCATGCACATGTTATAAATGAGTTTCGGTTCAACGGAGCTTTTGATTATGCAAAAATAAAAAAAAAAACTGCAATGTGTGCTCCACTTATTGGCCGAGATTAACTTTGGTTTCTGTTTGCGCTTTGTTTGCCAGCAGATTCGGATTCGGAGTCAGCAACATCATCATCACCATCCTCATCGCAACTCTTCAGTTTGCCGCTTCTTCAGCTTTTATTTTATTTTTTATTTTTTGTTCAGCTGATTTCTGCCTTGAGCTTCCGACTTTCTCCAAACACACACCGCCGCACATACATACGACTGTTGTTTTGTATACACACACTTGGTTAGCTCGGCGTTATAACAAATCCAGAGTGTGTGCTCAGTTGGCTCTGCCTGGCCAGCTGCCTAATGATCCGTCTATGTTATAACTTATATATGCAAACCGGCTGCCAAATTGAATTGTGCACGGAGGAGCCAGGAAAGTGTTCCTCACTACAGGACAGACATAAAAAAATGAAGATTGCATGTTTATATTTTATATATTACCTTGACAAATTGAGAGTTTCTTTATTATAGAAAGAAACTATAGTGGGGACAGAAATGTATATTGAGGGGAAATATCGAAAATTAAATATTTTATCGAAAATATCGTACATTTTGTTATATCGAATTTTATATATCGAAAAATATTACATCTTAAGATATAATATTTGTAGTATCGGAAAACATCCAAAAATTTATAGTCAATTTATTTTTTATCTTTCCGATTTTATAGGTTCGATAAATCAAATAGAATATATATGTAAAAAAATTATAAATCTCGATTAAAATATCGATAAACTATCGACACATCTTCTTAGAATGATTGATGTAATGATGTAATGGGTAAAGATCTAAGTTCTAGTTTTAGTAATAGCTTAAATCTCTTAGAAATAGGAAGTAATAAGTGATACGAAAGGTTTTAAATATTGTTATCAAGCTCATTATTATTATATTAGTTTTATAACTTTAAATTTCTCTCTGTGCACCATTCTATATCTCCATTTCCATTGGCCAGTGGCCAAAAATATATTTTGTTATCCATCTGCTTGTGATATATCTGCCGCCAACTGTTTGTCGGAAATTTGTAAACAATTTGGCATTATTACGAATTTGTCAGTGGTTCGATGTAAAAAACATTCTGCATCCACATACCATAAGATTTCATACGTAAATGTTTGAAACAGCTAAAAATAAAACACAGATTGCATTATGCTCAAAAGCTTTAATTATCGCCTTTATAATCTAATCAAAACGATGAATAGGGAAGTTTATTTATATAATAAGAATTTTATCGGAAATTTATTTATCTTAGCTCAACATATATTAATTGATTTTTCATTTTCTATTTCTTGCAGGTGAGTTCATGCCCTGTCATTTGACAATATTACTTATTCTTATGTCATACCTGGTAAGCCTTCTTAACTTTTGAATACACTATTTGTTGCCGAAAAAGGAAACCTTGTTTAACGTGTAAATTAAAATCAAAACCAGTCTTGCTTTACTGCCACTCGAATTTTGTTTTCAAAAGAGATTTATGATAAAGTCAGGTGATGAAAACAGCGCAGATTTGTTAACATTTAATAGGAAACTGAAATTGGATGTTGTATATGGTAAGACAATAAAAATTGTTATCATATTTACGTGTTTTTGCGATGCTTGTTAAAGATTGAAAGTAAATTGAACATTGAGTGGTGGCGGTGCAATGAATAAAATCAAAGTTGAAACTGTGCAGAAATCCTATTTGAATTTCAGGAAATTGCTAGGGTATTAAGTTGACAATAAGAAGCAAACTTACACACATTTTATTGGGCAACCAAGCGAGGCCTGCCCCAAGGAGTCCGCCTGTCGTTTTTATGTTTCATGCGAATCGCTGAAAATGAACAAAAATTTTATACATATGTGCAATTATAATAAATTATATTCGCGTGGATTAACGAGTTAATGACGGTCGCTGCTCCGTTGGAAGCAGAAAAGAGCGCGTGTTTTTAATTGTTAAATTGCTCGCAAGAAAACAAGACAACTCAGGCACAGCCTCGGCCACTCAAGACCACATTTAACGCGAATGTTTTTTGCCAAATTTGTGTCATGCCCCAAATAGGATAAATCCGCTAAACACAAATCCGGATGCCGGTTGAAACGGAAACGGATGAAAGTGTATTTTCGATAAAGAAAATATTGATAAAAGCAATGCGCTGCTCCGCAACGATGAGGAGGATGATAGCAATGGATCATGTCTGTTGATGTTTGGCCAGGAAATCCAAGCAGAAACATGGCCAACGCTTGTCCATGGCTATATTTAGCCAGTTATAGCCAGCGAGTCAGCCAAGTTATTGGCAAAGTCTGCCGTTTTTGGGGAAAAGCCGATGTAAACAAGTCCGCTGCTGTTGCAACGACCTAAATATACAGTACAATTCATGGGAAAATGGATACCTGCTCAACACAGTTGTGCTTAGAAAAATAGGATTTTAAAATGTATTTTTTAAGAACTTGAAGTTTTAAATGTTACTAGCATGAAGGTTCTATTTTGTTGCTTATAAGAGGTGATTCAAAGTATATTTTATAATTTATGGAAATACCTAAGAAATATTCTCAGTGCTAGTATTTCAACCACACCTGTTTCTTCAGCTTCTTGTGTTGAGGGAGGCGAAGGTGCAGAGATTCTCTCCGTGTGTCTCAGGTGTCTTGCGACGACCAGCTGTCGGAGCGATGCAACAAGTTGCCAGCGGAGTTGTTGCCGTCGCCAAGGTCATCGGCGTTGAATGTGGCCAGCATCCTCCGTTTCTGCTACTTTTTGTTAGCATGTTTTTTATTTACCTTTTTTTTTTTTGGTAACTCTTTGGCTTGGCCATTTTTTCCAGTTTGGCAAGTTTTTTTCTATATCTTTTTTTTTTGTTGCAGTCACTTGTCTGTGCTCGCTGACTTCTTTGGGCTTCCACTCACAACATCTCTTCTTGTCCGCTTCTCAGATTCTCTTCGATGTTCTTGTGCTCGTATTTCAATTTTTTGGCTCTTTCTGCCATATTTTGTTTGTACTTTTTTGCTGTATTTTGGCTTTACTTTGCCCATATGGCGCCGCTTAAGGTGTCCCCTTGCCATGAGAGCGCAGTTAAAGCGGAAAATTTATGACCTCCACAAAGAAAGCTTCCACGTACTATACAATTTCATTATAAATTATGCACAGCCATGGCCTTTTCAATAAGTCAACGAACTTGTACAGTGTACGCTACTATATATAGTAATTACGAGGGTAGATCTGTATATATTACAAGGGAAAATAATATAGAAATCTTAAATTAAAAGTAGAGATGTTGAAAAATCTTCTTGAAGGTATTTCTTCAAGCACACCTGTGCTTCTGAGTCATACTAAAACAAGAGAAAAAGCTAACTTCGGCACGCCGAAGTTTGTATACCCTTGCAGGTTGTAGTTTGATCACTAGGAATCAATAGAATCATTACATTTACGACAAAAAAACATTTTCACAGTTTTGCAGTTACAGTTTTCCATTCACAGTTTTGCGTTTTCCTTTCTATCTAAAGTTTGTATGACAGCTATATGTTATAGTGGTCATATTTTCATAAAATTAAAGCCGAAATTCCAGAATTATATAAAGTGGCTATATCTCAAATTATATGAAAATCTTTTGTAAATTGAGAAAGTACGAATTTTTGTTCTAAAAACTTTCCGATTGTTTGTATGGCAGCTATATGATATAGTCGTCCGATCCGGCCCGTTCCGACATATATTCGAGAGAAAGTCTATAGAAGACCAACTGCAAAGTTTCATTGAGATAGCTTTAAAATTGTGGGACTAGTTTGGGTAGAAACGGACAGACAGACGGACAGTCGGACAGTCGGACAGTCGGACAGTCGGAAAGTCGGACGGACAGTCGGAAAGTCGGACGGACAGACGGACAGTCGGACGGACAGACGGACATGGCTAGATCGACTTGGCTTTTGATCCTGATCTGACTTTATTCGGTCAGACATGCCTCCTTCACTGCGTTGCAAACTTCTAACTGAAATTATAGAACCCTGCAAGAGTATAAAAAATTCATCAAACTAAAACTCCGGAAACTTGGAAAACTTCCTGGGGAAACCACAACCCCAAAAAAAATCCCATCTAGACATAGACATTGTTGTGCGAGGAGAGGAGCAGAGACAGCGCCCAGCTATTAACGAGCCCAACAAGTCCAACATGCACACACACCCCAAATACCCAGTGAACCGCAAATGTGTCGCTGTCAGCGCGTCGTATACTTGATGTGTATTTCCAGTTATTGGCGGCCGCATTTATCGATCGGCATGGATATTAGCCCGACGTCCTCATTTAAAGCTAACCACTGTTTATGCTTAAACCAGGCTCGGTCTCGCTCTCTTAGCCGTCTCTGTCTCTAATAGCCTTTCGAATAGTTTTTATGATTTTCGCCAAGTTTCTGCGGTGTTACACAGAAGGAAATGGAGTTTGATTATTGGAAATTATACATCAAAAATAGACAAATCAGACCCCCTTTGCCATATTTTACTATATATTCTTGATCGAAATACTTGAAGATACAAAATTTGATTGTTTTTGTCATTACTTTTCATTACAAAATAAAATTAACTTGTATTTTTTTCACTGTGTGCTCTCCTCTCCGGCTTAAAGCCAGTCTATGGCCTGACCAGCATGCAAACAAGTCTTTTATGGCACTTTTCCAGTGACAGTGCATCACATGGCCATGTTTGGGCTATCTGTTAACTGTATTTGTAAGCCTCAACTCTCAAGCTTTTTATTATTTTTATCAATGAGGCATAGAAACAGAAACTGGTTTGTCGACTAATTAGTCGCGTGCAATTGATTTTCTCGTTTCCATTCTGTACACAAGATTGAAAAATTAATAAACCGAGAGTATTAATTTAAATTGTAAAGTTTTGTTTGTGTTTTGTCTATTGGTTACATCTTAGCTGGCTGCAATGTTTGGCCTATTGTGACTAAACGCCATAAATCAGCAAATGGCTCAGAGAGTCGTGACCAAGAATATGATGTTCGTTCTCCTTTATCTTTAAAATTTGATTGCCTTTTTTTTGCTTGCTTAAATTTGCAAGTTTAATGTGATGCTAAAGGGGTGAGCATTAAGATTGTGGTTTTTGTTGAGAAGATGGTTATGGGTGGGCACTTAAAACGGTTGGTTTTTTCTTAGCAAAGTAATAAAGAAATAGAAGTAAACTTTAGGAGGATAAAACCAGTATGTAAGCAGGGCTTAACAATGCTAGCTTAGAGTCTTGTTTAATATTTAACATTTCTTTATAAAAGCAATTTTTAACAGGGTAAATTTGTAATTAAATATTAGTCTTAGCCTTTCAGATAAATGTCTTAACTCCGCACTAAGTCACTTAATTTCATAATCCTTATAAAGATTGTGTGATTAACCTATTAAAAAGTCAACAAAATGGTCATAGATTTAGATAAGATCTTGGGGAAGATCATTAAATCTTTAACCTTTAAAGAGGCGCTGTAACTAACCGAACGAACAGCTCCCTTGTCTCGGTTGCGCTAAGTGAACCCATCTAATTGAATTGTTAAACCAAAGCCCCTGTTATTCTCCTGAGGTAGCCTTATTTTTCTTTGGCTTTGGTTTTCGTTATTTTTTTCCCTCGAAATTATTTGCGCTGTCAGCGGATCTGAGTAAGCCCGTAAAGCCGCAGAGCTCGCTGTTCAATTGCGGCGATTAAAGTCGCGTTCGCGCTCGTCCACGGCCATGCAAATGCCGCAGCGCCTCTCTAATAGGCTTGGGTTCATTTGGGCTTGGTCGTTGTCATCATCATCTATGTACATCCACATTTACATCCACCGAAACAAGTCACATCCAAAGGAAAATCCAAATCCAAATCCACATCACAACGGGGCAAGCTCTTTGTCTGACGTTCTCCCGCCATTATATTACCTTACATTACATTAAACGAAGGTAAGCGCTCTTCGCTCTGTCTATATGTCTGTTTGTCTGTGTTGCATAAAGGCTAATGAAAATGCTGAAAATACCGATGCTGTTGCGGTGCCTCATTAGCCGCAGCTTATGGCCACAATCCCCGGTTAACTGGTCTCAAATAGCACGAATAAGTGCAATTCATCCGGCAAAGTGCGTGGCTCGAGTGCACCTGAAAGGCATTTCGCCGGCGTCCTCCATTCCCAGTACTCGGTATCCAAGTCTCCAATTCCCAATCTCCTTCAGTCCTCGTAGAAGAGGTGGCCAAGTGGCCAAGCGTCTAATTATGCGCACCCTTGGGTGCTGGTAGCCATTCGCCTAACGGCCAGTAAACAAAATAAAAAACCAATTTGTTAGCGCCGCCTAGAAACTAACAATTGCACAGTGGTACGAAATTACATGAAAATATTAAAAGTGAAGCAAACTTTAATAAAGATAATGAACAAGGGGTACCTGGAGTTTACGAGAGTTATTTAACTAGAAGTAAACCGGATTTAATAAAAGTTAATCGGATTTAAGAAGAGTTAATCAACACTAAGTAGAGATAACCAGGCGTAACTAGACTTAATGATAATTAGAGCTAACCATAGATAACAAGTTTACGAGAGTTATGTAACCTTTGGTAAACTAGAGTTAACCAGAATACATAAGCGGTAGCAAGTGTTAACGAAAGGTAGCCAGATTTTATAAGAGTTCATCAGAACTAAGAAGAGTTAACCAGGGGTAACTAGACTTAATCAGAGATCAATAGATGATAAACGATGGTTAACTAAAGTTAACTCAATCAACTTACAGTTAAAAAGAAATAAAAAGAGTTCTTCAAAGGTAATGAGAGTTATCCAAACGTAACTAAAATTAATCAGAGTTATAGTTAACCAGAGGATAGCAAAGATGAGCAGAGTAAAGTGAAGTTAACCAGATATGAATAGGACAAACTGTTATTAACAAGACTCAAAAACTGTTTATAGGAGTTAGCAAGAGTTAAATAGGGTTAACCACAATTAACCAGGGGTAACTAAAATTATAAACAAACGTAACCAGTACATCAGAGCTAAAAACTGTTAACCAGGAGTCTAGAATTGATCAGCTAACTGACTGTTGATCAGAGGTATACAAAATTCACCAGAGTTAAAGATAACGTAGGCAGGGAAAACAAGTGCAAACTAGAGTTAACCATAGCTAACGTTAGTTAACTAGAGATAAATACAATTAGACAGAATTAACGAGAGTTTAACTGAAGGTTAAGGAAATTCCTTAAAATAAAGCTATTAGGTAACTATCATAAAAACAATAATAACAATGTTATCGAAAATAAATTGAAAACACTATTTTCTTGTAAAATTTTTTTTGCTAAACTCTAATAGTTATATTCTTTGAATCCTTAAATACTTCAATAAGGAAAATGTATAATACTTAGTTATTAAGTTTTTTCCTTATATCTCAAGTCTTATAACTTCTCCCCTGACCTTGTGATAGCATAATAAAGCAAAGTAAAGTGGGGAAAGCATAACCAAACCTTAATTAAGCTGATGTTAGAAAATTGCACACTATGCAGCATAATGTCTTAATAATTAAATTATACAATAATAACATCTTGGCTAGGCACTGTCATAAGAGGGACTTTCTAAAAAAAATGCCTGCATACTGTACCTATTAAACGGTTACTTAAGTTTAAAATCAACTACCTATTGGGTAACACAGTGTGCCGCCGTCTCTTTAATTAGTGAACGCGCGACTAGAGTTCTCGCTTAAGAAAAACAATATCTCTTCCGTGACTTTCTAAACGCAAATTCTTGCTCCTCCATTTGTTCTTTCGGCCCGGCTAAGCGGTGTGTGATTTATGGCCAACAGCTTTGGCTATTTGGATGCTCGTACACATTTCAAATTAGCTGGCGGAATAATTGCTCCGCCAGCGATCTTCTTGGATTATGACTTACGCACAGAACAAAGAGTCAACTGAAAAAACTATGATGATTCCACGAAATAATTAAATACTTGAAAAGAAGCGCAACCAGTTTTCTTTTTTGGCCAAATCAAAATTAAATAAAACGAACTGGAGAAGAGGCTGAGATGGTCTTAAATTGGCTCAATTTCCGTGCCAAAAACAATAGGCGGAATCGATCAATGGAAAACCAAACCGAAAGGAAACTCGAAATGAGTTTCCTCCGACTATTTACGAATTGGCTATGCTTTCAATGCCAAAAAAAGGGTCGCAGTGGGAGAGCTCCGACGACTTAATGAACCCAAAACTAAAACCCCCTTCCCATCCCGACCTCTCTATTTAGCCAAAGCAATTTAATAAAGCCATGAACCTTGAGCCAAGTACATAGAAAAGCTGAACACGAGCAGTCGCTGTCTTTTATTTTTGTTTCGTTTTGTATTTTGCTTGGGCCTTAGTTTTGTTGTTTATTATTTTCGGGTCCGCTCTGAAAAACAAATTTACCCAGGCAGCCCCAAAAAACAACTGACAACTGTGGGGGCAAAGTCAGACAGCTAGACAATAGCGAAAAAGAGTGTCAAGTTTAAATATTTTTATATGAGTGCCAAAAAGTGTCGCAGTTTTTCACACTCTTTGTCTTTTTTCTCGAGGACTATTGGCCAGCCAGCCAGCTCTGGAGTTTTGTTACAACTTTGCGTTACTCTTTTATTTTTGGTAGACAGCTAAGCCGTTAAGTCGTATTGATTGAGCCAGTCTGAGGTAAGCCTGAGGTAGTGCAGTTTTTTCAGCCAGTTTTTAGCTATCACAAAACTAAAAATAATTTGTTGAGTGGCTTACTAAGAAATTTATAACAGCTATTGATAAGAGTTCTATATATATATATATAACCAAGAAAATACATATTAAATTGCAAGTACAAGTATAGATTATGTGTTATCGATGGATAGATATAGAGTCTTATATGACTTGTTTCTATATGATGAAAGTTTTGGGCTTTGTTGCGGAAGATTTTGGGTCTTAATGGTGACTTGTTTAAATATTTATGAATATGTTTGGAAGTGGAAATAATAAGTATTAAGTTTTAAACAATCTATACTTGTGTGTCTGAGAAAAACCTGGTTTATTTCTTTAATTCATATTACATTTTTTAAACCAAAATTGTCACATCTATATAACTGAGTGAAAATTGTTTTCTGCACATTTTTTATGACTCTGCCAGTTGACAAGCTGGTGAAATATATTCACCAATGAAAATGGACACAGGCATTGAACCGGCACAAATCTAGTTGGTTGGCTGTTCAGTTCGCTTCGGTTTTTGTGTGTGGGCCTGCATCGAACGATATTTGCGACTAGTCATCAGCCATTTGGATGTGGCTATGCAAATATATTCGACTCTGGCCCAATGCAAACAACCAAGTGCAATGAGCAACAGCAGACAAATCCCCTTTGGGGGCATGTCAAGCCAATTAGAAGTGCTAAAAATGAGCAGTGAGGGCGGCTAAAAGCGCACGCGCCCTAAAATCGCTTGAGGTATGGCCTCGGCGTCCTTCAGGGAAATCCAGTGCCCAATCCTCCGAGTTCGCTCCTCCTTGGGGCAATTATAACTTTTGTTTCGGAGAGGCGATAGAAAAGAGAAAAATATATAGACTTTTGTTTTGTGTACTTTTGCTGCTGCGCCATTTCCACAATTGCCATGGCAATGCAATTTAAGTTTTAATGCGCAAACCCCTCTCTGCGCTTGCATCTAGCAGATACTACTTATGGAACACAGGGAAAAAAAATAGAAAGTGGACTATTTAATATGGATTATCTTTTGTATACAGAATAATCGGATTTATGCCAAATGAAAATGTATTTTTAATGTTGAAAAATAAAGTATTAAAGTACTAAAGACTTAAAGTAGAATCTTTCCAACTATTTTATTTAAACAAGTATATTATTTTTGACCTTAGTTTAATAACCATTGTTTATCTTATTCTTCTATAAACTTTATTTAAATTAATAATATATACTATTATTTTGCACTAGATTTCAATATATAATGCACCATTCTTTGTTTGCTGTGCATCAACTAAAATGCTGACTTTCGCGCTCTAAGTGCTCCGCAATTTCAGTTTCAATTTTTGCCAATTTTACCATGACCTTTTTTTTATTGTTGTTGTTGCTCGGGCAATTGTTGCTAGTGCCTGGTATTGGCGCATAAACGCCGTCCCATTAGCCAAGTGAAAAGCAAATAGAAATTGGTGCTAAATTATGCCGGAACTAAGCCGAGCCATATACGATTTCCTTAGTCATGCGAGCGGGGCTTTTACTTCTTCGATTTTGGGTTTTGGTTTGGTTTGGTTTTGGGTTTCGGTATTCGGTCTTCGATTTTCGATACTTGCGTCAGCCGAGAGTCGATTGTGTAACAAAGATCAAAGTTAATACGATGCCTGTGTGTTTATTTTTTGTGTGTTTTTGTTTTGGTTTTTTTCGGTTATCTTCAATCGACAAATACTGGAGACAAGGTGAACGCACCATTTGTCGAAAGGTTTTTGATCTGATTGGTCATTAACCCATTAGGTGTTCGCAACACGTGATTGCTGTGGGCTAAAATTATCCAAAATGGTTAAGAACAATTGGTTAAAGCTGAAATTATTATGAAAGAATAAATTCTTAGATGAATGTACCAGCATTTCTTATTTCGGATGATCTTAATTAAATTTATTTTTAGAATCTTAAGGTAATTAATCTTAAGGTAATGTGTAATGTGTATTATGAACAATTTTAAACTTATGCAGAGCTTTCTTTAAGGGAAACCCAAATTTCTAAAAGTTATTATATTATTTAAATGAAAAGGATAATTAGGTAGCATTAAATAACAAACAAAATCAATATTTGTGTTGACAGGACCTATGGATGTTGCTCAACAAACGGCTAGCAACATTTGTCTCTGCTTTGATGTTGCGCAACATTTTCCTAGCATCATTCGATCTTTCATCTGTCTTCAGCAATGTTTAATTTTAGTTGTTCATAAATTTCAGCATAATTAACCATGTTCTATGGATAGAGGGAGTCTCACAGTCGGTTACACTCAAATGTAGTTTTCTTATTAATTTTTTTATTGACAAATTTTCATTTTTAACCGGAAATACCATTTATCCCAAAATGTGAAATTGATACGCTTTATAATTTGATTTTGAAATTCGTCATACTACACTTTTTTCCTGTTGGGGAAGGAAAAAAAGCCTGAAGCTACATGGAAAGTGTTAATGGGCATTCCTGTCCGTCAGATTTCGCTATTATCCTTTCCTTTTGCGGCTGTCGGAGAGATTTCCGCACTTTCGTCCACTCAACAAAGAGATAAAAAGGAGGCTGGCAATTAAAGCATAAATCCCCTTCCAAGCGCGTCACAATAATGTCAGCATTGTGGCTGAGCTTACTTACCCCTTTTTCGGATAGGCTTATCTCTGGCCGCGGATCCGTCAGTGCCTGACAATCTGAAAGTTTGCTAATGAAAATATTAAATTTAATGAAATGAATATTTCTGCCTTACGGTCTGGCAGCGTCTGGCACGTGAAGTCTCTATAGAAATACCAGGGGCCAAAAGAAATGCCAGCGAAAGTGTTGGCCGTTAATTTTTCCCCAACGCATTTGGTCGACTGACTGCCGGCCAACTGGCCAGAGCGTCAATCAAACGTTGTCGCAGCTGTCTGCGAATGGCGAGTTCATATTCATTCACTCACTCGATGGCTGGCTGTCTTGGCGCACTTTCGAAAGCAATTTAGTATTTGTTAATGAAACTTAAATAATGCTCCAAATAAGCAAATGGCAATCAAAAGTTATTATGTGCATATAAAGAGTGCTCTTAACAACTGTCTCTCCGCCATCTGTCCCAGGCACTGCGGTTGCACTTTCGAGAGGCCTTTGATTGTGCATACGCTCAGCTGTTCCATAACTTGAAATGATTGAACCTTTACACATGCAGAAAATAAATAAACTTAAAAATTTATTTTTAGGTAGATTTAAAAGTGTCTATATTATAATAAACTTATACTTGTTATTAAAATATAAGTTTCGAGGCAATTAATTACTTACTTACAACAAGAACAGCTTATATCCAGATAAAATAAACTAAAAAAATATTGCTAATGAAATTGATTCGAAATAAAAACAATATCTAAAATGTATACCGTGTTATATCGTATATTATCATAACAAATATATTGTAAGCTCGAAATGTTAAGTCTTAAAATTGATCGCATATAACGTTGAAATAAAGTTTTGTAGACAAATATCAGAAAATATTGAAATTTATTTTATTTATGTCTTACTGATTATATTGACTCGATATATCAAACAGAATATAGAATTATCGCACATAAGTAAAAAAATCACAGCTTTAAAAATATCGATTAATATATCAACTTCCGTTCAAAATATCGATAAATATAAAAATATATTTTGTGCCATCTCCCTAATTGAAAATGTTACATTTGAAGTTGAAAAATGAATACTTTCTTTTTATTTAAAATATGAATACTAAAATGTTATTTAAAATATTAGTAACTTTTTTCGGTTATACATATTGACCTGGTATATAAAACAGAATATCGATTCTCACATGATATATCACAACGTTAAAATATCGATTTATAGACTTTTGCTTTGAGTTTTGATACTCTATTGATATATCGATTCTGTCATAATTATAAATTTCTTAAGCTTGATATATATAAGAAAACGATAATGTATATATTTAATATGCTTAAAATTCTGTATCTGTACAGATATG